>NW_026946411.1:0-322300 GCF_033847375.1 Trichoderma aggressivum f. europaeum | reverse complement strand
GGATTAAGAAAATTATTAAAAAAGCTAATAAAGCAGCCTAAAATAGTAAGTAAGATTTATGCAGCTATATATATATAGCTAATTAAACTAGTTAACTAATTAAAGGCTATTACTATATATAAAGGCTTTTTTATAATTAGTTTTTTTTAGGTAGTTTATTTTTTATACTTAGGAGAGATAATTAAGTATAATAATAGAAATAAATTCTAAGGTATTTACTTTTAAATATTATACTTAAATTATATATAAAAAAAATATAATAAAAAACTAAATAAGTTATAAAAAAAATATAAATTTACTTTAAAAATTTAAAAATAATATTATATATTAAAATCCTTATTATTACTTTCCTTATTTAGGTTATTATTTTTCTTAAAATTATTATTATTTTTATTTAAATTATTACCTTTATTAAGGGTATTACCCTTTTTAAAGTCTTTTATTAATATTTTAATTATAAAAAAACTATAAAATATAATTATAAAAAAAACTATATTAAACTTAATATTAGTAAAGTATAAAATAATATATAAAAGAAAAGTATATTTTACTTTTATAAATTTTTTTTAAAAAAAAAGTAAAAATATAAAAAAGTAATTATAATTTACTAATTTAATAATAAAATTAAAAATATAAAATTAATTATTAATATTTTAGTTATAAAAAAAAAACTTAGTAAAAGTATATATTTTTAATAATAATATAATTATAATAATATAAAATAAGTTTATAATATTAAAGTTAATTTTTAAGTATATAATTATATAAGTATTAGTAAAATTATTAAAATTAGTAAAAAGAAATATTATATTATAAAACTATTTTATAAGTATAAGTAAATAAAAATACTAAAACTTTTTATAAGCTTATAATTAAAAAATCTTAAAAAAAAACTATATAAATTAATAATATATTTAAAAAAATAAAAAAAGTTTTATATTATAAAAAAATTATTAAAAATTTACTATAACTTTTATATAATACTTATAAAATTATTTTTAAAAATATTATAGCTATAGTAACTTAATTAATAATAATAATACTTTATAAATTTATTTAAGGACTTATTAATAAAAAAATATAAAACTATAATAAAATATATATTATATAAATTAATATAAATAACTAAAAAAAAAGGGATTTCTTTTTTTTTATTAAGTAAATTAGTATAATAAGTAAAATTATATATATATTTATAATATAGTATTTTATAATTATAATAAATTAATAAAAAGCTAAAAGTAATAATAAAGTATACTTATATTTTTAAAATATTAATATTTAGTAATAAATTAGGCTTTATAATTAAAAAAATTATAATAATAGTAGCTAATTTAAAACTAGTTTTAAAAGTATTATTAAGTAAGAATACTTTATTTTTATTATAAATTAGTTACTAAGAGGTATAAGGTTAATTTTTAATTATAAAGGGAATATTAACTTTTTAAAAACTTAATATATTTATAAAAAATTAAATATACTTAAGTATAATACTAAGGTTTAAATATAATTAATTAGCTTTAGCCTTTTTAAATATAATATATTTATTATTATTAAAATAAAGTATTATAATAAGCTTATAAAAATAAAACTTAAAAAAGTAGAAATTATAAAATTAATTATATAAAAGGGAATAAAAATAATAACCTAGCTGTAAAAATATTAAGAAAATATTATAAAAAAAAAAAGTAAGATTAATTATAATATTATAAGGCTTAAAAAAAAATTTAAAGTTATAATAATATAAAATATTTATTATAACTAAATATAATTATAGGTTTTAATTTACTAAGTAATAAAAGCTATAGTAAGTAAAATAAAATAAATATAAAGTTATAGTAAATTATAATTAATATATAATTACTTAGGTATTTAAAAATTATAAAAGGAATTAATAAATTCTATTAAAATAACTATATTATACTATAATATAGGGACTATATTTTAAAAAAGAAATATTTATATAATAATAAAAAAAATAATAAATTATATATTACTAATTATATTATTATTTATAACTATTATACCCTTATTTATAATAACTTCTACTTAAATTACTTTACTTTTATAAGTTAGAAAAAGAGGAATAATAATAAAAAAACCTATTTTTCTTTTTTTTAAAATAATATCCTAAAGAAAAGTAAATTAATAATATTAAAATTATAATAAAAAAAAAATATATTTATATATAAATAAATAATAATTTATATATTATTTATAAAAAGTTTATAATATTTAATTATATTTTTACTTTTATTATATTATAAACCTATACTTAATAATAAGTAAAAGTTATACTTATTATAATTAAGGCAGCTATAATAATAATTACTACTATAGTAATTATTACTAAAGTTAATATTATATTATTATAATTATAAAAAGCTTTTTAATATTATACCTAAAGGGGTATAATAATAACCTAAAGTAAGTTAAAAATAAAATTATAATAAAAAAATAATAATATACTATATTAAGTTAAGGCTTATAAAACTTATTTAATAATAACTAAGCTACTTATTAATATTAAGTATATATAAAAATATAGTTTTTTTTATAAAATTTATAAATATAAATAATATATTTCTTATTATAATTTAAATAATATATTAATAAAAAGCTTAATATAAAAAAGCTATAAAATATATATTAATAATAATTATATAAATTAATAAAAAGCTATTATTTATTTATTTATATATATAATTTAAGTATTAATAATAAAGAATATTATTATTTATAAATTAAATATATAAATATTATAAAAAAAATAAAAACTTACTTAATAAGCTTAAAAATATTTATTTTTACTAAAATAATTAATATATAAGTAATTATAATATAAAAATAATATAATAGTTTTAAAAATAATAAAAAATAAAAGTATTTATTTAAAAGAATTTAGTAAAGTTTAATATAATTATATAAGTTTATATTCTTTACTATTACTTTATTTTCTTAATTATATTATAAAAACTAAAAATATTATAAAAGTTAAAGAAAAATTATAAAAGGTTTTTAATAATATTTAGTTTTATATTTAATTAATTATTTCTTTTATAAAAAAATAAACTAAAATAAAATATATTTATAATAAAAATAAAATAAGTTTAAAGCTTAAGCTTATTTATAATATAGCTTAAGTAAATATTACTAAAATTAGCCCTTAAACCCTTAGTTAAAAAAAGTAATTATTAAAAATACTAAGGTAATACTTTAGAAAAAGGGGTAATATATTAAAGCTAAGTAATAGACCTAATATTAAGGCCTTAAAAATATATTAACCTTATAGTAAAGCTAAGTATTTATATTATAAAATTACTTTAATTACGCTAGAAAGATATAGGTTAAGGGCTACGCAGCCCTTAGCGTAATAGTAGGTGCTATATAATAACTATAAGTTTTATAAAATTATAAAAGGTTAAAGATAAATATAGTTACCTTTATATACCTATTTTATATATTTAATATAAAGCCCTTGTAAACTTACTCTTATACCTCTTTACTCTCTTTTACTAACCCGACTTCTGACATATAGGTGGTTTTAGCGGCTTTATAGTTATGGATAAGATAATACATATATTATTTTTTCTAAGTTTAGATTATATAAAAAAACGTGTTTAGCTATGTGTATTAGTTTTTCAGGTGTATCAGGGATTTACAGGCTAAGTTAAAGGCTATCGCCTTTAAGTTAACTACTAAAAGTAGAGCCAACGGGTAAGCATAAACAACTGCAACCATAATCATCAGCCCTTTCATCATCTTCACTCCATCATCTTTTGTTCTCTTATGAATCTCTTAAACCAAAATGCCTCCCTTTATTGATCGTGTCCATATCCATCAGGCTGTCGATAATCAGGCGATTCCCGCTCTGGAGGCAATGGCAGCAAACGATAGTCTGCGTTCGCTCTACCGCTTTGAGCGCGATGATCCTCCGCCCTATGTATCCTCGACCGAGTCGGAGGAGCTCGATGATGCTGACCTCACTCCACTACCACGCGGCCGCCCTATGCCGCAAGAGCTTCAAGTTCTCATGGAACAACCCCTCAGCCAGGACGAAGTTGATGATATTGCACATTTTATGTGCGAGCTTCCACGTCCCGACGACATCTATTACGAAGAAGCGTGGCGCGAGTACCGCCGGGTCGATTCGCACCCTCGTGGCCCACGGCCCGAGATGTTCAAAGACTTGAACGGCAGTCGGCGCCAGGGAGTCATTGTTCGTCATCTTGTCAAGCGGCGTTGGCAGAAACTTGGGGTCTGGAATACGAGTTGGGGTTTTGCTGGGCGCAAGGTACAACCTGGTGACGATTGGCGTAGGTGGACGTGGTGGTGGCAGCCTGTTGGAGCGGCCGATGACCCGCACCAAGTATATCTGGACAGTCGTGAGCTGGTCGCGCGCGCCTTGCGACTGCGCGAGAATCTGCGTCGCGGCGAGTATGCCCCTAGCATACCGCGGTCTCGTCTCAGGCCAGACGCGACTGCTGCCGAGGCGGAGGCATTTCTCCTCTCTAGGCCATGGTTCATATTTCGGTTAGAAGTGGCTGAGGAAAGCACGAGATATCGTCGCCTCTCCAATGACGACCAACGACGATACCCACATTCCGGCCGGGACCAAGTCATCAAGTGGTGGAGGGAACGCGGGGACTGGAGAGATGAATACAACAGCACCAGCAAAGTCGCGTCCTGGAAGTGGCGGCACGAGTCTCCTTCCCCGGAACCCGAAGACCTCGCTGTTCTGGACAACCTAAAGGGTAGGTCCCTTGACGCAGCGGAGGAGATGGAGTTTACCCCTTCCGAGATTGATGAGCTGGAGGTAATTGATCGCCCAGAATCCGAACAGCCCAAGGGTTTCTGGGTTATAGGAAAGAATGATTGGACCAAGCACTATCCTGGAGAGATGGTTGACCAACAAGCAGAGATCCAGGAAACGCTGCAAAAGAATAGGGAGAAAGTGGAAAAGCTGAAAGCTGAAGGGCGATACGTCGAACCACCAAAGGACCCCATCATTGAGCGCCTGATGAAAAAATATGGAGATCTCTTTGGCCCGCGACCAGCAGCAGAGTGCGAGGAGATTCTTCCTGAAGCGCAGGAGGCATCCAGAGAGGTCCAAGAGGACGAGCCCAGATCACAAGACGATATTGATCCTTGTCCACCGCGGACGCAGCGTCGCTTGCATCAGCATCATGCGCGGGGCGGACTAGACAGCGTACAAGATCAGGATCAACCCGTCCCGCCACCACCCCGACGAAGCTCTAGGATCGCCGCTGTGAAGCGCCGCGCGGAGCCTCTTCCAGAGCAGACTCAGCCGAATAAACGGCTTCGAAGGACAGTACCAAATGCCCTAGGACTTGCCACACCTGATCCCGCGGCGGCGCCTGTCCCACGGAGCGCCAGAGCAAAGCCCGTCCTTGGACAACGTTCGCCGGAGGAAAAGCCGGAGAGCCGCCCGAGAAGGGGCCGGGGGCTTGCAAGGAGAGAGAATGGACAAAGCATCAGCTCCGCCGTGCAGAAGAGACCTGCAAGGACAATTGCCAAGAACAGACCCAGAAAGAACAAGAATACGCGAGCGGAAGCAACAATTGGAGGAAAGCGACGAGGGAGGCCGAGACGGAACAGATCAAGGTGAAGCGATGCTCGATTGTTGCATGAGGTTTCACGAGGTCAGCGTGAATGAGTGTCGATTGCATGGGGTACTTTATTTATGGCATCTTTGGAGCCTACCTGGCGTTGAAACTTTGGGCCTTATTGTACATGGGTAGATGAAGTAGAATGCATTATGAATACCCAGTCGGTATATTAGAATCCTACTCCTATCTAGACCCCATATTAATTGACACAGCCTGCTTCTCCCATAGCTCTTGTGTACGCAACCCTGTCCTGCCCTTGTGGCGGCAACAATTGGAGAAGATGCATTTTGGGCCATGATGACGCCCAGACACCATTCAAACCATCTTGCAACCCTGCACCGGCTTCCGCGCCTTGTCCTTATTCCTGTACTGCAGAGTAATAGCACTGGAAACCAACAGCTGGAGAGCCCTTATACTACGTACAGTCAATTCATTTGCAATACCATGTCTTCCGAGACCTGCAACGGCGCATAACTCTCCCAAGGCTCGAGGTACGACCACTTGCGGGTACAGCCCTTGATCTGCTTCCACATGTACTTTTCGAGCTTGCTTGCGCTCTTGGCGTAGGGCGTGTTCTCCGGGTTGTAGCGGCGGCAGTTTGTGAAGATGAGCTTGGCGTCCCTGATGAACTCCTCAGGTGTGGAATACTGGTCGGCCTCGAGCTTTGACTCCATGGTACTGAGGTCGTCTCTTCGCTTGCCCCGCGCTTCTCATTACTGCCAAATTCGCGGTAAGCAAACGAAGCGGATGCGGCACTAGCCAACCAAAGTCTCATCCCTCTTGCAACACCATGATGGATGCCCACAAGTGAGATCGCTGCCAACGTTGGGGTTCGGCACGGGTCGTAGTCTTTGACAGGACTCGTATTCATGGTCGCGGGGCCCCAAAAAGCCTCGGGATAGCGGGACCCCGTATTCTCCAATAGATATGGTCGTATGTGCTTGGAAGCCTAGTTGTTTAACTCATAAGCCCCCAATCACAAGGGAGACAAAGCACAAAAAGAGAAAAAACATACAACAGCCGGTGTTCGCTAATGGTCACCCACTTAACTACTAATCTGCCGGTTAGTGGCTTATCTATGGGGGAGCAGACGGGACCCCGAGCTTTCCACTACCTATGGTCGTATGTGCTTGGTAGTATAGTTGATCGATTTATATGTTCTTGATCTTGGTGAGATGAGATATCAAAAAGAAAAAACATACAACAGCCGGTGTTCGCCAGTGGTCACCCACCTGACTACTAATCTGCCGGTTAGTGGCTTGTCTATGGGGGAGCAGACGGGACCCCGAATTTTCCACTACCTATGGTCGTATGTGCCTGATTCACTAACAAACTACCTTATAACGACAAACTCTCAACCAATTCAAGCATTCGGACTCCAAGGCTTCAAACTCCCCCACGGGCGCTTTGCGGCACTCCGATCAGATACTCCATATTACGGTAGGTAGTGCCGGCCGATGCCCTGAATGTGCTCCGTTTCATGGAGCGGGCGTCACGCGTTTTGCGTCCACCCCTCCCTCCGAATTTCTGCGTCGACTCTTGAGACGAAACCGGTCGACCCGGTGGAGGGTCCCTGGGATACATAAACCCAACGCGTTTAGCCACACCGTTCCAGCGCTCCCACAGCATGTCATCTATAGGCCATAACCCATCGGATCGCATTATCAGCACTTTACTTTGTCTAAGTGGGCGAGCCTCTCTGTTTAAATTCGCTTACTGACAGAGCTTCTTGTCCATGCCCAGTATTTTTATTATACATACATCCACATAACAATGGATGCTGCTGTGGGGGGCACAGTTACCATATTTCGTTTCATACATCAATGCTTCAGTCACATCAAGCAAGCCCGTGGCTTCGAAGTCGGGTTCGAGATCTACCAGCTGCAACTCGAAACTCTTCTCTCTCATTGCGCCTCTATTTCAAGAATCATTCACGATACCAGTGAGTTGGGCAATCCGATCGCAGATACAACAGATCCCCCCAGATAACAGATTGGAAGACCAAGACCCAACAACCGCGCAGACTCTCTCTGCCATTCAACACGCCTTGCGTAAAGCCAAGCGTGGCGCCGCAAAGATGCAAGCCGATTACTTTGCAACAAATAACCTACCTCTTCAAGACCTCACTACAGATGACCATCTACCAGCACTACGACCTCGGATGACGGCGTTTCTCGACAAGCGAAAAGTCCAAGCGGCGAAAACAATTGAAGGGTTTAAATGGGCTCTATACAAGAAAGAAATGCGCGGCAGATTTATCCAAGACATATTCATCATGATTCTACAACTCGAGCGCCAAATTTACTCGGAAAGTCTGGCGATCGAGGATGCTGGGTTGATGTACCTACAAAACGAGCCCGTGGCTCTTGTGTGACAAAATACAGCGGTGCATAATAGATTAGAAAGGCGATTGGCATTCAGTTTATTGCATGGCGGAAAAGGTGTTTTTGCAATTTTTTCCCATAGTGCCTATAGAAGGAATATTCAGCTCCAGTAGACGTTTTGTCCTCTCCTTTTTTCCCATCTTGGTCTATACTCTTGATGTTGGTGAACTGACGGGTGTGTTGCTAGCGATTACTGGAATCGCCCTACATCGCACACTGTTCCACGAGCATCATGAAACTAAGACGGGTGCACCTGTAGCTTGCTTCTTCGGCGTCCAACCAGCATACCGTTTCCGTTACTGACATTCACCGCGAGGTGATCAAAGGATGGTGAGCCGTTGATGTTCGTCAAGGCCGCGCTCACTTTGGAGCGGCCACCATCTTCTGGTGTCATCGACTAGAAACACAAGGTACAATGGCATCATCATACATAGCCCTTCGTCCGCGGCATCTGCCAAAGCATCTTGGGTTCAGCTGTTCGTAGGGTTTCCCTCGGAGACTTCCTTTTCGACCAACTTCACAATGAACTATGCAGGTGGCCAAATTTGTTAATCTTCCCCAGCCCCGTCAGATCAGCAGGAGCATCACAACGGCCAGCACATATCACTTGCATGTTCCTTTGTAGCCGTGACGGGTTCAAGGGTGTGGCGTAAGTTATCGCGAGATTCGTGGTAGATTTGCCATTAATTATTATTCTTCCAACAGCCTGGCGAGAGTACAAGCAGAGCCCAGCAATCTCAGGAGCCTTCAGCACTCCCACGTCTCTCTTCTTCTACTCACTAGAAAAAGTAGTAATCTTTTCGAATGTCACATGTTTGGATTCTCGAACTGATAAAATGGCCACGTCCTTTCAGTCGTTCCCGTGCTTCTTCGACTCCAACTTGGTGTGCATGCCGCTGAGAACGAGACGTTGACCCGAAAAGTAGCAAAGCGCAATAGAGTCTTTTTAAAAATTTGCCGATATTGCCGACCAGCCAAAACTCCATAGGCTGGCTGCCTCGAGGTTCAGGCACAAGCAACGAGCCAGAACAATGCCTCTGGTGATCAGATGAGACAGCGTTGCGGTCGCCTCGCCATTAAGCTTGTGTCATTGCGCATAGGCCGCCTTGGTAGGATTCATCAAGCATCAACACTGCCTCCGAAATGGGGGCAGCGGATCGAAATAAAATCTCTCCGACGCTCGTGCCGCTCCTGGCGCAGCGAGGCCCAACCAATGGCCAACAGGTAGAGTAACCTCCGTGGCATTTTAGATCCGTACACCGCGACTGGCGCCGGGTATATGTTGCCATTGATTCGACGCCTGCAAGGGTCGGCATGGGCATCGGTTGTGTAACTAAGATACATTAATGTCAATGTCAAATACGTACCTGTAATATTGAGCTCATATCCCACTTACAAGCTAGTAGAGATGTTGCCGTTTGAGAAGAGATGCAATTGCATTTCTCCGAAGTTTCGAGTTCATGTCAACATGTATTTAGCCACGATTGTATTCAGAGGTAGGATCCATTGAGGAATAATACACGGTCATGAATAATCGGCATCTTATGTCTCAATGAGTATGCGTGGGGTATCTCAGCTGATATGTTCGAATTTTGCTTGTTGTCAACGGCGTCTTTGTCGTTCGAGCTGTGTGCATATATGGTACTCGTCGGTGTCGCAAAGAGTTTGTGGTATCTTGGCGTTAACAGTCTTGAGTCGTAGGAGGTTCGAGCCAAAAATAATGGCGAATAACAGGCACACAAGATAATCATGTCGCCTAAAAGTATTCGACACTTCATGCCAAGTATTGGCGGAATCTGAATGCTTGTCGGATGAAGTGCGCCAGTGTGAGGGGAGGCGTTCCGGGGAAATGGAACCGGCAGACAAAGAGAAAGGCACGGCCTTTAGAATGCAGTATATAGAGCAGTTTATAGTTGTAAATGGAGTGTAGAAAGAGAAGGTCGTTTGTACGTATTTGGTTCTCGAAAGTCCAGTTGGTACAATGTGAAGCTGCTCTTGAGGAGAAGAAAAGAAGAGAAAAGAGAAAAGGGGAAAAGAAAATGGGGGTTAAATTGGGCAGATGAAATTGACTGCCAGTTGTGTCAGCCGTCCAGGCTCCCGTTTCTTAGAATTTCGAATGTTGGCAGCTGTGTCTTTTTTACCAGCCATTTAATTAAATGAGCGACGCAAGCTGCAACTGTTGATTAGGTAGATGGGACTGAGTATGATCACGACTGTAAATACATTAAACATCTCTAGCATCTCTAGCATCTCTTCCTGTTATACCTAGTATCTCTTCTTAACATCTTTGTCTCACTTCACCCCGCTTCAGAACAAGACAGCATCATGTCTGAGACACGTCAAAAGCAACGCCGCGTCCTCTTCTGTGTTCCAGCTTCAGCCCCGTCCATCGCACAGCCGCAGACAAAAGCTCACTTCACTGCTGCGTACTTCAATAGGCTGGAAGAAAACCAGCCTCGTTGCCTCGTCTATTTCTGTCTCACAATGCCCGTGCATGTGTGTGACCTTGGCAGCCGAATGTCATTGCCACACGTAACATGCAAGGACGGAATCCTTCAGCCTACTGTTATATCTAGCCCACATGCTGCTCTCATTCTAAATCTTCTTCTCATTATTCTTTAATCATACCCGGTATAAAGTAAGCTCAGGATTCACTAAACATCTCCCCGTGAACCGCCTGCATGGACCGTGATGACAGTGTTACACAGCAATCCTTGATGTCCAATATGAGCGATGGACCAGAAACACTTCCAAGGCTTCACTCCCCAACCCAAGGAAGCGTCCGCGCCGTCGAGACAGAAGAGCAAGAAAATGCCACACAACAACAATCTTTGTCATCACATATAGGAGACGACACGCAGACACCTCCAAAACCCCAAAACTCGAGTTCCGAAAGCGACGCCGATACTACGAAAGAACAAGCCCACGCCAATTACACCACCATCGCCAATCATAAAAGAGCTCCTCATCTCTGGCTCTCCCAACTCGCCTCAACATGGTGGATCGAAAGCATCACCATCTGCATCAGCTTCGCCTGCATGGCCGCCCTCGTCTGCATCCTCGCCCTCTTCCAAGACCGCCTCACCACAGACTGGCCCTTCTTCATCAGCCTCAACGCCACCATCGCCATCGCAATCACGGCCGCAAAGGCAACGCTCCTCGCCCCCGTGTCAGTCTGCCTCAGCCTGGAGAAATGGAACCGCTTCAGGAACAAGGCCCACCATCTCCAAGATCTCGCCATCATCGACACGGCGAGCCGCGGGCCTCTCGGTGCTGTACAGATGCTCTTCCGGGTCTCGTGGGGGTTTGCAAGCTTGAGTGCAGTGGTTGTCATTCTGTCCATCCTCACAGATACACTGGTGCAACAAGTGGTATATCTCGAACCAGGCACAATCTACGCTTACCAAGAGTATTCGGCAAGGTTCGGGTACGCATATGGTTTTGACGGGGCGGATCCCAAAGAGGGCGAGGGTTCGTATTGATGCAGACTTGACACTTGCCAGTCCCTTGTTCGGCGCACCGCTTCTAACAGAACCGCCCCCTTTCAGATGCTGCCAATGATAACGTCGCAATCGCCTTCCTTAGAGGCTTATATCAGGCAGATTGGCCAGACTATTTCGCATGCAACTCAAACTGCACCTGGGACGACCATTATCTCACCCTGGGCTTCAGCAGCACTTGCGCCAACGCGACAGACGAAACCGTCGGCACTTTGGAATGCGATAATGGCGAGCCCTGGCCAGGGCATTGCCGCATGACGACGCCAAGGGGGCGCGTGCAGTTCAATTTCGGCCCTCAGTATGCGCCAATGACGTTGAACGCGAGCGAAGCAATGTTCCAACATTTCACATACCGCGAGCTGGACAACAAGTCTGATTCTCTCAAAGATACCGATCTCTTTGCAGCCTCCATCTGGACTCTCCCTGAGCCTCGCTTCTCAGGCGAACAAAACCTGGCCGAGTATAAAAAGACGCTCCTTCGAGAGTCGGTGGTGGTTGAGTGCACGCTTGGCATCACCCTGTACAACTATTCCAATGTTTCATCAACTTCAAACGTTTTCAACATTGGCAGAACCGAGCAAATACCCATCGGCAACTACAGCGGCTACACATGGGGACGACCTGAGTGGGATCCTCTGAATGACCCCACCTTCTGGTGGAATGATACTGGCCCGGGACTGCCAGACGTTTCTTTCCTCTCCCGTTACGTAGACATCATTGTCACGTTCATGAAGTCGAGGGAATTCTCCGGCACATCGTATCCGTACAACGTCCCCATTCGCGTTGATAACGTCGATTGTCCAGGCGCCACACGAGCGTTTATGGACGGCACTCTGGAACAAGTTTCTTACATCTTTGATAGAGTCGCAATGAGCTTGACGCACATGATACGCCGGGGCAACTCGATGCAGACGGCACAGGGCAAAACGAGCCAAGCCGTCGTCTTCATCCGCGTGCGCTGGAGGTGGCTCATCCTACCCCTAGCCGTCCATCTCTTGGGAGCGATTGCCCTCGTCGGAACCATCATCGGAAGATCCAGGGACGTGCCACTATGGAAGGGCTCAGCTCTGGCAGTGCTATATCACTCTGTTGACAAGGATGGGGTTTTGGGAACTCGGGTGAAGAACCCGAATGAGCTGGAAAAGGTCAAGAGCATACAAGTTATGCTGGAAAAGAAGAGTAACATTTCCGATTCGTAGTCCAATGCCATGAAACACGTTGAAGTATCCATATATCTATTCCCCCCCCCCCCATATACCACGTTAAGTAACCAAAACCGCCGCTATCCCAAGAAAAAAGACTATTTTATGACAAAAGAAAATAGAGAGAAGGAAAAGACATTGCCTTAAGCGGGAGCCTTCCAGTACTTGGCGGGGGTGAAAGGCATCTTTGTCACGACAGCCTGCCTCTTGCGGCCTCGGACAACGACATCCACCTCGGTGCCAGCCTTGTGCTGTCCATCCTTGATGTATCCCATGGCAATGTTCTTTCCGAGTGTTGGGCTGGGAACACCGCTGGTGATTGTGCCAATGGTTTGTCCATCCTTCTGAATCTCCGCACCCTCGCGAGCAGGGGCGCCCTGGACGACGAAGCCGACACGACGTCTCCCGACGCCAGAGCCGCCCTTGGACTTTGGTGTGAGCTGAGGGAGGATGACCTCGGCGCCGTGGAAGCCGCCTGCCTTGCGACGCTCAGGGGAGATGATCCAGCTGAGGCCAGCTTCGACAGGGGTGGTGGTGTCGTCCAGATCGTGGCCATACAAGCACATACCAGCCTCCAGACGAAGAGAATCACGGGCTCCGAGACCAGCCATCTGGAGGCGCTCAGGACCAGCAGTCTTGATAAGAGACTCGACAGCCTTGACGGTGCTCTCCAGAGCAGGATACAGCTTGCCGTTGAAGGAGATTTCGAAGCCATCCTCTCCGGTGTAGCCGCCACGACTAATCAGGACAGGGTGAGTCTTGCCGCCATCCGCAAGCTTGAGCTCAGCCTGGACAGTGTTGCCAAAGTAAAACTCCTTGAGGTTGATATCAGTGGCGAGAACCTCGCTCAGAATCTCAGCGGCCTGAGGTCCTTGCAGGGCAACCAGTCCCGATCCATCCAGCCTCGTCCACTTCACATCGCCACCAAACTTGTCCAGCTCCTCATCAATGTACTTGGTGTCCTTTTCAAGACACGCTCCATTAGTCACCACATAAAACTCATCCTCGCCAATCCTCGTAACAATGGTATCATCAACAATGCCTCCAGTGCCAGGCCATAGGAAAGTCGTCAGCTTGCCACTCATAGGAGCAACACTGCTCCACGACGAAGGCGTAACCCTTTCCAAAAACGCCGCCGCGGCAGGACCCTTGAAGATGTGCTGAACCATGTGGCTGACATCGAAAAGCGATGCATGGTTCCGTGTGAAGTGGTGAGAGTCCGCCAGAGACAGAGACGAGTACTGGACGGGCATGTGGTAGCCCGCAAAGGGCACCATCTTGGCGCCATTGGCAACGTGGAAGTCGTACAGCGGCGTCTTCTTGAGCGGCTCTCCGCCGGAGGCATTGGAGGCGCATCGGATGCTTCCAGCAGTCGCCAGGCGGCCCGCAGAGAGTGAGGCCGAAGCCTTGACGCGGGGCGATGCCCGAGCAATTCTGGCGAAGCTCTTCATCATGGCGGCTTCAATTGAACGACGGAAAGCAAAAGGGAAACGAGGGAAAAGAATCAAGGAATGAGATGAGATCAAGGGATATTAGAGAGAAAAGGAGCGAGGAATTGGCAACGGTCGTGAGAGGAAAGGATGGACACGAAAATCGCCGAAGCGGCGGTTGTTGATCAAGTTGAATGGATATCAATTGGGTAATGGCAAGATTATTCTGACGGCGGGGCGGGCTCGGGTAGCTGCGGATCGCTGCAGTGAGCGCCGCTGGATAAAAAAACCTGGAACCCACTCTCCGATATCGAAACTGCTAAAAAGTTCTTTTGGGGCTCTGTGCTTGAATCGTTCGAGTTAAAAGGGTTGCATCGCTATAATGTTTAACCGAAGATGGGAGCATAACAAACATATCAAAAACACCAATGATGAACAGCAGCTGCACCACCAATGCCATACATCATCAAAAAAAAAAAAAAGGGCAGTGACAGCTTCAAAATTCTGCGTCTTTATTGTCATCATACACAGTCAGGGCCGGGGTCTAGCTAATCCCAGGCTTGGCTTCGTAGGTACATGTAGTAGTTATGCCAATTGCAATCGATGCTCCAAAATGATGCTGCGTCCACGGAGGCATCCAGAAAACAAGAAAACAATGAATAATAATAATAATAAAAAGTCAACATCTCCTCCAGTTCTAGTTGGACGTAGTCGCTTCAGCTGCCCAAGACCGATTCCATAATTAGAAAATAAAAGAGAGTCAATGGCTCTAATTGTTGTCCTCAAAGCTGTACTTGAGCCAGCCTCCCAGGGCACGCAGACTCTCCCACCGAACATTTTCGTCGTCGGATGCCATGAGCTCCATAATCCGTCTCTTCAAGCCAATCTTCTCGAGTTGTGATCGCTTCTCGGGAACCTCCTTGACCAGGCATCCAATGTCGTTGCATGCAATAGCCAAGACCTGTTTGTCATTGTCCCAGGGCTTCTGCATAATCTCGGCCAGCTTGCGAGGCACTTCGCCGTTTTGATAATCAAGGATCTTCCGTGCGTTCTCTGCCCAGAAGATGGTGTTGCGGTGTGGTGGCGACCAGCGGAGGTGGCCGGAGTGGACTTCGGCCAGGTACTCGTCAAACGTAGTTTTTGTCTTGGTATATTCCTCCAGCAGTTCCTTGAGACTTGACAGATCTTCCAGCAGGTCAGGATCGGCGAGATGGCGGCCACTGAGATTCTCTAGCAATGCGGGTAGACGGGCGAGCACGGCGGTAGGCAGGAGCGTTCTCTGGTTCTTTTCCAGCAAGTTGTAAAGTGTGGCTAGAATCAATCGAGTCGTCTTCTCCTTGGGCGAGAGTCGAAGAAGGTGAGTGTACAAAAGGATGATGTCGTATTCGCTACAGCATGGTCAGTTGGGGACGTCAAAGGTCGGACATGACACGCAAAATGACTCACTCGTTCAGCTCATCTCCAATTTGTTCCGACTCAAAGCTCATCTGCCACAAGACCATGAGAACATGGTACAGCAGCTGTAAACCAACACCTCCATTCAGAGAGCCCTCAAAGGTGCGCGTGTTCGTAGTGCCGCTCCAGAGACTAGCAGATGAGTCGCCACCGTTGCCAACACCGGCGGCCGCCCGAAGAATGTTGACAAGGGGCGTAACGGTGTCGCTGCGCTGCTTCCAAAAGTGTTCTCGCGAGACATGTCCGAACAGCAAGGATGAGTACTCCTGCACGGCGAAATCCTGTAAGCCAGCATCGGAGCTCTGAGCCAAGCCGGACAGGTAGGTGAAGATGAGGGGCAGGGCAAGGACGGTAGGCTTGGAATCATCTTGCGCCAGAGCCATAAGGTTCGACAAGGCGTGTGCGGTAAGGAGGGGGATGGGGTCCTCGTTGGAGTGAGCGCGGAACAGCGGCAAGAAGTGCTGGTACGGCTCGGGGGACTTGAGGAGAGCTTTGGCGAGAGATGGCACAGCTATGTCGCGACCACAATATCGTTAGCATTAGATTGAAATCGATGATGTAAAGAAAAGAGCAGTATAATTCAATGATGAGAATGATATCGATGATGTAGAGAAAAAAAACAGTATAATTCAATGATGAGAATGATATCTTGACAGTAGCAGCACACAAAACTTGTATTGTTGGGCTGATGCCATTTGTTGGGTGTTGAAATACTATTTGGTGTTTTGATGTTGATATGCAAGTCGAAAGCCTTGACTTACCATCAAGCAGATCAGCCAGCAGCACCAAGATGTACTGGACGAGGCTGGTATTCTTTCCTGCCTTTTCCAAGACGCTGGGGCTGCCGTTGCCGCCAACAAACAGCAGCCGATATCCGTCGAGGTCTGCGCTCACAATCTCCTTCCTCTGCTCGGGCCTTTTAGCTTTGTCGACGGCGCGGATCTTTGCGAGCTGCTCCTCGGTGAGGCTGCCTGCTCTAACGGCTCCATCCCAGGGGATCGGGCGGTGGCGGATGTTGTTCTGCAAAGAGGCCAGGTAGGTTGGCCCATCGAGAGACATGATGGCGACAGGAGAGCGAGTCTAGTTTCGAGGAGGGGGAGATGGATGGAAGTCGACGAGGTGATGCGAGGCGAGGCTATGACGCGCGGAGGGTTATATGGACAAAGGAGAGTGAGAAATCGGAGGCCAACACGAGAAGATGGAGATGGACAGAGACGCAGAGAGAGAGGAGAAATCAATTGGAGAGACGACGGCCGCCTACCAGCTTGCAGCAGGCTGTGCGAGGCTGAAGAGCAGAGAAGAGATGGAATTAGGTGAACCGGAGAGAGTGTCACTGTGCTGTCGCAGCTCAGCTTTGGAAGCTTTGCTCTGCGCCAGCCATGATGTTGCACCCCCACCTTTTTAAGACGGGTTTATCCGGCGTTCGGCCATAGATCAGGGACCGTGCTTGTGTTTTCAATGGCAAGCAGCAGCCACAAGCTGGACGAGCCACTCACCCCACCAGCCACATTTTGCTTGCGCTGCTGGAGCTGAGGGGCTTTTCCAACCACAATAAAGGCCTAGATGAGGGGGAATTGAGAATGGATTGGACCAGCTTGTAAGAGTTTCCTTTCACATGTACAGAATATACTTGCCTTTTTCACATATAAAAATGAGTTGTTTTTTCATCAATGAGAAACAACTCATTCATTCTCCAAGTGAAAACCCACTCAAAATGCAACAAAAAGCCAATGCGCCGCTTTCTCTCTCTTCTACTCACGCTCCGGAGCACTTTGTAGGCTCCGAAATGCCTCGCCGTGCCTTTGAAAACAGGCGCCCTGCACGCTTAATGAGAGCGAGAAACCTTTCCAATCAACTCCCTCGTAATCCTCCGTAGCGCACAGCTCTTTGTCTTCCTTTCGTTTTCTTCGGTCTTTCCTTTTTTCCTGTTCTTATCGCCACTCAAGCAAAGCACCATCCATATCATCCAGTCCAGACATGCAGTTGGTGTCTAATGCATCCAATCCTCCCAAAGCGCACGAGGCGGTCGACATGCAGCTGCGTCCCCATAAGTATCGTAGTTACTTGTAAGGTAGTCTGCGTTCTCTGTTGGATTGTCCAGCACGCCAAGCTGGATCAAGGAGTGTGGGAAGACGATCGATCCAAGTTTCAGTCAATCAGAACAATCGGCGCAAACAACGCCAGCCCGGCCATGGCCCCAGATCGCTTCGCCTGGCCAGCCCATCAGAAGCTGCCAACAAGGCGCCCACTATCGATATGTACTTGATCCTGGCCTGACTGTGTCTCTTGATGTTTCTCCCGCGTATCCGGTGCTTTGTGCCCGCAAGAGTCTGTCCGCATCCATGTCTGTCTGTCTATCCAAGTTTTTCTTGAATCTTGCGGCGGCTCAAATGTGGAAAGTCTGATGCCAGCTCATCCAATCTCGAATCTCTCCCCCGCTCTGGGCATCTGACACCCCGTGCTTCGTAGGGCCAACCTGAGGCCTGTCAAACGATCGCCATCCGAACAAAGACAAGAAAGCAAAGAAAGAAGAAGCAACGCCCTTGAGCTGCAGCTACTGGAACGCCTCATTCTCGATCCGGCATCTCCAGATACCCTGTAGGATTTCCCATCCACCTCACTCTCTTCTTCTTCTCGTGACCGCCAACCGCTACTGTACTCGTAAGACGCCAATGGAGAATCATCACAAGTCAGATTCCGGCCCGGACCCTTGCTGCATCTTGCATTTTGCCACTTCTAGTCAGGGGCTCTAAATTCTTTTCTTTCTCATCGTCTCTTTGGTGTGTCTTCTTTTACTTTCTACGAGGAGGTTAGTCGACTCTTACTTGGAGTGTGTGTGTGCCTCCGCTCCGACTTTTAGGAAACCCACGACCCCCCATGTCAGGTACCTCTCACACACAGCCAAAGTTGCCCGTAGCCGCTTGTACACTCGTGTCTGTACTGCGCGAGACCAAAGGAAATGGCACCTTTGCTTCACCGCGGCTTGCGGGCCGTTTAAACGGTGTCTGTCAAAGAGTCGAAGAGGGGTGTGTGTGTGTGGGTGGGTGACATTGTTGGTTCAAGAGCCATGCTTTGACAAGCTGGACCAAGTAATACAGAGACAGGTTAGAGGCAGACGCAAGTACAAGTAACTAAAAAGACAAAAGACCGAGAGGGTGTGCAGCAAGTACCGCATACGAAGCGCATCCATCATGGATCTTTTTTTTTTTCTGAGTCGGACGAAATGGGAGGGGCTGGGATTTTCCTGCGTCTAAGTGGGAGGAGGTTGGGGATTGTTCGAGCTCTGCAGCCGATAAAAGTCATCGTGCAGCGCCGAGACCGCCAGCTGCGCGCTCCCATTCTTCTTTCTCCCAAGTCTCCTTTTTTTGACTTTGGCCTTATGCAAGGTTGAAAACCGGCGTCGTCACTCAAACGGCATTGACTTCTTTTTTTTTTTTCTCTCCCTTGCCTTGACATCGTGAGACTTGGGGACTTGTGACAATTTCGGGCCAGCCAGCCAGCCTCGCTCAGAAACTCGCCGGACTCTTCCGAACAAACAAAACCCTTGTCTGCTTGAGCTTTCGTGAGAGGGAAAACAAAAGAAAACAAAAAAAAAAAAAAAAAGGCGAACTCGCCCCTCTGCCATGCGCTCAATCGCCCGACCAGCGTCCGCGCTGCTAGCCGCCGCAGGCATCGTGGCCGCCGGTCCATACCCCAGAGGCCCCGACAACGCCTACGCCTATCTGCTGCAGCGCGACACCTGTGATGGCACGCCCTGCGGCTCCGACAGCCAGTACTGCTGCGACAGCACCGAGCTGTGCACGACGCTGAGCGGGAATGTCGCCACCTGCCTGGGCGGATACGGCGCATACACGAGCACCTGGACCGAGACGCGCACCTTCACCACCACCTACTACACCCACTGGGCGCCCGTGCCGACGCCCACCGCCGGTGTCGATTGCGTGCCCCAGGACGACTCGCAGTCGCCCTGCGGCGCAATCTGCTGTGCCGGATGGCAGTCGTGTGCTTTCCAGGGCCAGTGCTCGTCCAAGCCTGGATACGCCGAGCCGACGCCCGTCGTCGTCGTCAGCAACGGCCACACCACCACGCAATACTCAGCTCCCTACCGCGTCACCGGAACCACCACCATCACCACCCAGGTCGTGCAGACGGGCACCGGAACTGCCACCGAGACCGGGGCGGAGGCCACCGAGACCGGCGACGGCGAGGCCATTGGCGCCGACGGCAGCAAGGGGACCAACGGCGGCGGCCTGAGCCCCGGAGCCATTGCCGGCATCGTCATCGGAACGCTGGCCGGCGTGGCCCTCCTGCTCCTGCTCTGCTTCTGCTGCATCGCCCGCGGCCTCTGGGCTGCTCTCTGCGGCCGCCGCCGCTCTGGCGACGACAGCGTGCGCGAGGAAGTCGTTGAGGAGCGCTACTCAAAGAGCGGCAGCCGCGCCGCCTCCGCCTCGGCTCACTCTCGTCGCGATCGCCATGGCACTTGGTTCGGAGGCAGCAGCCGCCAGGGAACGTCGACGGTGGTTACGGATCGCCGCGAGAAGCGCAAGAGCAGCGCCGGCTGCTGGACGTGGCTTGGGGTCGGAGCCGTGGCCGCCACGCTCTTCACTCTGCTTAACCTCAAGAAGGATAAGCGGCCAAACTCTCGCAAGACGCCTTCGCGGTACAGCGACTCCTACTACAGCTATACCGACTATACCAGCAGCAACAGTGAGTTTTAATCTTTTCATCCGAAAACTGAACTCAAGTGTCAATGTCCGTCTTAATACTAACTGCTCTCCCTTCTTACAGCCAACAGCTCTGGCACTGGTCAACGATCGCGCCAAAGATCCCGCAGCCGCCGCAGCAGATCTAGCCGTGGTGGACGATCACCTCAGTACAGCAGGGCGCCGCCCAAGCGATAGATTGGTCACTCTTAGACGGCGCTGCTTAACGTTGCGCTTCTCATGGGCGGTATCACGACGATTCCTTCACTGTGAACATATTCACAAGGGCACCCTTACTTTGTGGGACTGACCCTCTCTACCTTTACGTCATTAATTCTTGCTCCCAACCCTTTTTCCCCCCTACCCTACAACATTTACAATGGTTACATTTTGGCGTTGACGGCGCGGAAGGGGGAGGGCTGCAGTATGCGTCCTCCTCCCCCAACTGGTGATTTTATTTCCCCATCTTTCCTTTACTATCTTATGAGCTTGGTTTCTCTTTTGTTTTTTTTTAACGTGCAATATGTTTTGAAATGAAGGGATGAGAGACATGAGGGGGGTAAAGGCATGACGAAGCATGAAAAGGTACATACTACGAAAGACCCAGACGAAATGAAAATGAGACTACGCTGTAAGAAATGAATAGCTGTGTATATGTGAAGGTGAAGATGAAGCATATGATGAAGAGCAAGTGATGTATTTGGAAGTTGAACTTTGTGGCAAATTCATATAATATGGCGATATTGAATGAGATGAGTCAATGAGGAATTTGTCCTCAATGCAGCCAGTATTAAACCAGTATTACCAAGTGACTGTAAATATTCACATTGAGTACCTAGTAGATGAGACTTTTTCCCCCTCTCCCCCACGACTCAATTTTTGAAAAACTCAAACGCCAAGATTCACACAATTCATATCTCTTTCGCCGCCAAGGACAATCTTTCATTCCCAAGTTCGTAGTACGGCGTAGGACGCATCATACATGTATAGGTAGTCTACAGCGAAGAAAAGAGAAAAAAAAAGTGGTCATCGCTTTCACTTTACTTTTTAATGTATTTTTTGTAAAAGAGTAGCCCCGTTGCTACGTGACATGCAATGATGAACCTTCGCCACTCCGGAGTCCCAGAAACGCAAAAGAAACAGAGATCCCTTGTCCGGTACATTTAAGCCTCCTCAACAACGTTGCCCTTCTCGGAAACGTACAGACCGTCCAAGAACTAGATTGAGACGATAGTTAGCACAAGCCCACAAATAGATACGATTCGAGACGAGTTTTCTTGGCATGATTGTGAGAGCGTTGTTCTGTTCCGCCCAACAATCGTCCAAGTTGGTTGCAGAAAATTCCTTGATAAAATAGATGTAGGTCGTACCTTTCGGATATCCTTGTTGCGCACCCGGCAGATCTGCTGGATATCTGCGGCGCTCTGGGAAACGTTCTCGAGTGAGTTGCCGCTCAGGATGAGCTCATCCTTCTGGGCCTTGGAGATCTCAACATCGACACCCTCGTGCATGGTAACCCGTCGGACGATCTTCTCGCCGATGAAGTTTCGGATCTCGACCTCGAACAGACCAGTCTCCTTGTTCTTGTCCAGGTTGACGTTGATGGGGAAATGGGCGTAGACGTATCGCATCTTGTACTTGAATCCCTTGGTGACACCAGTGATCAAGTTCTCGATGATGGAGCGGACGGTACGGAGGGTGGCGACATTTTTACGGTTGCCGTGGTGGATCTCGATGGAGATGGTGTTCTTCTTGGGGTGGCCGAAGTTGACAGCCAAGTGACCGAGGTTCTTGGAGAGCTTGCCTGTAATCCTCCCATGTCAGAATTTCCAGTTCGACATTGCCAGTTTGCCTCGAAATCTGCCGTCAAAGAGTTTTGCGTCTTGACGAGCGATTTGTGGGTGGTGATTTCGTACCTCGGGGACCCTCAACGGTGACGATACGGGTCTTGATGTTGACCTTGACTATTCGCAAAAAAAAATTTCAATGTCAGCTTCGTCTTCCTCAGAAAGTGCGTGATCCAAGCCGACAAGCATAATTTCGATCGAGTTTCCCTCCCGTTGTCCCAGTCCAATCCCTCATAGCCAACAGCAGAGATTTAGTTCCTCCTCTTCCTTTCCATCGTCATCAAAGACACATTTTCCTCCAGCGCAATCGATCGAATCTGCAAAGCCGAAATCAAAAAAAGGAAAATGGTGAAACGTACCGCCCTCTGGAATTTCCAGGATCTCCTGAGAGTGAATGTACCTCATGGCTGCTGTGACTTGGGGGTTGTCGGGGCGTTGAGGGTATCTGGAGTCGTCCGTTCCGCGATCACGAATTGTTTGGCGAAATCGTGTGGGCAGGAAAAGTTCTAGGGCTCGCTCCACGTGAGCGCAAAGAGTTGTGCAGCCGAATTTGAGCCGTGTGGGCAATGAGGTGGGGCGAAAGAATTCGGAAACGAAGAGAGGCGTGACATGGCACGTGATTAACAGAGTGAACAAAGAAGAAAAAAGACCCCCACAGCAGGTAGGCTGCTGACTTAGCAACTGGACCAAGCCAAGTGGGATGTTGATACGACGACAACAGAAGAAGCAGCCAAGCCACAGCCAATAGGTGAAGATTGCACGACATGCAGTGGGTAGTGGCTGAATGGCCCAATTGATGGTGAATGATAACAGAGACTCTCTGCTGTTGGCTGGTCTAATCAAGCAGATCCAATAACGAAAACTGAGCTTAAAAAACAAAACTTTAATACAACTCTTCTACACTCGACATGCATTAACCGTTTTGCTGCACCAAGCATCTATTGCCAACATCATCTGGCATCCCCTGTCTCATCGACACTCATGGTACTCTCTACACATCCCATCAGCCACTACCACACCACAACCCACGTACTCTGTACCTCTCCGGCCCATGACTTTCCCCGGCCCAGCTCTCCACCAAAGCTCTGTCCTCCCAACATCGTCCCCCCACTAGCCAGAAACGTACGTCAGCGCAGCCGCCAGCCTCGCAACTTGTACGCGACAACGTTGAACCGCAGCGGCGCATTTTGGCTCTTGTGGCATCGCCAGTTGTGAAGCTCAATTTCAATTGCCTGGCACTCGCCGACTTGATTGGCCTCGGATCTGCGTCTCCCGTCGAGCCGAATTCGGACCCGAAACAGCGAGCCATTATACGGCATATCGAGAACAGATTACGCATAGAGGAGTGACATTTGCGGGACAAGAGGGAACAACAAGAAGAAGAGAAGAGAGCGGGTAGAACAAGAAGAAGAGTAGAATAAAAGATACACACACACTCTCTCTCTCTCTCTCGCAAAACACAAACAACACAGCACAGCACACGCAAGGGAGACCGCCGCCACCATGTCCATCTTCTTCTCAACCCCCGTCGACATCGACATCGTCCTCGACGATCCAGATGACCGCACCATGGTCGACGTCAAGCTCGACAAGAACCGCCGCGAAAAGGCGCCCCTGTACATGGACGGCGAGTCCGTCAAGGGCGCCGTCACGGTGCGGCCCAAGGACGGCAAACGCCTCGAGCACACGGGCATCAAGGTCCAGTTCATCGGCACGATAGGTACGCAGCTTGACTACTATGACCAGAATCCCGGCCGGTCCTCCTCCTCATCCTCCTCATCATCACCACCATCCTCCCTTGCCGGCCTCCTCTGGACTGCGCCCGCCATCCGCTTGGGCCTTCAGCGGCGCCGACTCCTTACTGACGGGCTGGTAGAAATGTTCTTTGACCGCGGCAACCACTACGAGTTCCTCTCGCTCAACCAGGAGCTCGCCGCGCCGGGGGAGCTGCAGCACCCGCAGACGTTCGACTTCAACTTCAAAAACGTCGAGAAGCAGTACGAGTCGTACAACGGCATCAACGTCAAGCTGCGCTACTTTGTCCGCGTCACCGTCTCGCGCCGCATGGCCGACGTGATCCGCGAAAAGGACATTTGGGTCTACAGCTACCGCATCCCCCCGGAGATGAACAGCAGCATCAAGATGGACGTCGGCATCGAGGACTGCCTCCACATCGAGTTCGAGTATAGCAAGAGCAAGTACCACCTTAAGGACGTCATCGTCGGCCGCATCTACTTTTTACTCGTCCGCCTCAAGATCAAGCACATGGAGCTGTCCATCATCCGGAGAGAGACGACGGGCGCCGCGCCCAACCAGTACAACGAGAGCGAGACGCTGGTGCGCTTCGAGATTATGGACGGCTCCCCCTCAAGAGGCGAGACCATTCCCATCCGACTCTTCCTCGGCGGCTTTGACCTGACGCCCACCTTCCGTGACGTGAATAAGAAGTTCTCTACGCGGTACTATCTCAGTCTCGTCCTCATTGACGAAGGTAAGTCTACACATAAAATTCCCCACCCCCCCAATACCCATCTATACTGATACTAATACTGCTTTTCATTTGCAATACAGACGCCCGACGATACTTTAAGCAGTCGGAAATCATCCTCTACCGCCAGGCCCCCGACGCTCCCACCATCCAAGCAGGAATCCAGAGCGTACCTCCTCCCTCGGAGAACAAAATGGCCGCTGTCCAGGCATGAAGTTAATTAAAAAAAAGCTCGTGCCTGACCTCCTCAAAATAAAGCACCTATCGGCCAACTTCTTTTTGAGTCTTACATGTAGCGACAGCAAACTTTCCCATTCTATTTGTTTTCCATTTCTAGCATAGGGGGAGGGGGTTATTAAACTAACTGGCGTTAACGGGAGATTACGAGTGTTGCGTGTGTGCGAGTGTGGTTTTTTGTACGAAAATGTGTTGTCGTAGATAATATATAGGTACATATATTTTATAACGCTTATCCCAGCCCCAGAAGAAAGTTGGATGAAAAGAGAGGGAGAAGTCAAGGAGAACAGGTAATCCCAAGAAATTGACTCTAGTAACGAAGCCAAAGACAATTCCAGGCCGGTTTCCGGCCCAAGTCTTTTGCCAGTACTGTGTTCCCTCACAAAACCGGACCGTAGATCTCTCCAGATATGATCTATTGATAGTTGGCGGGATCTCAGTTTCGCCCTTGACATTAAGGGCGCGTATGATACTCGCATAATATCCTATGATGCTTTGTAATGCATTGATAAGAAATTACGTTACATATCCCTTGCACTTTTATGTTGCTTGATGCTCCTTTTTGAGTTTCTGCAGATGAACGGCCGTGCGAGCTGCGAACATGAGCCTTGACATTGGCAGTTTTGTTGACAGCTAAGGAACGCACCCAAGCACCTTTAAGCTTGGCCAAAAATACCCAAACACATCACAAGAAACCTGCTAGGTAGCTCGTCTAGCCACTATTAGGATCACGGCGAGAGAACAAGTCAAGGAAGCATTTGATCTAGCTGTCGTAACTTCGTTCTAACCGGAACGAAGCCGCCATTGCGGCCAGGAGTCATTTTGTCAAAAATAACTTGTCTTGTTGCTTTCTATCTAGCTGGATAAAGCATTCCTCCTTTACCTATATAACTACGCTGGGCCGAGTCCGACGTAGTCATCCATCCCAGCTGGCCAAATTCCTCTATTAGAGTACCCAAATCAATAATATTACAAGTTTTAAATGAAATATTAGCAATGAATGATAAATATATTAATAACAGATAACCAAGTAACTTATGTTACGGTGAAGACTTTCGCTGTCTAATACCTCTTCTGCAGACTATTTTTTTTTTTTTGAATACAGTATGGGGAATCAGCAGGGCCTTTTAGTGGTTCGACGTAATGGAATCATTTGGGCTTCTCAAATGATTCAATAGCCCTGCTTACCAGTTAACCCTCAGGGTATATATATTTACCCTGTTTTATATTAAAACTTCAATAAACACTAGTGTGCAATTGGTAGGACTTTTCGAGCTTTAACTATTGGTTGGCTGAAAGATGATAGAGTAAGTCTATTTACTTGCTCAGTTTATACAGAGACGTCATTCATACATCCAAGGTTGCTTAGACCCCAATGAAGCAAATCCCAGACCTAATCATCATGAAGAATCTTCTGTCTTTGCTCGTTCTATCCGGCCTCGCGGTAGCCGCAGCTACACCGATTCTCGACAACACCCAAGCGTCTTCTTCTACCTAGTGGAAGACAACGGCCGAGTCATGATTCGACAAGGCTCACTTTGGCGTCATGCAACTCCTGGCTTTGTATTAACTCGACCTAGTGTCACAGTATCACGACCCAATCGCTGTGGTTTCAACAGTGGAATTGTAGGGTTAGCAGACGTTCAGTCAACTCCGAATAATCTGACTACCTAATTAGAATCAAGTCGATATAATTTGAGACAATTACGTCTAGATGAACTGGATAGATGTGTTTACTTCTTCACACTCGTTTAAAAAGCTTGAATAGCCAATTCTTACTATAGTAACAAGACTGGAATTTGATCCGTGTGGCCCTTCCTTGTCTCATCTCATTTCATCTCCTCCAAAGTTCAGAGGGTACAAGTATTAATCTACATGCAAAACATTTTTCTGGTTGCGTTTTTTTCGTCGTCTAATATTGATTCATCCATGCCTCCCCTCTCGTCGTAACAATCTCTTCCCTCCCCCATTTCCCCATCGAATCCAGCCAAATCATGCAATGTCCATTACATCGCCCGCCTCGAATCCAAACTGATTATTCTGGATCGCGGCAATCCGATCCAGCTCATCCTGATACTGCTTCCTGATATCCGCCAGCGTGACAACCTTCCTCTTCGCTTCCTTGCCCCCCTCGGGAACGCCTTCATCGAAGATCCACGCCTGCTTGGCATCCACACAGCTGAGCGCGTTGATGAGCAGCAGGTACTGCTTCGTGACGGGCGTGTCGAGCACGTCTTCTCCCGTGATCTGATCCCCCTCCCCGGCCAGTCTCAGCTTTTGGATCTTGTCGAGGATGACAGACGCCGCACCCCGGTAGTTGTTGTGCTTGATCCTCCACGAGTACAGGACCTGATGGTATGGGAACGCATGCATGACGTCCATGATGGCCTTGCATCTTAGCGCGAGGATGTCATCGACCTCTTGCTGCATTCCAGGGAACGGTAATGTCACTAGCTCAGAGTTGTGATACGTCTCGCACATCTTATCCACGAGTTTCCGCAGGTTGTAATGCCTCAAGGCTTCATCCTTCATCGACAGCAGCGTTGTGTGGGCCAGCTCAAACTGGGATGTCGCCAGCGCCGCGTTGAAAAGGCGGCTCAGCATGTCAGTCTTAATGCTAGCATTCTCCGGCTTGGACCCGGTGAACTGGACAGATAACCGAGCAAACTCAACCACATACGAGTACGCTCTCTGCTTTTCAAACAGGGCGACAATGTGTGAGTAGTACTGAGCCATTCCGCTGTTTAACAGGTTCCACTCCGTGTCGTCAAGCAGACCACTGCTATGGCGCTCGAGCTCAACTGTTTCGCTTCCTATGACCGGTGTTAGCGTAGGCTCGTTGACCAAACATACCGTCTTTGACTTACCCATTCCGACAGCTGCCTTCTTGAAGTTGATAGATGCCGACTCATAGTCTTTCAGCGCTAGCAAAACCCTGCCATGAATGTAAATCGAGAAGGGGTTTTGGTCGCAAAAAGGCTCTAAATCCAGAGCCAGATCTGCTCTGTCACGCTTGATAAGGGAGCACTGGATGAGTGATGGGGATACCTCGATATCTCCGTTGGGAGAACAGAGATTGGTAACGAGATCGGTGATGCTGATGGCAAGTGGTTCGCCCGCCAACCCCTGCAAGCCCAGTAAATGGCCAACGTTGGCCTCCAAGGCAGTCACCACTTGGACGTCTTCTCCCCTCTTTGTTAGGGAGGATAAGCTGTGCTCAGGTAGCGGAATGGCCAGTTCGGTCTGTGATAGCCACTTGAGAAGCTCCAACCTCCTCAAAGTAGCAATGAGTTGCCGGAAGACGGTTCCGACATCTATCCTGTGGTGGAGGGCGTCTTCTTCACTATCGAATTCAAACTCCATGTGGACTAGGAGGATGAGCTGACTGAAGCATACTTTCCACTGGAGTGATATGTTCTCTTGGGCCGCCGTCATGACAAGCTTCCTACCAAACTCCGTCAGGGGATGGTTAGGGCTTCGACTCTTATCATCTAGCGGGGTGACGAGGAGACCCAGCACTTTTCGGTAGAGCTCATTTGTCACAGCTGCAAAATTGGTCTCCAGCGTGTCGACCACTTGCTGAGCATCTTCGTCTGTGATGCCTCTCCAAAAGCCAGCTTTATCTGAGAAATATTGTATCCGCTCAAGATCTGTCTTGGTAGATTCTCCAAACAGCTCAGGCCGTAGTGCGGCATTGCAAAGCTGCATCAGGCTGTCAGGGAATCCTTCCACGAGTGTTAACCCGGCACCGATCAGATCTGCTTGTCGCGTAGACCCTTGGTCGGGCGTAGCTAGGTTGTGATAGAGTCGCTCCAAGTGACTGCATTCTCGAACGGAAGAGATGAGATCCGCACAAGTCACCCAAACCATGTCAGCATCGGCATCGATTACCATGCCGATCGCTTCCCCACGCTGTTTATCAAGCTCATTCAGCAACCGGTAGAATCTTCTCCACTGTGTCTCGCTTGACGATCGGAACTGTTCATAATCCATCTCGCCCGATGATCCGCGATCCAGCGAGGCAGTCGAGCCCAAGACTGAACAGATAGACTCGGCCAAAGCGCGACCTTTGTTATTCTCCTTAGGAGCACCCAATCCGCGCTCGTATATGGCCAGCGCCGCTTCCAACGTCGCCTTGGTGAATCTCCCCGGTTGCAAAATCATCTGTAGCCACTTCTCCGTAACATCGGTAGGGTCGCAAGGGCCAGACGTTTGTACATCGAGACTCCGTGGCTCGGAATACACACCGTCCCAGCCATCCTCCCATGACTGCGCCATGTTCTTTCGATCCAGCTCCAAACGCTGCACTCGGTACGTCATGTTGTTTTTCCATAACGTCCACAGGCTGATTTGGCCTTCCTCTGTTGACGCCAACGCGAAATCCGCCAGCGTCCAAATATCTGAAGATGATGGCGTGATTGGGATTAATGTGCATTTCGAAAAAAGATCTTCAATGACCACATTATGGGCATCCTTGGCAGTCAATTTCCAGAACTTGAATTCTCCAGGGCCAATGGGTGAATACGTAGCACAGATTCTCTGGCCGCGAGTTCGGCCAACAACCCGGGTGAGATTGAACTGCGCCGGATCAATTTGCCACTTGCCAATATCTTGGGGAGCCCTCTCAACGTTCAACATGTCAATTGTCTGCAGAATCTGCCCGTCATTGGCATTCCAGACCCGGATTCGGTGGTCGAGGCAAACGGTGACGGCAAACAGGCAGTTCTCGAGGCCAAAGTCGGTGATCTCAATGGACGTCGCAGTGCTGTATTCCATGTTGGCCTTTCCGTACTTGATCGTGTTCTTGCCCTGGAAAGGCAAGAGGCTTCGTAGATTCTGCGCCCATCCCTGAACATTGAAGAAGGATTCTTTCCACAGCGTAGTAGATGCTAAACAAGAGAGTCAGACACATATTCAAAAAAGGCTCCATCTCCAACTTACCATCATCTCCCTTTTGCTTGTCAAACCGAATCATGCCGCCATCATTGACCGTAACAAGAAGCGTATTTGCCGACACAGCCACCATTCGGTGAGGATACTTGAAGCTGAGGCCAGCCGGAGACTGCACCTTGCAGATATCAGGCAGCCCAGCGTCCACGGCGCCTCTCCTCTTGAAAAGATCCGGTCGCAGAGTAAACGTGTATAGGTAGCAGGCCTGGTCCAGCACATGCACGCACAACGCATCGTGCTCTTCCGGGTCCGAAAACACGACGCACCCCTGCTGAACGGGCACCGTGAAATGAAAGTTGATAATCAGAGACGCATCAGCCGCCTTGTCCTTCTTGCTAACGTCCACGGCCCGGATGCTCAGCAGCGTGCCGTCCTCCAGGACCCTCCACAGGAAGTTTTTGGGCGAATCGTGCCATTTCCGACGGTAGACAGACGCCGCGGTCGCCAAGTTCTTGAGTCGGAAAGTCGTCTCGTCCTCGGCATCGTACGACAGCTTGGGGCGGCCTCTGCTGCCAGACCCGGAGGGCACTCGAATGGTCACGACAGACGACGGGGAGGGAGGTTCGAGGTTCAAGCGGGTCTCTTTGAAGAGATACTGAATCTCACCCGAATCCATCTCGCCTCCCTGGAGCGCATGCGTCGTGCACTTTGTAGATTGAGGGGATGGCGGTGCTGTGGCTGGCGCAAGTTGCTTCGTTTTGGTGATGCTCAGAGTCGGTCGCGTTGCTTTGCATTTGCAGGGCAGAATTTCTGTTTCGAACGTCGACGTCGCGCTGCGCTGCGCTAGCCCGATTGGGAAACCAGCTTGGCTACCAACACAACGTGCAAATATGTATGGGCATTGAATTACATTAAATTGATCAAGTAGAAACTAGAATCAGTGGGAAACATACAGGGCTTGTATACATTACATCACTTTAATTGATCATCATTTATACTTGTTCGTCCATGCATCATGCATCTATCGATCCATCTCCCTCCCCTTTATAATTCCCCAAGCAAACAAACATGTAAGAAACAAACAGCCATTCATCCATAAAGAAAACGCCAAAAAACAAAAAAAAAGGGTTCATAAACCTCTCCCAAATGACTCCGATTTTTTCTCGTTTCTCATGCAAATGCAACATTTCTCCATTACTCAATCCTTCTCCTTCTCCAAATCCTTTGGCGCAGGGTCGCCAATACCGTCCTCACCAATGGCAAAGAGCGTATCACTCTCTGGTAAACAAGGACTGTCGTAAATCTTGGCAATTCGAGTCTCGCCACGTCCCTTCTTCAAACTGATTCGCGTTGTACTGGCATGGGCAATAATATTACCACCAATGGGCTTCTTCGGATCAGGATTGAACATGGCGCTGGGTCCACCATCTACCTGCGCGACAACTTGGTTGGTGATGACAACGGCAATGCCGAACTCGTCCGCAAGCCGCTGCAAGGTCCTCATGAATTTAGCCAGATGTGTCTGACGGTTCGACAGCTCGCCTCGCCCGGTAAAGTCTGTTCGATAGAGCGAAGTAGCGCTGTCGACGATGAGCAGCGAAAATCTCGTCTCGCACATCATGGCCGCTGCCTGATTCAACAGCTGAAGCTGGTGATCTGAGTTGTATGCTCTCGCGTACGCAACATTGTCCAATACTTCTTCTCCCGACAGACCGAATCGGTTGGCAACGGCCAGCAGTCGGACAGGTCGAAAGGTGCCCTCGGTATCAATGTACAGACATTTGCCTTCACCACCGCCCATGTCGAAAGGCAGCTGGCAGGTCACAGCGAGAGTGTGACAAATCTGGCTTTTCCCTGTTCTAAACTCTCCAAACAGCTCGGTAACAGACCCAGTCTCGACACCTCCGGCCAAAAGCGTATCTAGGTTTTTAGACCCGGTTGTGATGGAGATGAGTTCACTGCGACGCTGGTGCATTTCAGTGGCCGTTGTAAACCCCATGGGCACAAGTTTCGACGCTTTGAACACAACAGTCAGATTTCTCTTCATGCCTCAAAGACACAGAACGCAGTCGACATACCCTCAGCCAAAATCTTGGTCGCCTTCTGCTCTGAGATGCCCTTGATCTGCTCCAAGACCCTGCGCGGGGTATAAGCCACCGACTCGACCGTGTTAAACCCGCCGTCAACAATCAGTTGGATATCACGCTTTGTCAACCCGGCAACTCCCTGTAGAACGAATCATCAGCACCGTCCAAGACTCATTATCCAGCACCATCATCAGTCATACCTCCAAAGCAGACAGCGGCGTGGGCGCACCGGGGCCGGTCATGCCACCCTCCTCGGCCATCTGGTTCTCCTCATCGTATTCCTCGCCCATCGTGTCTGCCAAAAACCAATTAATTTGTCCACGCAAAGAAACAATAGATAGGATTAACGCTATGCAGAGGATTTTTAAAGACTCAGCAGCCACAATTAGGCAGAACTGAGGCAAATGAGACGAGGTATGTTGACAACCAAGGCGCGGGTCGACGCGTCGAGTCGGGCTAGCAAAGGGATAATTTGACGCCAGATCACGTGATATCACTCTTGATTTCTAATTGAAGGCTGTGGAGAGAGAGAGAACAGGCATCCATGACACATTCACATTTCAGATTGGTCATGATTTGTTTTCAATACGAAAAGAGTGTATTATTGCAGTTATTGCTCTATATGCTAGTTACCAAAAGCAAGCCAGTTCCAGAAAAAAACAAGTGCAGACGTCGAAAATTATCCGTTGATCCCAAATTCCCCCCCAACTCCCATTGATGCAATCGAGAAAGGCAGACAGCAAAGCTAATCCCAAGGTAGACTGTAGTAGTATTACATTGTGTCTTTTCCGAGTTGTAAAATGGGTTTTATTGGATGAAGATGCGGTGGGCATCGTGCTTCTTCGCCTTGGGGACGGTGATGCTCAGGATGCCGTCCTGGAAGCTCGCACTGACAGCGTCGTGCTCAACCAGCGCAGGGAAGTGGAAGCTGCGCGAGAACTCGCCAATGCTGCGCTCGGTGAGCCAGTACCTGGCCTTGTCGGCCGGCCGCTGGGAAGTCTCGGGCTCGGGCTTCTTCTCTTCTTCGGTGGTCACGACCTCATAGCCCGACTCGCGCTCGCTGGCCTCGTCTTCGTCCTCAACAGTCGCCTGATGCGAGTTTCTGCGTTCAGACTCGGCCTTCTCGGCGACGCTCTCTGTAGAAGGAGTGCTCTCGACGGAAGCAGTGGGTGATGTGCCGGCAGTGTATGTGCGCTCAGTCTTGCCGCGGACAACCAAGGTCTGGGCGTCAGAGAATTCGATGTGGACGTTCTCCTTGCCTATGCCGGGAAGCTCGCCGTGGAGCTCGTAGGCCTGGGTGGTCTCGCGCACGTCAAACTTGGGCTGCCAATGGGGAACTGGCTGGCGGCGGACATGGCAGCTTTTGCCGTTCTGTCGGCTGTAGTTGTCAAAGTCGTCAAGGAGACGGAAGAGAGGCGTGAAAGAGGCCTCGGTGGGGTGGTGGAAGGTGCGAGGGAAGAAGGCCATTGTGATTGCTGAGTGTTGTTGTTGTTGTCTGGTTTGTGAAGAAGTTATCAGGTTGGTTGATGTTGTCGTGAGGTGGGTAGATGTGTGTGGCTGGAGTGCTTTGCTTTTGTTGTTGCTTGGGTGTTTGCTGTGTATCTGAGTGGTGTTCTGATGAGAAAGGGAATTTCACTTGTGCTTGACTTCATGGTGTACTTTATAGCTGATTGCATCGCTTCAATTGACTTCAAAATCAGGCAGGCAGATTACGAACGAGATATTCTAGGAATGCGAGCGAATCTACTAGCATCTACCACATCAGAGAAATGAGTGCATGGTGCTTCATAATGCTGCTTACAAGCTCAACATGTCACTGTCTGGACTACCTAATCGTGGCGACTGCGAGCTTCTTCCAGCAGGCACTAGAAGATTCCACTCAGGTACTACAGTAAGTAAGCAAGCGGCCCTGTAAGTAATTACACTCGACAACGTTTCTCCCCGTAGCAGAAAGAAAAAAAATCACATAGCAGAATATATTTTGCATCTCTTAAACAATACATAGTCTGCGTCATAACTATTAAAAGAAACAAGACTATAAAGTTCACACTCGACGCTCTATTCACATCATCCCGTACCTGATTGCCTCTCCTCCTGCGTCATTGTGGCTTTCCAAGGAACCCTTGGAGGGGGGCGAAGTGTGGCGCACGCGCCGCCGACGCAATCCAGCCACATCAAGCCACCGCCCAATTGACTTCTTCCAGGTTAGGCTCTCAAATGGCCAGGAATTCATCAAGATTCGAAAAGACAAATGCCATTGATGAATTGATTATCATGCTTCGTCAAGCAAGGTAATTCTGTAAAGACGTCGAAAATTGACAGAGAATCATCCGGAGTCTATTGTCCGGTCATCAGCTGCCCTCAATCGAAACTTGCACATCACATCTTCTGTATGCTGTAGTATTATGCTCTTTTAATACGTACCCATGCATATATAGAGTCGACTTTATTCAAGGCAAACAGCCACATTTACTAAAACTGATGACGTCCATCCAAGGCTGACCCATATCCACTACTTGTCCAACGTTCAAATAAATCTTCACCAAATAGAACATTTTGTAAATCAAAGATCATCCTTCCCAGGGAGCTGGATTCTTCTCCACTGTGGCAGTGGTAATGGACAAGGGCAGTCTTTTTGCCACAGGCACTCAGCTTTGCTGCCAGGGCCTTCTTCCTCAACGGTGGCCATGCCAATCACAAGAGCAGAAAAATAGACAAAGTGATAGTTTAATAAATGTAAAAACAAACTGAAGATAGAATTATCCATGCATGTAGCATTACAAAAATAAGGTTGCCTTGAGAAAAACCACAGAGGGATGTTCCTAGCCGCCTGTCCCTTTTCGTTGACCCAATATTCGTAGCATCGCCTCCATCATCGTGTAATCCTCAATCCAGCAACGTTGGATCTAAAATACAAGGCAAAGACTTCCCTAGCATTCCCCGGAAAGAACCAGGGCATTAAAGAAGGAGAGCAAGAGCAAGAGTAAGAGTAAGAAGCCAGCATACCAGACAGCAGAGAGATATGATGCCATGGATGAGACCAAGTTATGGTGCATATGGTCCCATTTGTTGATATCGAGACATCGTGCCGGCGGGGGGTCGTGCGGTTCCCGAAGATCCAGCACCTTGGCCAGTATTGAAAAGACCAATAAGCCTTTGGCCGATAGAAGGCTCTATCTCGGTGCCGTCTCGCGCAATCTTAACCTCTCTGTTGGAATTCCAGGGGTTTCGCAACCCACGAATCCTGTGAAAGGGAAGACGAGATGTCGATAGCCACTCGACTCGGAAAGGCTTCCCCCAGGCTTTTTCTTCCTCCTCTTCGGTGACAACACCATCTGTTCCGTCCAAAACGCCAGCTCCATTATCGAGGGGCTTTTCAGAATCATCTTGATATATTTCCCAGAAGATTGTTCCTCTGCTTGGATCATGAAGGATTCTGCCTTTGGGAACATATTCAGTCGCGTCCGTGATGACTTCTTTCGGCAGTTCTAAATCGTTCGTCGATCGTGGTACGGGTGCAAACTGGACGGTCGAATCCAGGGACGGGCTAAACTCGGAAGCCATTCGTGCATATCCAAAGTACTCGCCAGATTTGTTGGCTGAAAATATTAAATATACGTTGTTGCATTGCTTCGACACGTTAGCCAATGAAACAACAACTCTCCAATGTGATGACTCGGATCTCTTACCCTGAATGCACCATTCAATGTTTCTTCGTTATGAGATTGCGTGGCCCAAATTCCCGTTCGTACACTAAGCTCAAGGTCATCAACTGTCAAACTTTTCAAAATAAAAAATCTATCATGGTATTTAAGGGCTCCCTCTGACGAGGTAGTCGTCGACTTATCCGCGTGATCGGTGGTTGCAATCGAGTTTCCATCTTCGATTTTGACGGCGGTTTTACTTCTGACCGGATAGGTCGGTTGAGGAAAGTTGGCTGGGCCTGACGCCGGCCCTGTTGGCGGAGAGTGGCCAGCACTGCCATCGAGTTCACTCCTTCGTAGCCTGCTGACGAGGCGAACCGACTGGAATCTAGATTCGTGCAGTTTGAGTTGAGCAGTGATGCAAGAGGCCTCGTCTTTGAAATTAGCAAAGGCGCAATTGCTCTTGGCAATCAGGAAGAGAGATTCGAGTCCTGCTGTCTCCTTCGAAACGTGGCGTACGAGGCTCATTAAGTCGGTTTGGGGTGGGAGATTTCCGATCCAGACGGCATTTCCTGAGAAACAAGGGCAAGTGTTAACTTTCAAATGTCAAGGAAAAAGAAAGGCAAAAGAAGAGATGGAGAAAACGTAAAGTAAGAACGGGGAGGGGACTATACCGGTTTGTCGAGGTTTACGCGACGAGCCTCGAACAGAGTTTTTCTGCTCGTCTGGTTTTACTAGGAATCTTAGCCTTGTGCTTATTGGCCCAAAAGAGAAGGAGAGGGAAGTGGTGAGATATACCCCGAGTCAATTTCTCAGTTGGAAAGGATGGAGGTGGGCTGGCTAGAAGCTGGTTATGGAGTAAGGCTCCTGTTGCTGCTTGTTGGCCAACTTCTGCTCGATGCTGTTGCTGGCCTGGAGCGGCAACAGGCTGTACACTGGGATACTGAATAGGATACGGAGCGGTCTGATGGTAATAGTATTGGGTGATCGGGTGCCCCATGGCTAGTGGCGTTGAGTAATATGCCGCGTTTTGTCTCTGTAGCATCGCCGAGCCAACCTGGTTGACAGGTAGATGGGCGCCGCCATAGTATGGGGATATGGGTTGAGCTTGTTGTACGTAGTAGCCCTGGTGCACCATGGGCATCTGCAAAGGTCCGGTATACTGAGGGATCGGTGGCATGTGCTGGGCCATGGGCGGTGACAGCCCGGCAGTGTATCTTGGTTGAACCCCTCGCTGGTACTGGCCATGGTGATAGTTGTCCTGAGGCAGGGCACTCGCCAAGGGTGTCATGTTGTATGGGCCACGGCGGTTGGGGAATGTCGAAGCAGGTGCCGATGTATACTGTAAGTTTGCCGGGTTGTTGGGCAGACCTGGGAGGCCGTCGGGCCCAGAAGCCACGCTCTCGTGGTCTAGATTTTGAGGCATTACAAGCCCCTTGGCAGTCGCTTCCGGCAGGACGGGCTCGACCTTCCCCGTCCCAGAGTCGGGAGGGACTGAGACGTCGCCCATCGAAAATTTGAATCTGAGCAGGAATCTAGGCTCTTTGATGTTGCTAGGTACTTGGTCCGCCAGAAAAAGTGTTTTGCTTTGGTGTAGCCGGTTACAAGGGGTCTTGGAAAGAGAAGTCGTGTGGCGGAGAGGTGGGCTGAATAATCGTCGTCCAGTTCAAATCATCTAGTCAAACCGCAACTGCTGATAAGGTCCGAGTTTTCCATATGCAAGGAGATGTGTCTTTGCATACTCTAGAATGATTGAGCCCAACGTTCGCCACAAATGTTTTGCTTGCGAGGTATCGCGCCTGCTGGAGAGGAGATGCCCTGTGCCTCTATTCTGAATCTCAAGGCTGTGGCAACGAAGACTCCTTCTCTAGTGATAGAGTGCAAGTATTAGGCGTTGATACTCTCTAGTTTATGACCGTTCAGGTGACGTGAACCAATGCTAATTGGCCTCAGGGGTGCAGGAAGACACGATTTGCCTCCGGGGCGGAGCGACAAGGAAGGGTCAGCCCGGTCTGGGGAAAGCAGTGACTCGGATAATGCACCCAATGGCACTGTAATAAGAGAAATGTGCCTGTAGCAGGGGTGATAATACCCTATGGGGGCCTTTTGGCGAGACAATGCACGAGTTGAACAGGGACAGCCACAAAGCCGGCAGCTCCTCCTTGGAGAATCCACCTCGGCAGCAGAGAAATCTGGTGACGACGGGCAGCAGCTCTACGCCACTGGATTGAAGAGCAATATAGAGCCAAGCTGTAGGCTCTTTCTAGAAGAAGACCAGGTTTGTTGGTCTAGACCATCGATGACGGGTGATTGATTCGAGACCCAAGCAAACCAACGGCCACTAACCACATCAGATCGTGCCAGAGAACCGGGTCGAATTCACATACCAGGTACGAAAAGTACGTACAGGCAAGTCTTTGGCGGCGGCTCAGCTGCCCAGGCAGGTCGTGGCTTTGAATTGAAAAAAAAAAATTGAAAAATAAAAAGGGACAGCGGAGCTAATCGTTCGTCTCACACCCTTTGCTGTCCACAACTGCGGAACATTGCACGACAAAGTCAGTGCTAAAATTGCAACACCCTGTCGGTGAGCAGCGGCCGAGCTTTAGGATTCACCACTCACCAGGCAAGGCAGCGGTTGAGCAGCAGGTGAACGATGGGTCCGGCGGCAAAGGAGGCGAGGGCGTCTAGAGATGCAGCCTTGCAAGTCACCCCAAGGAGTGGGCGTGGATATTGTCGAGCTCAGTGAAGATCAAAGTTTGAAAAGATCTAGGCCAATCTCTGTACAGCTAAATATACAGGGCCGGCGGCGACGATCCGGTTATGCCTGGGCTGGGGGCGACGAATCGAGGAAGATGACAAGGGCGATTTCCAGGCTCGAGGAGCTACGGTTGCCGATTTGTTTCTGCCGGGGCCAAGGCTATGTGAGGTACTTGGAAGGAAGTCTCTTGAAGGTAAATGCTAATTGCAAACACTGTGCCTGATCCGAAGAAACTTTCTTGCTTGTTCCCAATCTCGAAAGCCTGGAAGCTGCCTTTGTGGCTGAAGATACGGCCGCAATGGAGCGACTCGCGGTATCACAGGGCTCCGGGCACAGTGTGGCTGGGTTGAATGTACAAGCAAAACACGAAGCACGGACGGGATGCTGTAGAGAATTCAGACGTACCAAGTACCAACTTGGACAACCCTACCCAGGTGCTCGATGTCTGGACCAAATCGAATTGTGGAAGCGGAGATTTGCGTAGCCCCTGGTCATACTAAACATAGCCAAGACCCCCAGAGCTGCCAACATTACCGGTGCAAATCTTCGCGGCTTCGTCAGCAGGGACGAGGAGCAACCTAAGTGGCTTATCTGCATGAATTCTTGTTATGGATATGGAGTGTCAAAGCAAGGTGGCGTTTGGTTGGGCCTGACAAGCGACCATCTGCATGTGCTAATAACTGGACATGTAACTTTGCTATCCAGTCATAATGCCCAATGGCCCTGTCCACAAAGCAGGGCAAGACCTCGAGACGGCATAACCTGTACGGCATTAGCAGCCGTCAGGAGACGCCCATCCCAGCCACGATGGGAGAAAGGGCGCTTGGGGGCGTGTGGACAAGGATGGAGCTAGCCATGGAGAATGGAGCCCGCAAGAAACCCAGCAGGGGAGGGCAGAGCAAGCAAGGTCGCCACAGGATATCCAGAAGCAGAACGTCTGTCTGTACATACTCCATACAGGCACAAGCTTGGACGCGGAGCTTGGTGTCAGTCAGCTGCTAACCTCGAGCCCTGGAACTAACATCTGAAAATGTGGCGGGTGTGTGGGCAGTCATTGCGAAATCAGACGCCTCAGTCACACGAGGTTAAAACAAACCGGGAACCGGGAACCACATGTGGCTTTTCCTTGTTCGCCACCACGGAGCTATGTCACGATCCGTGGCTAGCCATAGTAGATGGGCGAGACGAAAAGCATCACTCCGCCGTCAGTGGAAGTGATTTCTGCTTCATCACAGTGGCCGCTAGCCTCAATCCAACATTTCAATCCACATCGTGTGTAATGCCACCGGTTCGACGTCGTAAGCATCTTCACACCACCCGGAACCATGGCTACGTGTTCAACTATTTTCGGGGCTTTCGGTTGCCAACAATTCATTGTATACTTGTAGGCAGGCAGATTCAAAGCCGGGGGAGCAGTTCTCGGGCAGCTGACTTGCAGCCAACGGCTTCACCGAGTGGCTCCCGGCCGGTCTAAAAAGGTAAAAACCAACTTGATAGATCAAATTCTTGGTCGAATCTGAATGCCATGGCCTCGCCAGCCTCGGTTTCTAAACCCCCCCAGCAAATGGCGCGCCACTTGTTCCATGGCATTAGCCATCAAAGCCACTGAATTCCGGTGCGCTTATGGATACATGTATGAAACAAGAGCCCACGTTGGCATCCACAGATGGATAGGTTTCGCCCATATAGCGTGATTGTGGCTCTGATCGGCAAGGCGTATGCCTCGTGGACGGGCTGTGGCTGACATGCGGAATAGCATCAAAAATGGCAAACTCGTTTTCTTCGGCCTTGTCCCTCTTTCTTATCCCATCATGGATCACGAGCCACGGATATGCATGCGCAAGACAGGGCTAGCGACGCAGCCCACTTCCAACTTGCCCGGCGCTCTGAACTCCGTGCCAACTCGCTGCCCTCGTAAAACGCAACGGTTCCCGCATCCGCTAGAGCTTCAGAGGGCGCCCAGGTCCGAAGAAGCATGATCGGCATGGAATGACTGCTGTAAGAGTTGAAGCTTGCAGACAGCTGGCCGTGGCAAGTTGCTGGTTCGAGGTCCATGGAATCTGTCGATCACTTTCCATCTCTGCGTCTCCCGGCCCACCCACCACGTCCTTTAGTAGCCAAGCCTCCTTAACGCAAGGGTGCAAAGCCCATCCCGCGACCTAAAAATTCCTTAATCGACCGCCTTGCTGGTCACACACGCCACGGCATTGGTCCCAGCTGCCTCAATTGACGATGGGGGATGGGGAAATACCGGCTTCTCGATGCAGTCAACATCGAATTTCACGCAGTTCCCCATACATACACCGACGATTGGAGTCCGTCTCCCCCTCCGTCTCCGTCTCTGCATCGCGGGCCGCTGCTGGAGTCGCCCAGGAGGGGATTTCCAGTTCGTCCGTCTCGTCCAGCCGATTGCAATCGTCCATTCCCAGCCATGTACAAGTACAGCATGTTCGACATGACTATCGGCAACTCCTCCGAGGCCACAAGGAGGGCTTGCTTCCCTTGAGGCGCTTCCCCGCGAACACCGCCACCCTGGCTTGGACCCTTGGACTTGGACCCTGGCAATGAAGTCAGTGGCACAAAAGTGGACAGAGCCAAAAAGCAGGTTCTCGCCAAACCTTGACCCCTCGTTTAATGCTGCCCACGGCCGAGTAGCGCAGCCCAAGCCCGTACCTATCCATCATCCCCATCTCCATCTCCATCTCCATTTCCATCTCCACATCCACACCCAACGTCCAACATCCAGGAACGTGCTGCTGTATGTGGCTTTAGCAGTGCGCCTGCGAGTGCCGTCTTGGTCATTGGTCGGGACGCTACTCCGGAACTGGCATCACGCCTTGTGCCTTGACGAACCTTGGCGGACAGGTTGCTCCGGAATACTTGGTAGCCACGCCGGCACTCGGGGCTCGTGTGTTGTGGGCAAAGCTTGCATTCGGATGGATTCCATAGGCGTGCTCCGTAATAATATCCATGGCTGTGCGCGCACAAGTTTGTACGAGTAACTTAGTAGCAGGTAGAACTACCAGGTACTAGGTAGGTACTCGTACTCGTGGAACTGCGGTAAAGCACAAGTCAGAAATCATCATTGAAGGGCTGCATCAATATTTTGTGTGCATTAGCGGATGCGCATGACTGCGTTGCTGCATCTGAGTACGAAATTGAAATTGCAGGGCTGCCAACCGCTATCGCGACCCTTATCCAGCTGCCTGCTGCAAGGGCGCCGATCTTGCCTGGCTTGGGAATGACTGCTTCGCGCACTCTATTCGAGATGACGACATGCTCCTGAGCAAACCTGCTTGCCTTGCTCTGCTTGCTCTGCTTGCAGTCGAAATACTACCGAGAAACGTCTGTCAAAATATCAACTCCCCGCATCGTGTGACGTAGGCAGCTTGTTTGTTGTTTCCAGTCGTTGCTTCGTCTTCTCTCCAGCTCTCCTGCAGCTTCAATTGCGCTGCGTCAAAGGTCAAACACCGACATCAAGCTCGGATGGAGCTGAACCGGCTCCGTCATATCATGTCACGCCACCAATTGCAAGATCCACGGCCGATGGAGAGCATCGTGTCTGATCCTCCGCATCGCCGGGGGTCTCCCGACGTGCCTCAGCCCTTCAATGGGCCGTGTTCGAGTCCTCAATTCGTGCGCCAAGATGCTCACCAGCCCTCGCCGCGAGCTGAGCTAATGCCGAGTCCCAGGTGCTCTTCATAACTCCTTCATAGACGCCTCGCCGTGATCAGACATTCTGCAACATTCACGAGTACATGGATCGACACAGCTCGTCTCGCGCTCGGCGTTAATCCTCTCAACGTTCGACCTCGGCCCACGCTCAGCTGGCAATGTACAGTACGAGTACATACCCCAGTTGCCCTGGTGGCAAAGTGTTCGCAGCTCTAGTTCCATCCGGCTCCGATCAACATTCAAAAACGCGCGGCCCAAGAGTTGCGATTCGCAGCGTGTAGGCATGAACGGTGGATCGTGGTCATGTTCGCGGACGGATGAGGGCATGAGCATCTCAGGAACGGATGGGATGGACGTCTAAGGATTCGAGCCCAGGCCCAGCCAGGCCCAGGCCCAGGCTCTGAGGCGAGGCGCTGTGAGGAGAGCTTTGGGGCGCTACCCAATGGATCTTTTCCCGCCACGATGGCTGCATGGCCAGCTCGACTCGTCGCTACCGTCACACTATATCCGCCCTGTAAATGATAACGTCGGCAAAATCTCTTCATCCCTACTTTCCGACTGTTTATCCCTACTCCATGCGCCTAGTGCCAAAATCCTCGATGCATGGCTTTTATTGGATAATCGCCTGCTGCGCCTTACGACTGCTATCCTGGGATAACGGGTGCACAAGCTGCAAATCGACGGATATACAGTACATGCCTCCTCGTACGTGCATATCAGGATGAATAACGGCCGCGGCTTTGGCCTCCCTGGGTTGCTGTGCTCGGCCTCCAGAAATTGCGCCAGAGGGGGCTCAATGGCATCTTGCGGAATCAAGAGGGGATTCCCCGCCATTTGATCTGGCCCTTCTGCTGGCATTACCTAGGGGAGATGGGGGGAATGGGATCGGCCGCCGCACGCGCAGTCTTTGGTCAGCCCTCGAGTGAGCCGCCCGCCAGAGTTGCCCAGAGAGCTCTCACCACGTGGTTGAGGCCGACGTTTTGCTGCTTGCCACGTATTCGTGGTAGGGCTGGATCCTTGCTCTTTGCCGTTGGGTCTAATGCAAAAGACCATGGCCTTGTTTCTTCAACGAAACGCTTTCAGCTCCTCAAGGACGTCACAGCCGGTTCATCCTAGCTTATCTGATACGGCGTAGCGTCGGGCAATACGGAGTAGGTAGAAATGGATGGAACGATCAAATGGGTGTTTTGCTTCAAGGCTTAGCAAAGATTGCTCCCACTGCCTCCCACACAGCCAAGTCCAGTAGATAAGGCAAAACACACTCGTATACCCCCTGTAGAAAGTCTTGTACGGCCTGGGGGGGAATAATTTCCCTTTCAATGCCATGCCGTACTACTACTCGAGGCTGTGCTTCGCTCTCCCCTATTAATAGGTAGTGTCTACATACAGAGCAAGGTTATGCACAACAACAACACCACCACCACCACCACCAGGCAATTTCAGGGAGTGTGCAGCCACACCAATGGCATTACAACCCTGCAACCTTGACGTCCCAACAAGGAGAATGTAACGAACATGACTTTTACTATAGCATACTAGTCTAGCAAGTCTAGGTTGGCTTTTGCATGTTTGACTATCAATCAGCCTTACCCGAGATTCTTCTGACTCAGTAAAGCTACGATTTCTATTTCATTGGCCTACAGGATGCCAACGGCTTCAAGGATTTCAAACCCATGGAAATTTGCCACGACCACTGCCTCCGCAAGAAAAGGCAAAGCCGATGGCAATTAGAAAACAGGCCATTGCAGGTATTGGACAAGAACAAATTCCAATTTGACCTTGTCAAATGGATAACATCTATCCGTAATTCTAAATTCCATACCACTCCTAGATGCCAAGGTAACCTGTAACTCACGGAATTGAACTACACCAAAAGTTCAAGGCCGAGAATACCCAGCTATGGAGGGGCATCAAGACAACATCTCGGTCGTATTCTCGCCATCACGTGAAATCAACGGTCTTGAATCACCTCCGTTTGTCCGAATCTTGTCCTCGTACAAAAAGAAAAAGAAAAGAAAAAAAGAAAAAAATTGTGACATTTCTGTTGAGGCCGCCGAAATCAGCTCAGCTGCCGCACATCTTCTCCGGGATTGGCTCTCTTGCCAAGGCCGGCCACCCAACCACAGCATTTCCTATACGGAACAACTGCTGTAGATGGCCGCCCTGTCTCCGCCTTTCGCTGATCGGGCTTTCGGTGGAGTGGCAAAGCAAGCACTCACGGCCACTAAGAGCTCACAATGAGGGCAAAGAAAAAATGATGGGATGTGGAGCCGGAAGGGTTGCAAGTCTACTCCGTACAAGCCCGTTGCTGCAAACCATTCTTCTTACACCGCCTTTGAATTCTACAGCACGGCGGTACAAGGCACAGGCAGATCTGGATGTGTGGGTGGTGTCACCGTGGTTGTGTGGCTCCGAGTGCATTCACACATTCACACGAGCACATCCTGGAGCGGAGCTTGATAAGAGAATCGTGGTCACGCGGGGAAGGGTCCAGGGGTGCGTCCAAACTATCGCTTCTTTAGCCTTCGTTTTGAACGGCTATGATACATCGTTACGCATTCCAGAAAGAGCAAACACAATTCATATCTAGTCCTTCTTTAGAGGCAGAAACACCTCTTCGATACCCTCTTTTGTGATGATGAGCATCTGCAGAGTGTCACCGACCTCAATGTGACGCTCCACAGCACCGTCAAAGGCGTCCTTGACCAGAGTCTCAACCTGCGGCCGTGTCAAGGGGTGGCGCTCTCTCTCCTTCAGAGCATGGCCCTCGCCGCTTTCGGGGATGTACTGGTTCTTGAAGTTGACCTGGTTGTCCAGGAACGGCATGATCAAGCTGCCCGCAGCACCTCCAGCCCGGCATTGCTCTCTCTCGTAGCTTCCAACCGGGTCGTAGGAGTATACCGCACCCTTGCCCTCCTCGTCAAGGCCACCAAGCATGGCATGTGTGTAGTATGGGAAGAATCGCTTCTGGTAGAGAATAGTCGATAGGCGCTTGGCACAGGCGTTGAGCGTCATTGGCTTGCCATGTCGGTAGCGGTAAATCTTGCAGACAGTGTCCAGGCGATCACGCAGAGCCTCACCATCGGCGGCGAACCCACAGACGGACAAGACTATGGTAGCGTCTTCTTGGGTAGCCGTAGTGCCGCCAATCTTGAAGACCTTGGGGGCCATCCGGGAGTTGATGCTGTAGCCGCTGGTGTGACGGGTATCGCCGGCCATGATGGTAAAGTCGGCACCTGAGATGGCAAGCGTAGAGCCGCCATTGTCGGAGTAGCTGAGGGTATGGTTAATGCACTGCAAACAAGCAGTCGATGGAGCTGGGTAGCTTACGGATTGAAGCGGTGCTGTCGAGGCTCTCCATGGGCCGTCTTGGGTGCATCTGAGAAGGAATAGTTGGGCCCGTTCATGAGCGGGTTCTGGCTGAACATGGCGGCCATCGTTGCGGATGTTTGGTGATGATTTTCGGCAGCTTCGTCGACGAGGGAAGTGGTTGATAGCTTCGAGCGATGCCTTGACGTTGCTTCTGATGCTATATCGCAACAGATGCACGCGTCAAGTGGGAGCCTTGCTAGGCTAAGACTGGGGGGGTAGCTCGGATGACTAAGCCGCCAGATTACCTACAATCAGTGACCACCCCCTTACAAGGCGGCAAAGGATCATCATTTCGCGTTGGTCGACACCCTCGACTTGGAGGTTGCAGAAAACTATCTGCGTAGCTCTGTGGGAGCTTCAACTTTCATACCAACTAACTTTGCTGCAAGAAACCCGTGCTCTTTGCGATTGCGGCCATGACGCGCGACACTCGCGCGCGAGCGCTGGAGAAGATAGCTTCGCTCTCGGCGACGGGCCCCGCGACTTCGTTTGAGAAATCAGACCTCGACCGACTGTGCAAGGCGTGCCATTCAGGAGCAAGAGGAGGCGAACATGGCCAAGCTGGGCATAACGCAAAGCCGAATGGCTCTCTGGGAAGAGTCCCCATGGTCAGCAAACTCTCACCTCTTTGGCTTACACGTGAAGATGCCAGAAAAGCTGACTACTTAACCTTTTTTTCTTAGTCAATTCGCGAGTTTGAAGTCCTCCTCGCCTTATGCAAGACCGCGCCGAACATCCAATCCAGCCAAAGCGCCCAGAAGCTCTCTTATCGATTGATCCCTTACATACTCGACATCCATACCCAAGTCTTTGTGTCATCGCCCTTCTTTCGCAAGATCGAGCCATCCCCGACGGAGTCGTTGGCCTTCCACGTTACGGCTGCCCTGTTGTCGCTTGGAAACAACTACCACGAACTTCACGACGAAATCTCCAATGGCATCTGGCACTTCGTCAACGATTGTAACAAGGTGGCTGAAAATGTCGTGTCGCCACACGTCGGCGATCCTGAGAACCCCCATCTAGATGACGCGATCCGGACCGCGACCATTGCGCTGGCTCTCGTTGGTTTCCTTGATGCCATGTCTGCCCAGGCAGATTTCTGGAGAGTGGACGGTCGACTATTCCTTATACAAAAGATTCGCCAGCTTCTCTCAGAACCGTTCTTGGTTGCAGTTGAGACTGCCATCTCTACCATCCGTAACTCCCTTAGCCAAGACCGGGACGTGAAGGAGTGGAAGAGGCATCTGCGTCATTATGCCGCCTCGGGACGACCTCTTGGAGCAATGCTGCTGCAACGTAGTTTTATGTGGCTGGTACTGGCGAGCAGCTCCTTGATGGTTGCGGATGGAACACGCCTTCGGACCACACACATCTTGGACGTCCTCATGTCGAAAGACGGCAACCTGAACTCTGCTGAGATAGCGGCCGATACCCCCTCTATCGAGACATATACTGGTCTTGCGATAGAGCAGATGCATTACATCGAGGCGGGTGCTGACTTCGTGCGACTTGGAGCGCACTCTCAGCAACAGCTTGCCTTTGCAGTCAAATCCGCCGCCATGATCACGTATCTGAACTGTGCTCTGCTTAACGAAGAGATTGCGGATGCGGATATCCTCACCACATGGCTCCAGGAGGCACTGGAAGACCCTATGCAGATGACTGACGAAACTTTGGCATCTACTGTTCTACAGTGTCTGGCTCTGAGCTGCCGTATAGCGCCTTCGTTTTCTTCCACCGTCAGCCGCGTGCTTCCACGGTTTCTTGTCCAGACTGTGCCTCAAGGCAACACCGTTGGAGTGGCATCAAAGAGTTTAGCATATGTTTTGAGGCTGCTCTCCAAAGACGCAGTCATTAGCACTCTCTATACCTTGGGCAACGTGCTGAGCCCGGGCTCCGATGGAACGATTACTGGCTTGCAAGCTAATGGCACCGCCGGCGAAGCAAACCTGGTCCCTGTTTATGTCAACAGACACTCTACGGGGAGCGCCATTTCTCTTCAGATGAACGGTGAGGAAGAGACAGCCATAATTTACGGCAATGTTGTTCAGGCTATATGCGGCATTGCGGCAGCATGTGATGATGAAAAGATTACGGCTCTTGCACAGTCCATGCTTCTGCAGAAATTGGACAAGGTCAACGTCAGCGTCGATACCCAGGTAATAGCTGGTGCAGCTACATTGGCACTTAGTGGAGGTCAATTGGAGTTCCGCTCGCTCCTCAAATTATACTCGAGGATATGCCATATCGGCGTGGTAGAGAAAAAGGACTTTCTCTTGGGTTCGGTGAGGAGAGCTCGCGCCCACATCTCCGCTCGTTTGCGTCGTGATTCCCCCTTGTTCGACATCTACTGGGAACATTTGCTTGATAGCATTATTTCCCTAGGCGATGCTCATGCGTCTGGGCAAACCAAGGACTCGGACGTGCAGCTAGCCGCTCAAGAGATTGGGGAACTGCTGCACCCTCTTGCCGTGTTCATGGCCAGCAATGATCTTGCCTCGGAACCACTGACGAGCGACGAATCCAATGCTCTCCTTAGAGATGCATGGTTCAACATTGTTGTGCATGGCTTCATGACAACCACCGAACATGGCAAGAAGCACATCGATGAGCTTCGCATGATTGCCGTGCACTCTCCCGCCTTAGTGGCGAGCCAGCGTAGCGAGCAGGTTGAGAGCGACATCGAGCTTAATACTGTGCTGAGACGAGGACATAGCAATGAACGAGAGGCAATGCAGAAGAAGCTTCTCAGCGAGCTCATACCATCAAAGGCAGCTGATATTAAGAGCCTTAGCTACCGAAAGGTCATTTTCCTTCAAGCCGCTTACCTAGTTGAGAGTCTCCGGGCCGACGCAGGCGACTGCACAAAGGCATTGACCTACTTTTTGGAGCCTGCCATGCGAAAGGACGATGTGAGTAGCACTATGGAGGGCATTGCTGCGGCTGTCGTGGACAAGTATTTGAGAAAGACGCTCGCTGGCATTGACCCGAGCTTCTCCTCCCAATACGCCGCTACACAGCTTGTTTCCATCTTCTGTAACTGCTGCCATCGCATCGAGCGCGTCCAGCAGGCTGCATTTGCTTGCGCAGACCGTATCATCAGGGATGTCCCCTCGGCCCTGTGCCACAGAACGTCTCTCTTCGCTTTGCTAGAACTCCTTTCCCTCTTGTGGACAAGTTGTCTTGAGGCCGAGACTGATATCTACACACCACGGTCGATATTTACTTCCAAGCTTGGTGACGTGACACTCGAGCTATCCGACGACTATGATTTCCGTCGCTGGACCCTAGACATCCTTAACCGCAAGGCCAAGGCGTGGGTTACTGCGGCTATCAACCTGGCGCCGTTGGATGTGAAGGGCCTTCTCCAGACATATTTGTCGGAATTTGAAGACGATGGTGCATACGGTCATGTTTCCCTTGGCCGATCTTTTGCCCTGGAAGTTGGGTCCATCATTCCTTCAACGGATAGCAGGCTACAATCGCTCGACCGTGTCGGAGACACTGCTCTCAACACAGCGTCTGATTTGATCGCTCAGTATACTACTCGTCAAGAATACCGCTATGGCGAAACACTTCCAGATCGCGGGTCTGAGCTGATAAGTTTCATGAATTTAAACCGACGGTCGTCGTTTGTGCAGTCCACAGTGATAGAGAGTGCTAATGCGGCCACCGCTTTGGCTCATATCGAGGCACGGATTTTAAGCAAAAAGTCTACTTCTTTGAATGAGGTTCGCGAGATTCTCAGACGAGCAGCCGCCCTCTTGTGTCGCGGTGGAAAAGATGAATCAGCTGTTGCTCGCTACCTAGTGAACATTCCCTTCGCTCTGTTCACAAAGCAGTCGATCAAGCTGGGCGTCTCGCTGTGGCTTGGTGTAATGAACGAAAACCCACAGCTCGAGCCCAAACTTCTTAACTCTATTGCTCAGCAGTGGGAGCTAAGCATTTCTCGCAAGGTCGGCTTGTTCCATCCTGCTCTGAACCACCCTGACCCTTTCTTCCTCAAGGAAGAGTTCGCGCCAAGTGAGCTGGAAATGCTCGCAAAGCGACGGCAGTTGGTACATGACATTTTGTCTCCTCACGCTCGTCTGCTGCAGTTTTTCAGCAGCCACTTCAACGCCACCAGACTTGGCTGCCCCGATATCCAGAGAATCTTTATTCGCATGCTTGACTTGACTCTGGACGCCGTTAAGGACTGCGCGTCTCACCCACTGGCAAGAGAATTGCGTCTACAGATTGTCCTCTTTGGCCTACATGTTTTGCGATGGAGCACCATCATCAACGCTACAGCCCAGTTTCGTCTCAAGGGCAAGATTCTGTCGGCAGGCCTCTCCTGGTTCAGGAATTCCCCGAGATGGTCCTTTGGTAGCAATCTTGTACAACTAAAGACCGAGTTCCGCCTCATCTCGGACGTCCTCGCCGCCATGAAAGTTGTTGCTGCCATCGGTGCTAACACGAGCGGCGTTAATTCGCTACGTTCCAAAGAGCAGCTTCTGCAACTACTGTTGGAAAACGAGCAATCGCGCCTAGCGGTATGGACAAGCCCTCTAAGCCAGCATCACGCTCACCTGACGATCCATCACAACTCCTCGAAAGCAGCGACGGAGGCTGCTCTTCTGCCACTGATTCCTACAGCCTGGTTCCAAGATCCTGCTATCGCCATTGAGCTTGCAACGAGATTTCACTACCCTCGCTTGGCTCGCGAGATCAGATCACTGCTTCTTGCGATGCCAGAAAAAGCCATATCTGAACCTGAAGCCATTCCTCTCATGCTCGGTGGCCATCTACCTGAAGATGTCACTTCACAACTCAAGGTAATTCCTCCTCACCCCCTGACTCGTCAGCCTGTACATTAGACAAGTATTCTAACGCGAATCTCTAGTATCTCTTGTTTTGGGAGCCGATCAATCCTCTCACTGCGGTGACTCTCTTCCTGCCAGCATATAGAGACCATCCTTTCCTCATCCAGTACGCTATGCGAGCTCTGGAGAGTCATCCAGTGGATATTACCTTCTTCTACGTGCCTCAGATTGTGCAAACACTGCGTTATGACACACTCGGATACATGGAACGATACATCCTTGAGACTGCCCAGTTTTCCCAACATTTTGCTCACCAGATCATCTGGAATATGAAAGCCAACGCATACAAAGACAACGACGGCGAAATCCCCGATGCCATCAAACCAACTCTTGACTCCATCATGACCAAGATGGTGGACAGCTTCTCCCCCGAAGACAGAGACTTTTACCACCGAGAGTTTGCCTTTTTTGATGAAGTCACCAGCATTTCGGGTAAATTGAAGCCATATATTAAGCGGCCAAAGCCGGAGAAGAAGCAGAAGATTGAGGAAGAACTCCGAAAGATCAAGGTTGACGTTGGCGTCTATCTCCCGATCGATGCAGACGGCATCGTCATTGGCATCGATCGCAAGTCTGGAAAGCCTCTGCAGAGTCACGCCAAGGCTCCTTACATGGCAACCTTCCGCATCAAAAAGCACAAGGGCGGACTCGAGCAAGAGAACCAGCTCTTGGAGGGTAGTGGAGGGGAAGAAGGCAAGGAGCACGAGGACAACACGGTCGAGATATGGCAGTCGTGTATCTTCAAGGTCGGAGACGATTGCAGACAGGACGTGCTTGCGCTGCAGATGATTTCTGCCTTCCGGGGCATCTTCCACAACGTCGGCCTCGAGGTTTTCGTGTTCCCGAACCACGTCACTGCGACGGCTCCCGGTTGCGGTGTCATTGAGGTGTTGCCCAACTCGATTTCCCGAGATATGCTTGGTCGCGAGGCCGTCAACGGACTTTACGACTACTTTGTCTCGAAGTACGGCAACGAGGACTCCCTTCGCTTCCAACAAGCCCGCGCCAACTTTGTCAAGTCCATGGCCGCCTACTCTGTCATTTCGTTCCTGCTCCAGTTCAAGGATCGCCACAACGGCAACATCATGATCGACGACGCCGGGCACATCCTCCACATCGACTTTGGCTTCTGCTTCGACATCGCCCCCGGCGGCATCAAGTTTGAGCGTGCGCCCTTCAAGCTCACGAGCGAAATGATGGCCGTCATGGGAGGCTCGTCGGACCACCAGAGCTTCAAGGCCTTTGAGCAGCTCTGCATCAAGGCCTTCCTCGCCAGCCGCCAGTACTGCGAGAAGCTCAGCCAGATTGTCCAGCTCATGATGGACAGCGGCCTGCCGTGCTTCAAGCCGGAGAGTGTGCAGAACTTTAGGGACCGCTTCGTCATGGACAAGACGGAGCGGGAGGCGGCCGACTTCATGAAGGACCTTATCAAGAAGAGTTACTCGAGTTACAGCACTGGTATTTACGACCAGTTCCAGCTGCTTACCAACGGTATTCCTTATTGAGCGGGCTAAAATCTAGCTATTCTACGGGTCTCTTTTTTTGTTTCTTCGTTTTTGTCACTTTACGTTCTTAATTCCTAGTAGGGAATCCCGTTTTAGAAGATATGTTGATAATACTTAATAAAAGAGGAAAAGGAGGAGGGTATAGAGGAGAGGAAAGGTAGATTACCAGGGGTTTTGGCAAGTCAATATCCAATACCAATATACTAGATAGTAGTTTTCAATTCACATTCAGCGCGCGGAAATAATAGCAACTGCTTTATATCTTTGTCATCTTGGAACCCAAAATAATCTTCCACATCTAAAAACAAACCATCAGCGCAGCTAAGCAAGTAGTCTCTACGCCTGTGACATGAAAATGCCAAAGTAAGCAATTATCGCGAAAATATCTCACGTCATACGGGGCCTTCTTTTTAAAAGAAAAAAAAAATTCTCTTCCTTTAACAAGACCCGTTCAGGCGCGCGCATGTCATGAAGCAGGCTGCTTGAGCATGTGCGTTGGCGCATTATAGCTCAGGTAATCTACGTGGACAAATGCCCTGTCTACAATAGGCACCGACTCGAGGAAATAGGTCAGCACCTCACTCAAGTCATGGCTATCCTTAAGCGGTGTATTGGCTGAGAGCACAATATCCACCTCCACGAAGAGCTTGTCGCCCGCGTGATACGCGCGCAGGTTCTGAATCTGGCGGATGGCGGTGGCAAAGCGCATGGTGAGATAGAGAAGCAGGTTTCGCTCGTCAGGTTGGGCAGAGAAGCCGGTTAGGTTGCGGATGTGTTGAGCCGAAGTGCGGCTCCAGATGGTGATGACAACGAGGGAGAGGACAAGACCACCGGAAGCGTCAAGCCACCAGATTCGACCATAAAAGCCAACTAGAGAGGTGGAGAATTCAGCGTCAAACCCAGAAGATATCGGGTAAAAAAAGAAAGCGACTTTGACGTACCCAGGGGAAACAAGATGGAGCCAATATTGAATACGACATCCGTAATTGCATCATCGGCTCTGTGTAGAATAAAGAGTCAGTCTACGTAACGGCAATGCCTAACAACCGACACAAGGCGTGACTTACAGGGCTCGGACACTTGAATTTCTGACGAGGCGGCACCACAGCCAACAGCCGCCCTTGATTACAATAGTCGTTATCATGATAACGATGGCTGGCAGGCCCAATTGGAGGACTTGGTGGTTTGGTCCAGCAAGCCGCTGGATACATTCCAGGCTAACTTGGCAGAAAGAAGTTACCATGATGACTGAGAAAACCAGCACTCCGAGAGGTTCAAGTCTATTGGTATTAGTGAGAGTACAAACCCGCACAGAGCCCAACGCATGGGAACAAACTTACCGTGATCGCCCAACAGGATAGTTATGTTGATCCCGTTGGCTTGATGATATCAGCCGGGTTGTGGTCCAGACGATGGCAGTACTCAACAAATCGAGAACTGCATCAACTAAAGCCGCGAGAACGGACATGGATGGGACCGAGATGATGACGGCAATTTTTCCTGCCAGGAGGATGATGTTTGCGATGAGATTGATCCAAATGGCCAAGGCCACAATAGGATCGTCGTGGTCCAGATCAGCGTCTTCCAGCCATGGAAGATTCGGCTGTGGGCCAGCTTCCTTGGGCGAAACGTTTGGTTGGGGAGATTGCAGTCGCGAATTCGACTCATTCGCCTCGTCATCCTCGTGCTGCAGCAGCGGCAAATTCTCCGAAGAGCGAAAGATATCCTTTGGGGTTCGCCTCTGGGGGAGTGCTGTTTTGAGCGTAGATGATGAGCTACTATTGTGTCCGCTAGCAAAGTTGTTAATCGAGCCGTACGACCCGGCAATCTGGTTCAGGTGTGACTGAGTTTTGTATGAGGCTTGGGGGGTTTCTTCAGCAATAGTATCAGGGACATCAACAGGCTTAAAAGCTGAAGCCTCTAGTTCGTTTGCATATTCGTTCAACAACTCATGGGGAATAGAAGAGTCGAGAAGACAGTCAATGTACATGTATTGCTGGATCAGAGAATTCGTTCTCTGGTAGAATTCACGTCTTGGAGATGATTGAATAGTCAGCCCCTCGACTCTCACGTCGGCCAATGACACCGGAACAGTCCTTACAGGGGCTTCTTCATGTCATTGAGCTGCTCTTTCGTCTTCCAATACCGTTCCCAGCGATATCGCGGGTTACTTCGCCCAATGAGCTTCAAGCTCCGCGCCTGTGGGCCAAGAAGAATCTGTGACAATCGATGCTCATCTCGCAAGAGTCTCTCGATCTCTTCATCTTCGTTGCGCATCCACGAATTGCGCATGGACCCTGTCTCCTCATCGTCTACGAGATGGCGCGGCGTCGGAGCTGCTGGCCGTAGACTCGTCAGGCTTTGTTGAGATCGGGTCCGGATCAGTGATGTCAGGGTCTTTGTCCGCGTATGCAAGGAGGAGTGATAGTAACTATCATCGTGGCTAAGCCAAGGCCGGTTTGGCGAAGTCATTTTTTAAGACTCTGTGCAAAAACCCGCTCCGTTCCGATACGTTCAAAGTCAATTGGATGCATCAAATGAAGAAACAACGGATAAGGGGAAGAATCTGAGACGTAGGAAGTCCAACCGCCGGATGACGTAGGCGCGAAAATCCTGCTCGATCTCGGCTCAATCGCCTTGTGCCATGTGGTAGCGCAAAGGCAAGGCCTGCGAGGCGTCAGCTAGCTGAAGACTGCTGTGCCTTACTCGTATGCGACAGGCCGCACAGATGGCGGTTTAGATTGTCCATTACGAGGAACTAGCAAGCTGCTAGGCCGCAATATGAGGCCGCCAAGTAAGCCTCCCGTACTTTGAAAAAGCCAACTCGGCATCATTGGCCCAAGCGCAAAACAAGGTTGGCAGGCATGAGTCGAAGACGAGCACAAGGATGCATATTCACGAGTAACCGGTAAACTCTGGTTGATGTCAATGGTCTAGGACTGTCCAGAGACCACCATATCAAGACGGGCGGCTCGTCGGAGAATAAAGACGGGCGACAAATGTTGCAGCTGGTCCGGAGATGCACGACCACGGAAGTCGGCCTAGCGCAGTGTTATTGTATGTAGCTTTCAATCCATGCTTGCATGCTTAGCCGTGATATCAAGTGCCCGCTTCCACCGATCCGCTGAGTACCCAGACTCTGGCCCCGATCCGGCTGGTGGGCAGAAGCCTGGTGGCGGCATGTAGCTCTGGATGCGAGAGACCAAGATCCAACCATGTTTTAGGAGAGGCCGGTAGTAACAGGTACGAGTACTCATACTCTGCATCTATCCTGTGGAGAGCTTCGATATGCACTCCGTACAATACAATCGACGCATTGCTGCCGGCACATCGCCTGCTTGGCATTGTCTCCGAGACAAGGTGAGCCCGTCAAAGGCCATCTTAGACACTCGCTTGTAGGCACAGGTAAGCTCTAGGTAAGTAAACCTTGGTGGAATGCAAGGGAAATGATGATACATCAGCGCGTGGATACGATGTCGCATGTGAGATTGGGCTGGGGCACGGCTGAAAGATTTACATTTTTGCAAAGACAGTTTCTACAGTAGTAGTATTTTGTTTCCCGTGAAATCAAAGGATCCTGTGATCTGTGCTGACAAAGCTGCTCAGTGCTTCCATTTCACGTGTGGAAGGAGCAATGAGTTTGCCAACTTGAAACCTGTAGGGCAGGAGCCAAGATGAGGTGGAAACTATATCTCGCTGGAGTTGAAAATGCACAAAATATTCTTTCTTCTACACCACCTCACAGCATCTACGCAATTTGTCGTCCTCGTACGTCAATGCCGCAGTTTATCAGCTCCATTGGTCAACCAAACTGACTTCTGGATGCAGGCTTCTCGGCTTTTGACTTTTCCAATGCTGTGCTGTGGCACCCGTTCCTGGATCCCGGGTAGTCCGTTCCTGGACAAGAAGCCAAAGACTCGAGCGCTGTGCGACGTGGTACCAGCTCCAGCTCCAGCACACGAGGTGATGAACCTTGATCCCCCCGCATGCATTCATCAAGGATCGAGAGGCCCACTGAAAACCTTGCCTACTGTCGACTATGCCTCATCCAGGCGCGTGCTGCTCGGGATGATGTCTACCTAGTACCTATGCTATTCGGCTCCAATTGCCAACAAGTCATTCCACGTCAACGGGAGGCCCTGACAGTCGAGGGGTGGGCTACAGATGGAGATGGAGCCAGCGTACTCGTACGAGAAGAAAATTTTTTGCAGCTTGCTGGGCCGCAGTTTTAAGCATCGCCGACCTTGGTGCCTTCAGTGGGCCTGCTCGATGGCGACTCCAGCAGGTTTGCGTGGAAAGCAGATGTCATCGTCCGCAATCATGGCCTCTTCGAAGGCGACTTGTGGAGGTGGGACCTGTCCACACCCAAGCCCACAAAAGTCTTGCACAGAGTTGTGTGTGAAAAGCTTGTTGGCGCCGATCGCACTCCCGAAGACCTGATGATCTCTGCTCTCCCTGAAGATCAACAGACCTTTGGGCAGCGCAGCCGGCGCTTGCCAATGGCCTGGCCGAGGATCAGAGCCCTGTGCTCCGTATTGCATCACAGGTCCTCTTGTGCTTGACGGAGGTTTCGCGTTGCACACGGAGGGAAAAAAAAAGGCAGCTACTGCAGTGGAGAGTTACGGCGAGAACCACCATCTCTCTGTACGAGTACCTTGCGTAGTACCCGGCAAGGAGGCATTGAGACAGAGGCATTGAGAAAATATTCGACTATGCCGAGCCAGTAGTGCTCCGTCGCGCCAAGTCGGAAGTGACGGGCGCATTGATTAGGCGTCGATGGGACCTGTACTGGCACAGCTGAAGACTTGATAGCTGCTCCATTCGAAGGCCCGACGCTTTTGCTCTCACCACTTGGCTACGAAGCGCGCTAGCCAGTGGCGACCGTTTACCCCTGGAGCGTTGCGAAGAAGAGAGCTGAGATTTTAACACGCCATATCACGCAAAGAGGAAAGCGCCTCACCATGTCGGTTGATCGATTTGAACTTGCGGCTGCATGTTTACTCCCCGTTGGCTGGCCGGCTTTGCTGCCCCAATTATCCACCTCCTTGTCTATCCTGGGCAAAGGCCGAGAACACGACATGCCCTCCTGGGAGGGGGAAAATTAGAAGAAGAAAAAAAAACAAGCGTCGACGGGGAGGACAAAAATAACCAAATGACATGAACAGGGCTCTCCGGATTTTGTTTTCTTTTCCATGACACAGCGCTCGCATTCCAGTCTCGACGAGGGCCAACGCAATTCGCGCCCCTTGGAGATTCAATTCCTCCAAGTTTTTCGGGATACTCCATATTAGCCTGCATGTATCAAGTACTACTATTCCATGCTTGCCGACTGCAACCAGTCTCAAACTGCTTTTCGGAAGCAGGCCATGGAAATGGGACGGTGCACCCCTAACGCCATCACCGAAAGTCAAATCTCTTGCGCCTATGCATGCATGTACGAAGGCTCCAATTAAATACTACTCCGTGCTACAAGTACGTGCCTGCGAAGCATGTGCATGCGCAACAAATCGTGCAAGCTCAGAACGCCCTCAACTTCAGCTCCACCGAGCTGATGAGGCCGTACAGGAATAGTACATGGCATCAGATATCTAGTGACGGCTTGGTCCGAGAGGGAGGCATTGCTGATGCGCGTGAATCCTCACAGGCAGTGCCTGCGTGAGCGAGGCAGCACGAGATGCTCTGCACGGAGTTCGGAGTCGCACATGGCGCTGGCACCCAAACCCCCCAAGCCCTCTTGGCAAGCTTACAGGCGCAAGCACTGGTATTGATACCGCAAATAATCACCACCAGCGATGGATACTTCTCGTATGGCCACTACCTACTCGTACCTCGCGGCCCATCAATTGAAAGCCAGCCATTCCGCGTCTCCACTCGTGATAACCGCCCGCTAACTGGACTAAGCCCCAGCCTCCACACGGTTGCCGCCCGGGCTGATGGTACATGCACTCGTATCTCAAGAGAGCAGGGAGCAGGACGCAGAGAACGGAGCGCCATGCTTGGGTGCTGAGGCATCGTAGGCCGATGCCGTTTGTGTCAATGCTGTTGCTGTTGTTGTGATGTGCTTGTGTTCGTCAATGCTCGGCGTTCGTTCGTTCCACTGCGGTCTGAACCCCCGGGCCATAGCCCACCACACCACACCTGTCGCAGCCGGAACCCAACCACACCACCTGATTCGCATCCAGTCTTTCATATCCTCCACCGTAATGGCTAGCGAGAAGAGGCGCCTGGATCCTCCGTGTGCAGACAGGGGAGCCAGAAAGGGACAGCAGCTAGGCAGGGATAGGGGCGGGCTACCTGAGCACTGAGCTCCGTCTCTTTGGCCTGCCATCCATGGCTTACGAGATCGGCCTAACAGACGCAGCCCAGGCTACCGACAGGGGACCAATCTGATGGATGGTGAATGGGATGGGATGGATGGACGAACTAGCCACTCAATAGCCGGACACGCATCTTAACGCCTGGCCCGGCCGACCGTCGCTCTCCTGAAGTTGCATCCCTTTTTTTCTTCTTCTTCTCAACCCCTTCTTGTCGTACGCTGTCTTGTTCCTGCCGCTCTCTTTCATCGCCCACCGACGTCGAACTCGAGGCTCCGAGCGTCTTCTTCTCAGCGAGAGCTTGGATTGTCTAGCACTGTCTCGTATAGCCCCAAGAGTACCTGCGTTTGGCTCATTTCCCCCTCTTTGATAGCTGCCTCGGCTGCTCACTCGTTCGTGTTCGACTTCTTTTTTTGGGCTTTATTCGCCGGCATACCTTTCGCTCCTCGCGCCGTCTCTTGCTTGACATTTGTTTACTATTGTTCCGGCATCAAGCATCACCGCTTTCTAGCCTCGCCTTTTATTGTATTTTATTCATTTGTATTTTGGATTTCTGTTTCTTACCAACCTTCATTTCCTTGCGCCGTGTCTTTGCATTACGTCTTTAATCTCCCTCTCTCTCCGGCCCCTCTTATTCATTGCTTTTTGCATCCTTCTTCGGATCGCTCCTGGAATCGCGAGATACGAGCCTGTGCGCCTGCATTATTGCGCTGTAATCCCGAGATTAATGTGAGTCTCACGCTTTTCTTTGCCTAGCCTTGCGCATGCCGGACGCTCCCGGCCAACCACCTGGTCATGTCTCAGCCAGAAATACCTGCCCACCGCCAGGCCAGCTTACCAACAAGGAGTCTTGCTGGCTTTCTCAGAACCAAACAATTCATTCTGGCCTCGTTACACTCGCGGCTCGTCCTCTTCGACAAAGGCGGGACCAAGGCCCAAAAAAAAGAGAGATGCACTGGACGGGCATTTGCTAACGTGGGATATTTCTCTATGCAGCCACCCAGCAAACTTGTCGCCCAACGAGTTTGACGCGATTACACCTGACAGCCACTCAGACGATCCATCATTCGTCGCTTTTGTCCTTTTATCACCGGACCTCGTATCGCCAGGGTCCCAAGCCTGCTGACCCGTTCCCACCCCCTCAGCCGCCGGAAAATTTGTTGGGTAGCGTCGGAAAAAATCGCCGTCGAGCTGCAAGATAGGAGGTGCAGTCAAAATCTCGACCAGAGACTTCTCATCGTGTGGTCTTCATGCCTAGATTCTCAGTTGCCTTTGCCAGGCGGAAGAGCACCGCAGACGACATCGAAAATGCCGAGGTAACACCACCTGGACAGTCTTCGTTTAGAGTCCTGGAACGACACGATTATTCGGGCGTCAAATCGTTTGACGGAGGAGCGAAGATGGCTAGATCCACTGGATCTCTACTCCCCAAGTCTGACTATCCAGCAGACGATAACATGTTCTCTGATATGAAAGCTAACCGGTAAGTTTCAAGCCATTTTCTTGTGTTTGAATCCTTTGTCTTGGCGAAGAGGGAAGGGGATGGGGGACTGGAGGAGAGAGATGCGCTGTGCTGTTTGATCCATGTCTGAGAGACTCAACCATGGGAAGTTATCATCTTGACCCTTCTGCATACTAACTGCTTCGTTAAGTGGAAGCGGCTTGTCCAACACCACCAACACCACGTCTACAGATGCGTCTTCACGCCACAGTAATGCATCGACAGCCCCGTCGTCGGCCGACTTTAGTGGAGGCAACTTGTTCCACGATGACCATCGAAATGGACCACCCAAGAGTTCATCATCGGATATGCATGGCCGTGGGAATTCCAACAAATCCATCGGATCCAAATTCTTAGATCGGGCTGGCCGTACCTTTTCGTTTGGCGGGCAAAAGAAGCATACCATCCCTCCACCCCTGGAGGACCCTCTTATGCCGGACTTGCCGCCACCTATGCCTATCATGGCTGAACCAGGACGCACTGGATCTAGAGGTACGACTACATATACGCAGGCCCCAACCATTCCCCGCAAGCCAGCTCCCCGTAATACCAATGCGTTAGACCTTGGTAGTGACTTTGGATCAATGTTTTCAGGATCAGGTTTCGAAAAGAGAGCAAGCATGGCCACGCTTAAGAACGACGACTTGGCTTCTCCCCGGCTCCTCACAGGCAACCCCCAGGGCCATGGCCAAACGTTTCCACGCAGCCCAGACGCCGCCACACCAGCCGAGCCTTTGCTCAGCTCATGGAACACGTCCAAATCCAATGTGATTGTCGACGATTACTCATCGGACAAGAGCGCCTCACCAACATACGATAGCCCCCCGCGAGTCCCAACCCATTCATCCCCACGGTATCAGTCTCCCGCTCGACAACCACCGGCCAGGAAGTCGCCCCCAGCTGAGCAACCCCCAGCTCGTCAGCAGCCCCCTCCTCGTCAGCAACCCACGCCTCGCCAGCAACCACCAGCTCACCAGCCACCACCAATGAGCCCTGATGAGTCACAGGATGACGAGGATGCGCAGCTCCTGCAGGAAACCTATACTGCCATCCAGCTCCTTTCGGCTGAAGATGATGAATTTGATGAAAACCCACAACAGGGGCGATACCGGCGGGAGGAGGATAGTTTCACGGCGGCTCCACGAGCCAAGACTGCTCCCATCGCCAACTCTGGAAAGAATGGAGACGGTATGCAAGATGCCAACAGGCCTCGATTCCCGAAGCCCAACATTCGATACGTACCTCCTGATGGTGCGCCTCGGAACAAAGTGATGACCCCAGCTGAATTCGAAAAATACCGGGAGGACAAGATTCGCCATGATAGAACGAACAGCACAGCAAAGGATGATGAGGACGAGGACATCAACTATGAGGATGAAGAAGACGAGGTTGAAAAGTCTAAGCAACAGGCAAAGCAGAGACGGAAGCAGGAGGCTCACATGGCTGTGTACCGACAGCAGATGATGAAGGTTACTGGCGAAACCACCCCCACAGATGGGTTGGGCATCCCGACTTCAATGAGCGCACCACAGCTGGGCCATATAAAGACGCCCTCGCTTGACCCGGCGGCGGCGCCTCCGCCCATGTTAGCACCTGCAACTGCCGTGTCTGGCGCCTCTGATGAGGGCGATGATGATGAGGAGATCCCGCTTGCCATTTTGCAGGCGCATGGATTCCCCAGCAAGAATCGACCCCCCACCAGACTCAGCACAATGGGATCAAACCCTAACATGCGAGCCTCAGCAATGCTCATGCCAGGGCGCCCATCGTCAGCCATGGGAGAATCTGCTGGTTCCCGACGCCACTCCACCCTCCCAGCTTTTGCACGGAACTTGCCCCAGGACCCGTTCATTGGAGCGAGCATTGCTCAGCCTGCCCTTCGAGAGTCTCTATCATTCAACGATATGGGCCTGGGCCCTAAGCCGCCGTCTCCGCTGCCCCCCGGAGGTCTTGTTGGCGTAATTGCCAGCGAGGAGCGACAGAGAGCAATGCGACGTGGAAGTCCAAGCGTCGACCCCTCAAGACTCATGGGCAGCGGCTTCTCTACTCCGGTAGGAGTCGACCCTGCTGCCGGGATCCCCCCACACATGATGTACCCCCAGACTCAGATGGGAGGCATGGGAGGCATGGGGGGTATGGGAGGTGGAATACCTGGCATGATGCCTCCTATGATGCAGCCGCCGATGGTGAACGCCGGCGACCAAGCTCAGCTCCAGATGACGCAGCAAATGTCGCAGTTTATGCAAATGCAGATGCAATTCATGCAAATGATGGCTGCGAACCAAAACGGCGCCGTGCCACAGCAGCAGCCGCCGCAGCTGCAGCCACCGTTCCAGCAGCCCTATGGCGGTTTGATGGGCAATCAATCCATGGTTGACATTTCTTCTCGCAACTCCATGATGGGCGAACAGACTCTGGAACCTCGCCGTGGTGATTACGGCAGCATGCGGACAATGAGCATGGTTCAACCCAGCTCAGCGCCGATGGCTCATCCTGGATACGCTGGGTCTATTCGATCATCTATCCATGGGTACACGCCGTCGATTGCGCCGTCAGAGCGAAGCAACATTGGCCTTCCCAACCGGTATAGACCCGTCTCACAGGCTGTGGGCCCTACCGGGCTCGGTCATATTCCCTCGCAGTCTTTCTCAGGGGCCCTGTCTGTGTTGGCTGACAACAAGAACCGGACGTCGATGAGGATTGTAAACAAGTCGGCTTCTGATGACGACGACGACGAAGAGGGCTGGGCGGCGATGAAGAATTCGAGAGAAAAGAAGAGATCTCTCTGGAGAAGCAAAAAGAACTTGAGCTCAGTCATCTGAGCAAATGATGTCATTACCGAACTTGCATGCCTTTTCACCCCTCTCCTTTGTCTCATCCTACGGGCGAAGGGCAAGATGTGTTTATGGATGAAGATGCGTGCATCTGTCTTGTGGTGCAAGCGTGAATTTGTGCGAGTGTGAGTGCGAGAGAGAGAGAGAGAGAGAGTGTGTGTGTGTTGTGTCGCCTTTGTCGAACCAAGGGGCGAGCACGAGTAATTGGGATTTCTAACTTGGACCTCTTCTGACGCTATGCTTGGATTACCATGGTCCGTCATATTATGCAGCGCGACCCGACATAAAGGAAAAAAATATAATCATTTGACAGGCTAGATGTTTTGGGATGTCCGCTCGGGCGTCAATGGTGGGAACATTTGTCTGGGCGGATTCGCGTCACGCATGATAGAAATGGCTCTACGCCGTAATTGAATAATTTGTCTGCAACGGCTCTCTCCTTTTCTTTTCCATTTGTCTGGCAGAAGGGGGAGGGAGGGAATCATGACTTATAAGCGATGGGGAACGAAAAAGATAAAGGCAAAAAATATCGTTGGGAAATCAAAACGGATGTATCTAATCCAAAGCGGTCAATTTCTTCTTGTTTTTTTTGTAGCTAGCTGCTAATGGGTGGTATCAAACTGAGTAGCTGTATCATAATATCTGACTGAGCTTTATGGAGCCGACATTTTGACTCTATTCTTGCCAATATCTTGCCAGCGTGCCTTTATATGGGTTTCGTGAAATCGCTCTTCTCAAACGCCATAGTGTTTGGAGGGTTTCTCTCTCTCCATTTATATTTCTTGAAGGATTTCTTCTTTTTTATATGTATGTAAGTTGAGTTTTAGCCCTGGATCTTTCCGGTTGCCCACTCGTTCTTCTTGACGCCCATCTCCACAGCCGCTAGGCCCCAATCTTCTCCGTGGTTGTGGCCCTTGCCCTCAGCGCTCGTGCTAATACCCGCGCGGGACTTTGCCTGCTCCTCAGTGAGCACGGTCAGAACGCCGAAGATGACGGGGATGCCGATGTCGAGCTGGACGCGCATGAGGCCCTGGGAGACGGAATCGGCAATGTACTCAAAGTGCATGGTCTCGCCCTTGATGAGCACGCCAATGGCAATGATTGCGTCAAAGGGTCCGCTGGAGTCGCCGGCGGAGAGAGCGGTTAGGTCGTGAGTCGAAGCACCGAGGAGATCGGTGGCTGAGGGAGCGCCGGAAGCATTGGACTGAATCTGAGAGGCAGAGAATAGTCTATTTTCCCCATTGAGAGCGCGCGCACATCAGTCATCTTTGATCTTCGGTTGCTAAGACGAAAGAGGAGGTGGTGGGAGTGAGGGGGGCAGCATTACCGCTGAACAGCAATGGGGAGCTCCCACGAGCCCGGGCAAGACTGAATCACAATGTTGGACTCCTTGACGCCGGCCTCCAGCAGCTTCGCCTTTGTGCCGGCCAGGAGAGGCTCGATGATGGTGGTGTTCCAGCGGGCGTGGACGATGCCGATGCGAAGGCCGGAGCCGTCGTGGTGCTGAGGAGCAGGGCCCTTGAGAGAAGACATGGTTGGGGAGGCTGGTAGAAAAGCGACGTTGGGAAAAAGAGAGAAAGATGCTAAAGGGGGATATGTTTGGGGTTACTATAGTAGGTACTAGTATGCTTATCCAAGAGTGTTTTTGTATGATGTTCGAGGTAAAGATCAGATCAGAAACAAATAGACATGCGATGGGAGCTCAGCTTCGGCTAGCTGACTGATCAGATGAATGCGGCGGGGCTACAGGCACGGCGGCGGGGTACTAAGGTGCTGGGAGCGGTAGCTGGTACTTTGCGCGGCGGCGGAAACGTCACTTTGGTCTGCAGGAACTGGCTGGCAGGTGACCGGCGCGGTGACTTTTGGCCAAGGTCGTTTCTGCGTGGCGCGATTACGAAGCAGCTACAAAACCTTACGGTATCCTGCGGGTCTTGGAGCCTCTTTCCCATGTGCTATTGTCGAAATTGGCTGAGGTAGCGACTACTACTAGTACTGACCTCAGTACTAACAACAGACAGGAAATCGCAGCTTCCTTTTTGCATTGATTCCCGTCTTGATTCACCGAGTCAATGTCGGAAGGAGTGATGAATGAAAGCTTCAGTATGTACTTGCTCTATAGATAGCAGACGCTCATTTAATGGCAGCCTTGGAGGCATTTTGCTCCAATTGGCTTCATTTCAGCGCAAGCCCTCTTCATCATCCCGTACCGCAATATCGTGAAATCCCCAAGTGATAATACCGTTATCCAGATACCTATTATGCCGTGTTAATTACAGTTTTTACAATGCCAATCTCAGCTCTGCCTCAATCGACTGTCCGCTTTCTTGGCTCCTCGGTCGTCATCACCAAGCCTTGCGACGTGGTCAAGGAGCTCCTGGACAATGCCATCGACGCGGGAGCTAGCTTTGTTGAAATCGCAATCTCACCCAATTATCTCGATACGATACGAGTCCGTGACGATGGCCAAGGAATTGATATTGAAGATTTCGATGCTCTTGGCAAACGTGCTCATACCAGCAAGTTGAGAGCTTTCAAAGAGCTTGGTTCGAGGGCCAGGGAGACGCTGGGCTTTCGCGGCGAGGCGCTTGCGGCCATGAATTCTCTCGGTACCATCACTGTTACAACCCGAACGGCCGAGGATGTTGTGGCGACACGTTTGCAGCTCAAGCAAAACGCCGGAGGTGTTGACAACAGACAGCCAGTATCGGCTCCTGTTGGTACAACCGTTCAGATCACCAAGCTTTTCGAAACTCTGCCCGCTAGAAAGCAGTATTCTTTGACGAATAGCGCCAGATACATACAATCTACAAAAGATCTCTTGAAAGCTTGCGCCCTAGCTCGACCCGACCTTAGACTATCATTCAAGGTTCTTGGAGAAGCTACCCACTGCTGGTCATACGCCCCAGTTTGTGCCGCAGGAGTCAAGGAGGCAGCTCTACAGATATTTGGAACTACTTTGGCCAATAATTGCATCCATGTGTCTCGCAACTCAGGGTGTGACCAAACGACAGCCCCCCAGCTCGGCCAGCAGCTCCCCGAAGATTTCATATTGGAAGCTCTCATCCCAAAACCCGTATTTGATGCCCAAGCTGTCAAGGGAAAAGGGATTTATTTATCCATCGACTCAAGGCCCATCTCATCTCTGGACCCCATGGCCAAGAAGATCATGGCCATTTATAAGCCATATCTGAACCGGGCTGCTGGCACTGGAGAGCCTTGTGCTAGCATACCTAATCCTTTTGTACAGCTCAATATTCGGTGTCCTCCTAACAGCTACGATGTAAATCTGACACCGCTTAAGGATGAAGTTGTATTCGTGAACGAAGACACCATCACGGCCTGTTTTGAGGGACTTTGTCAAAAGGTATACTCCCAAGGACCCATCAATCGCCCAGTTTCAACACAAAGGTTCTTGGGGCGTGAGAAGGAGATAAGGGCATCAACAGAGGATATAATTGAAAGGCAGGGTATCCTGTCATACTGGGAGATCCACCGTATGCCAGATCCTCCGACTCCAGACTCCTGCTCGAATATTCAATCGATACACAGCGCAGAGCAACTAACCGCGCTCCTACGAACAACAAGAGATGAACCAGGCAATCAAGAGAGTGTGCCTACACTATTGTCCGAACAGTCTTGCACTCAAGGCGCAACTTCGTTGGCAAGATTGAGGACATGGAAAACTGTAAACATGTTCCGAACCAACAGCAACTCTACTGACGAGGACGGCGGGGCGGATAGAGTTGAGATACGGGTGCCACAGTCGCTTATGACAGCCACAATTCCCTCTAACAAACGGACCAGCGGGAGCTTACGAATTCCTAACACTTCTGTATCGGAGAATATCGAAAGATATCTCCTCTCGAGCAAGAATGCAACTTTCCAAATAGCGACGGATGAGACGGCTACCGAGAGAACCCAACCAGCTTCTGTGACATCAACATCGCCTACGAAGTTCCCTGGCCGCATACCTCTACAACCTTTGACTGATTCCACGTTAAATGCGATGAATGGCCAAGCAGAGTCGGAATCTGATACTTTAAGTGCTGGATCAGATATACCAGAACCAAATCACCACACGCAGACCATTGTTGCTACCAATCAGACGGGTCAAATATTTCAACGAACGTCTCTTAATCCTACTCTGCCGTCCTTCGAGCCTGAGCCCCTGGGATTTGGCTCCCCGCATCAGTCGAGAAGTATGACGGAATGGCCCACGCCTCCTGCGTCTGGTAATTTGCGAAACGCGAGACCGTTCAATTCTCCTTTCAGACCCCCACTCAGGACTTCGCAAAGAGACCTTCCCGCAGGAAATATTGCAAATACACGATCACGGCTCAGGGCTCCGGAAAGTGGCAGGGTAATACCTTTTACTTTACCAGGGCAAACCCGCATCCAACGACCAGCGGTGCTTGGACGGACTACTCAACAAGTGGGATCGGTAGGTACTCCTAGGTCTAATGCAGATATAGGAATGAACTATCCTCAGCTGCACCCCCGAAGGGTACATGGGTTGAGTCGCCAGAGAGACATGGATCAAAATTTGACACAAGAGATTGGACTGGCATCACGGCAGGAAACCCGAGATGATGTCTCACAGCCGCATCTTTTCTTGCATGAGCCGGACCGGCATTCCCCCTTTCTGCAGACACCCTTTATGAGAGCTCTACCCCTCAGTATCACACCAGCGTCAAATACAGGCCAAGGTGATCCAAGTGCGGGTGACGGTGTCTCAATGGTTCAGACGCCCGATATCTCAACGACTGCCTTGGTTCGCTATGAACCACGGGATGTCACCCCCCCTGATAATGAAAATGACAACACAGGCGACCCGAGACTTTATCTTATCGAGCGGCGACGCTCACAAGCGAGACATGGCATTGCGAGGCGAATCTCATCTCAACGACTTCCTCTCGAGGTGGTTGCTAGTCACTTGACAATGCGGAACGCTTCCATTTCACTCAGGCCGTCGAAGAGAAAAGTCAGGTCATTGGTGAGACGAGCCCTTTTGCTAGACTATGGCACCTTGCCAGGTAACCGGGGACACGCAGTAGAGTTCCAAAGCATGGAAGAGGTTACCGAGCTGGAACAACGTCTCCACAGTGTTGTGGAATCATGGAAACAAACACAGAATCAGCCTGTTGAGGTGGAATATAAGCTACGATCGGCAGCAAAAGGCAAGGGGATGGGTCGTTGACTGCACCCCGATACTGTGAGCGTTGGTAGCTAGATCAGGGCTATTGGTTGAAGTAGGATGATGAGCAACAATGCTCATATGTGTAATTTGCTTGGGAGAAGATTTTGAAGGACATTTCAACAAAGGGCTAGTACAACACCTACGGTTTAACGAGCTATCTAGTCAATACAGTGTCTAATCTAATAATGATGTCGTAGAGTACAGACGTAGGAACGTTGGTAATTTGCCATGATACCAGCACTTGCTGCTTTCCACCAAGGCAGCCAAATTACCGCCTCGGCAGGAAAATAGCTGATTGCCGAGCTTGTGCTATATGCGGAGCTTAAAAGAATAAAGCTCTGAGCAACATGAAGCTACGGCCGGGAGACCCGGGCGATGTTTGGCCAAAGCGAATCTTGGGAAGTACATTCGAGGTGAGAAGTGGGTTGTACCGATTAGTAAAACGTCATGGAAGATTTGGCATTTCATGGTAACAGGTGGATCGGAGTCTGTACGGTGATGCCGGACCGGCAACGCAGGCAGGCCTGCTGTAGAAAGATACAGGGGGGGTTATGTTGGGTTTCCGAAATCTCCTGCGGGTTTTCAGCAAGTAAATGTGGCATGACGGGGGGGAGCATCAACATCAGGTTTCGCTATTTGTGATGCTGCGTATTTGACGGAGCTGCGTATTTGACAGAGCTGGAAGATGTCTCTTCTGGGAACAATTTGGTGGCCTTGCAGAGGGGTTGATCTTGATTGGGGTATAAGATTCGATCGAAATCGTCGGCAACGGTGTTTAACTCCCTTGAAACTTCGTATCATCGTACACGGAGTACGAGAAATCTTTGTGGAGGGCGATCTCGTGAGGGTCCCCATGCTCGGGGGTGTGGATGTACCTGTACCTGTACATGTACATGCATGGACTTTGGGGGGGGGGGGGGGGGGGGGGAGCTGCATTGGCTCGTATACGCGGATTGCGCGAGGGCGGAAACGGACTTTCTGGGTTGTGACGTGGTGGCATGAGGGACATGACGAAGTATGCGTGTATTTGAGAGGATTGGAGTTGATTGTGTGACGAGAGGGATTTTGAGGCCGCTTTGAGTCTAAGTTGAGTTGACGATGGCTGGTTCGTATCGTACCAGGCCGTACTGTTCCGACTTGGGCAAGGTTATGGTACTTGCAAGCTCGATGTGCGTGTTGAACGGGTTCACGTACCCGAAGCCAGAGCGAGGTACCTGTACCTGTGTGCGAAGCACCTCCACTAACACGCACAACACATACACACACACAACTTGCAGTGCTACACCACATAAACATTGATCCATTCGATAAATGTCCAATCATCAGCGGCAATAGGGGCTGCGGCCATGGCTGGCCCTGGATCGGTTTATAAATAGGCACGAGCAGTCCTAGCGGTTGGGACGAGGCCCGGCTAGGATGGATGGCGACTAGGCGGGAGGGACCCCCCGGGCAGCCAGTTGGAGCAGGGCACTTCGTATCTGCTGATGATTTGGGTGTGAGGATCGACGCCAAGCAGGGAAAAAGCTGATTGATTGATGGATGTTTCTTTTTTTTTTCGGTTACGCTTACTTGGATGTTGGGTGTCTGGTTGCACACTTAGTAAGTGAGATGGGTGAGAAAGCAAAAATATAACATGATGTGTGCTATATCATGTGCGAATGCCTTCTCGTGCTTACCATTGCTGCCGTTTTTTGTGGTGTTGGAATCGGACATGGAGCCTTACGAGTAGGAACTCAAGCAAGCATGAAAAGATCAAAGGCCCAGAGATAGATCCACCAAGTCAACGTCACCACTTTTTTCTTCTTCTCTCCCGCCTGTCAAACATGATTCACAAATCACCTGCATCCAGACCTCGTATTGCCTTGCCTTGTAAGCAGATCTGAGAACGGGGGGCCCTCGGTGGGAAGAAGGAGGAGCATCATGATGGCAGTCCGGTGCTAGTGCGCAGCAGTCATGTACTTGTAATGGCCATGTATAGGTTTCTAGAATTAGCACTCCCGTGCGGCGATAAGCTTGCAAATGTTTCTTGCATGAGCACGTCGGAGAAAGAAAGTCATACGTGCAGGAGGAATGGATACAGGTATACGAAGCTCCAGCGCGGCCGGCACTCCGTATGCAGGGCTATTTTCAGCCCGCAGCCGGTAATGGGGCGGTGGGGAGAAAGAGAAGGCACTTGATACCCTTTACCAAGAACTCCAGTGTGTTGTATACATTACATATTATATACGCGTTACATACGTTGCCGCCTATTGACACTGGGCAGGGCATGTTGGCAATGAAGCCATCGTGAGATAACAATGGATGCCCAGACGGGGCCGGCACTGGTTGGAACAGGAGCTCGTAATAATGCTGGAGCTTACTTATAGCATGGACGGGTCAGTCGTTTCAGGCCGTGGGCGCCACAGCAGGTGCACTGCCACTGTTTGCTCCGACCGGCGGGCGCCTCTTTTTGGGAGATCCATGTTAGAACAGACAAGTACCGCTACCTGGAGTAAAAGCGCCCAAGACACTGGCAGTGAGAGTAGGTCGGGACATGTAGCGCCGGCGGGATACGAATCTGGACGCTGCAATCCCTTAGTATGCACGGGCTGTGTCCTTGTTTGTGGAAAAATAGGTGTCGAGGGTACAGAGCACTGCAGAATGGTTGAGAAACTTGCATGGCAACACCGGCTAAAAGAGTCAATGGGAAGAAGAAATTGATGGATCTTGAAGATTGAAGACGTAACATGGAACCCTCGCCTCGCTACAGGGCTCCAACTTGAGCTCCCACAGCTGTTCGCTAGGGTCAACTCGGCGACGCTTCCAGGCGACCAACTGAGCTTGTGCTGGTACATGCTCACTGCTGTAGGCGCCGCCTCGCCTAGAACTCCAGCGCACTCAGACGCGCACGACACTGCCACTCTTCCCACTCCACCCTAGCTTTTCCCAGCTCCCAGACCATCGTCTGCGCCGTCCAACATTTGATCTCTCCCGATTTTTTTTTCTCTCTGCCTTTTTTCTTTTGCACATCCAGACCTTCCACTTTCCTGCCATTTTCTAACCTACAGTCCCTCGTTTTACCCTTGCGCTCGCTCGCACAGCCCTTCTGCTCGCTTTCGCTACCGTTTGGCTGATTTTGTTGCCCTGCCGCTGAAGATGCGCGACGTCTGAATGAAAGCCTGCAGAGATGGCCCCCTGGCTTTCGATGCCCACGATGCATCCATCTGATCGCCGTAGTTGCGACAACAACCACAACAGTCACCGCGACACCGGCTGCGACCGCCATGAGCCGCGCACATTGGCCGCGGACTCAGCAAAGGGCCAGCATCGCCCAGCATCGCCGCAAGCAGCCGTTGACTCTCGCTCGACCTTGCGGCTGCGGGAATCCGAACTCATGGAGGGGAGCGCCAAACAAGGCTGCGTCATCAGCGCGCGGACGAAATGGAGCATCTTCGCACGACCGGCGTGGCTCGTCCTCACATTGCTCACGCTCGCCCTCGTCGCGACGCCGGCCGCCGCCGTCCTGGTCGAGTTCGAAAACTGCCTCCCCGACTCGTACCGCTTGAACAATCCTCCCCTGCTGCAGTGGGAGCCTCTCTATGTCGACGCCTCCTTCGACACCAAGACGCCCAACAACAATCTCCGTGTTATTGTATGGGGGAATGTGACGGGCTCGCAGAATTCGGGGTCGCTTCCCCCACCGAATGACCCGTATTGGACCGATCCCAAGGAGACCAACGGCAAGATCGAGCAGACGCCCTACATCGATACTCTTGCTACGACGCTGATCCGGAGAGTCAACGTCTTGACGTACGAGCCGTGGAATGACGGCTCCGATTTCTGCGCGGCCGGTCTCGTCAATGGGACATGTCCGCTGGCACCGACGTTCGGCAATGTGTAAGTCGCCTGTCATCTCATCATCCCATCATCATCGCCCCTCCCTCAACCCCCCACCAGCTGGTCTCCTAAAGGCACTCTCATCCTTGCTGGGTTGCAGCATAGTGTGACCACTCACGCCCTGTCAATGCGATACTGACTAAACATATGCCTTGATCGTGTAGCGACCTCCCCTATGGACTTCCATCAGTCAATCTGTCCCATGACTTTTTCTCGTCATACGCCTTCAGCTCCTTCTCCCTTACCTTTCTCGTCATCAATGGCGACAAGGCCGCTACCAACATTGGCTGCATTTCCGCAGTCGTCACCCCCGACCTGGGTAGCCTCTCATGGGTGCTCAAGTTCATGCCCCTTCTGGTCCTGCTCTTTGCCGGCTTCGCCGTCCCGTTTGCCGGGATATGGAGCCCCTGGGGCACCACCAACGTCTTCCACTGGACATCCAACTATGGCCGAGACGCTGATTTGCTAAGGCTCGTCACTCCCGGGTTTAGTGACTGTCTGCAATACATTCAGTTCATCGTCCTGACTGGTGCCTTGACGCTCGACTACCCGGGCTTCTTCCAACCCGTCGTGAGCCAAGTTGGGTGGTCATCCCTCATGTTCAACGAGAGCTTTGTCGCTCATGCCGACCCGTGGCAGAATGTGGTGGATGGAATCTACGTGACCAAAAATGGCACGGCATACGGGCTGCAGAAGATGGCGCAGCTCATTGGCATGTCCGAGGCTGAGGACGTGTGGCCGGGCATGATGGTGTGGCTCTGTGTCATAATTGCCTCCGTCATCGTCCTCATCCAGCTTGGCTTTGCCCTCCAGTGGATCTTCCGCAAGATCAGGAAGACTACCGAGGAGGACCTGCGGGCGAAGAATATCCCGTTTGTCATTGGCAACGTGGTGCGCATTGTCTTCAATTTCATGCTGACCCCAATCGTGGCACTGTCGTGCTTCCAATTTGTCGTCTCCGGCCAGTCGCCGGGCTGGACCGTTGCCTTGGCTGCGCTGACACTGGCCGTAGTTATTGGCTTTGCGGCCTATCTGCTTTGGCTCATCATTACTACGCGGCCCAAGTCGGTTCTGTTTGATGACCTGCCCACCGTCCTACGGTATGGCCCTCTATATAACACATACGCCGACGAGGTCGCTGCGTTTGCTCTCATCCCGATCCTGCTCAACGTCATCAGAGGCGTTGCCATCGGTGCCGTTCAGCCGAGCGGTGTTGCCCAAGTCGTGCTTCTGGCCATTTGCGAGGTCATCCAAATCCTCATGATCTACGCATTCCGGCCCTATCAGAGAGCTACCTCGATGAATATCTATCACAGCCTCTTTGCAGTTCTACGGTTGATGATCATCATGCTCATGGTCACCTTTGTCCCCAGCTTGGGCGTTACGGAAGGCCCAAAGGGTTGGATTGGATATGCCATTTTGCTGCTCCATGCCTGTGTGCTTTCTCTCGGCTTCTTCCTTGGTGCCGTGCAGACCATCATCGAAGTAATTGCGAGATTGTTCGGTGCCGGCGGGGATGACATCACTGGCTTGACCAGAGGTGGCCTCTCCAAGATCTTTGGCATGAGGCAGCTGTCCAGGAGAGTCAACCACCACAGCCAAGGACCATCTCGGGCCAGCCAGCTGTCCACCGCAGCCATGCTGGATGCCGATGATAGTGGCAAGTCTGGCTACGTGATGCCCAGTGGTAGAGTCCGCAGCGGTTCCGTGGCCAGTCTCAGTGGTGTCATTACCCACCACCGGCACCGAAGCAGCTCGGCTCTCGACAGTATGTATTCGGCCATCCACCGTAATGCCGATACTGCCAGTTCGTACATACCGGGAACGCCCGGCGAGGCCAGCACCTTTTCGTTTCTTGCGTCACCATCTGCTGCTCGCCAGGGGCCGCCTGGAGTGGTCATGGAAGCCTCTGATCCATACTATCGCCCCCCACGGCGGCGCCGCGAGATGACTGGTGATTCCGGACAGTTCGACGGCCAGCGCGACTCACTCGTCATTGAACCTGTTCCTCAGGCCGGAGGATTGGCCCCTGAATCTCCGGATGGGGTGGCAGAAATTTCACGAGGAGCTACTCCGGCACCCGGACACGGCAACAATAATCTTTCTATAAGCATCCCGGCGAACCGACCTGACTACTCAACCCGCGAGGTTGACTTTTACTATGGTGTTCGGGGTCCTGCGCTCAACTCAGAGGGCCCCGGTAGGAAGCTGGGAACTGGCCCTGCGGACCCGACTGGCCCAGCGGCGACGGCTGCTGGATGGTTCCGCAGCCTGATATTTGGCGGCAAGACCAAAGAGAAGGGCAAGGGCTTTGAAGTTGTTCGAAGCGCCCGGATGCCGCCGAACATGGTTCGGAATGGAGGCTTTGGCGACGAGACGCCGCCAGAGGGCATTCCAGTCGCCATGGGCGTTATTAGAAACGGCCCTATCGATTCCGACGATGACGATGAGCCTCAAATCAAGAGGCCGAAGCGCCGCGAAGGCGAGCTGCTGACTGACAATGGCGACCCGCATGACTCTGACGAGGAGGAGCCTGACAGCCCGGTAACGGATAGACTCCCTAGGGGGCGGATATCTCGATCGGCCACGGCTTTGGGTTCCAAGGGGGCCGGGGATGGATTGGACAGCGATGGTGTCAGCGAAGAAGACTTGTCTGAGGTGGACCTTGATGCGCCAGTCATTCCGCGAAAGAGTTCTAAGAGACACTCGGCCCAGCTGGACCACAACATCCAGATCACGCCTCTTGTCACGATAGAGTCTGAGTCGATGCGTCCCGGTAGCCGCGAATCGCTGCGAACGTTCCAGACCGAGTCGAGTGCACAGCACGGCGGTGTATCGTTGCTGCCGCGCCTCCCGTTTGAGCGGAGAGGCTCAGACCGCCGCTCAGATCAACGACCTTCTTCAAAATCGTCGCTCGACTTTCCAGACCTGAGAAACATAGACTCGGCAGCACACGATGACGATGCGGCCGGGTTCGGAACAGTTTCTCAACACAGTATCAGCCGAATTGATCCGCACCATGCCGACGATGGCATGCTCAGCACTGCTGCGTCTGTCGTAGACGATGCACATTCGCATTCCGGGAAAGAGATTTGATCCCAAGAGACAGGGCCTGCTATGGGCGACCCATGTGGACAAACCAGTCCCGAATGCGAGAAAAGAAGGAGAGAATGAAAAAGAAGCAAACTTGTAATAATGATTGGTTCAATCGTCTGCAAGGTTATGAACGGCTCAACAACAGCGATTCATCCCGCTTTAGCAAGCTTTAGCGTGTCTGGCTGCTTTTTATTTCAGTATTTCCTCTTTTCCTCCTTTTCATTTTTTCTCTGTTCTTTCTCTTTCATGGCTTCAATTTCCTTACTACCCTCCTTGGTTTAATTTAATCTTTCCTATCGGTATAGAGTCATATGGACATGTCCCAGCGAGATACACGAAAGCTTAGCGGGATGGAACGACGGGATTAATCCCTATTTCTCATTTCCTTTTTCCTCATTTCCTCTTTTTCCTTTTTGTCAAATGGCCAAGGTTGATACAGAAAAATAGTTTCGGGATCTGATTAAGGGGTGGTGCTTTTATGGTAGCTGGCGTTTTCTTTCCCTTACCCTCCTTTTTTTTCCAATTCGGTATTGTAAGAGAGAGGGGCGGGATGGTTTTTTTTCCCCTTTACTTGTCTTTTGGGATGCAAGGGATGGATTTTGGGAGTGGGCTATCTATATGCGTATGTGTGGATAGGATCATGAGCGTTACTTGAATGGCCTGGAGGAAGGGGAAGATGAACGTGTAATTAATAGTAGGCCGTGGTGGATGCAACCTGGCCAGATATAAGTTGATCTTGTTGAGGATGATTATGCTTGTTGGCAGTTGAGATGTGAGGTTCTGTTTGCTGTTTTGTCTTGAATAACGAGTCGTGCGTAGTCATGGAAACACGTTTACTTTTAGGAAGAAGGCCGATGGCTGTGAACTTGCGGTGAAGCAAATTGCCGCCAACCAACTGAGCAATTCTCATCAAATGTGTTTCAGCCAATTTTTCCCTTTTCGTCTTCTCGCTCGCTTTACTAGATTTGAAATAACTTATTGGACGTATAAGTGCACCAGCTGACCTGCCCAAAATAGGTATCCAAGCAAGGCGATTTAAAGCCGCTTTTTGGACCCCAGTCAAGCAAGTCAAGCTTCTTTTCTTTCCCAGCCCCTCTTACATTGTACATACATGTCACAAATGATAAAAAGTCTCATGAAAACCTAGAGAGTAAGCGAGAGGACTCGGGAATCGGGGCTTGGCCGCGGTTTCCAGATGAAGCTGATCAACGTGCACAACCTGAAGCTGGAGGAACATGTCGGCAACGAGATGCCGCCGTACGCCATCCTGTCGCACACTTGGGGCGCCGAAGAGGTGACGCTGCAGGAGTGGGTGAAGACGCCGCGGCCGACGCACAAGGCTGGGTTTCGCAAGATTCTGAATGCGACGCGCCAGGCTGAGCTGGATGGCCTGGATTATCTGTGGGTTGATACGAATTGCATCGATAAGACGAGCAGCGCGGAGCTTTCCGAGAATATCAACTCCATGTTTGCGTATTATAGCCGGGCGGCGGTTTGTTATGTTCATCTCGAGGACGTGTGTTGGACGAAGCCGGTTGACGCGGAACCATGGCAGTTGCGTGATCAGCTGCAGGATAGTCGGTGGTTTACGAGGGGATGGACGCTTCAGGAGCTTCTCGCGCCGAGGGACGTCATCTTCTTCGCCGAGCCGTGGGAGCGGCTCGGGACCAAGCTGGGGCTGTTGGGGTTGCTGGCCGACATCACGGGCATCGAAGAGAAGTTTCTCAGAGAGCCGAAGCAGATCCCGCACGCCGCGAGTGTTGCGAAGCGCATGTCGTGGGCGTCGAGGAGGCAGACGACGCGGCCCGAAGACATGGCGTACTGCCTGTTGGGGCTCTTTGGCATCAACCTGCCTCTGCTCTACGGCGAGGGCTGGAAGGCGTTCCTGCGGCTCCAGGAGGAGATTATCAAGGCGTACAACGACCAGTCCATCTTCTGCTGGTGCTACATCGACGCCCCCGTTGGCTGGCACAGCTTCCTCGCCCCGAGTCCGCGGTCGTTTGCGGATTCGGCCGACTTTGCCAGCTTCCGAGGGGATCCTGACACGACGGTTCAGCCGTATACGATTACCAACGCGGGACTCTCCATGACGCTGCCTTCGGTTTACACGTGCGACGGGAGGATTGTCGTGCTCGATGTAGTGCATAATCACATCGATCCCTGGGGCAGCCAACGAGTCGGAATCCCCGTCACTTGGACGCAGGGACTCGGCTGCTACCGTCGCCTGGAACGTCCTCGACGCCCGGTACTCATCGCCACCGCCATGATCGAGCACAATCCCAGGGAGAATCTCTGCTTTTACTGCAAATCGCTCGTCCAAGCCGACGCCGCCACGGGCTTCTACGACGCCTGGCTCGAGGAGGGCTACTCTCTCCTCCTGACATTCGACATGCCCGTGCGGATAGAGTGGACAAACGACCGGCGATCGGACCCAGGCTACCAAGACTCGACGGAAAACTTTGACTTCCAAGCACACCTGAGCTGCGTCCGCGTAGAACACGACATGCGCGTGCGAAGCACCCAGCACAGAATCATCGTCTTCTCCCACCTCCAAGACTCCAAACAATACGCCGCCCTCTTCATCACCGTCATCAGAATGTCCAAGAAAGAAGGCGGCGGCGTCATCTGGTACGCCGAAGTCATCCCCCTCCACGTCCACGCCCGCCCAACCACCCGCGCAAGACCCATCATCGACTTCGAATCCCTCGTCATCGACACCCTCCAAGGCCTCACGGGCAAAAACCTCGGCGGCAAGCCCATGCGAGGACGCGTCACCAACACGGGCCACATCTCCGAAACCAGCGCCGAGCTCAGCCGCCACTTCCCCAAGCCCATCCTCGGCGCCGGCATCTCCGTCATGCACCGAAAGGCGGCGACGAACAACTACAGCAACAACAGCAGCAGCAGCAGCAGCAAGAGGAGCCCGTTCTGGGCGGACACGCAGCGCGCGTTGCATGTGATACTGAATGACGAGGTCAACTACATGGAGATTTACTGGCAGATTCGGGCGAGCCCGGCGCCTGCCGACTCGACGCCCTGGATGCCGTCGTATGCCGGCATCGAGGAGAACCGGAAGATGATACACGGGGTTGTGCTGAGGAAGAAGCAGCGGCAGTTGTCTGCAAAACGAGGCGTCATGGAGTTTTGGGACTAAAACGTCCGACAGCATTGAGATGGGGAAAAGACGATATAGATGGATGTATACATGGTCCCGGCCTCGACACGAGGATCTGGTTGGAAAAGTAAACCTAATCGCCATCATGTAGATACCCATGTAGATATGGGGGGACCTTGTAAGCAATAGAACCAAAAGGGGCGCTGTGAACCCTGAATAAAGTAAATAGCCATATACAAACGCAGAGGTCATAGCACCTTGGTAATCATCCAGCCAGCTTCATCTTTTCCAGCAGTTTCCCACCCTGCATCTAAGCAATACCAAATTGTAGAAAAAGCTCGCTCTATTTAACGTTCAGAAAACCGACTCCTGACCGCGCCTTCTGAACGGCCCGCTTCAACGCCTGTTCCTCCACGTCCGTCCACTTGACGCTCAGTTCATCCCACTTCTTGCCCGGCGTGTTGTACTCCTTGCGCCACTGAGCGTGCATGTGCTGCAGCTGGGCCATCCTGCGCGGATCACCAGAGCCGCTGTAGATGATGAAGGCGGTGCAAGGCGGAAGAGCCTCGTAGATGCGAACGAGGCGCTCCGTGAGCCGGGCGAGGGCCTGCTCTAGGGGAGAGGAGCCCTCGGATGCAGCATCAACCCCGACGACTTCGGACCCGGCGTCCACGTCCGTGCCGGGGGCATTCTTATTCCACCATCCCTGCAGGGCTTCCAGCTCGCGCATCCGGCCCCAGACAAAGTCCACTCCGCCGCCCCGGATGACTGCACCATCTTCATCACCGAGGACAGCTCGGATGACGTTCGTCGTCACGTCCTCGTCGGACCTGCACCCGAGCTGGTGCGTGGCTCCCGCCCCGAGACCCTTGGAAGGGTCACCCCAGTCAACGGCAGCGCTGGTCTTGCCAACCTCGACGCCGCCGAGAGCAGCGTCTCCTCCCTGGGCTTTATAAGCTGTTCCGGCGCGTGCCAGTCTGCGGAACAGATTCTCCCCTTGCGCATCTGACGAGCCCCACAGCTTTCCCTTCTCACACTTCTGCTTCACGAGGTCCAGGCAAGTTTTGGCGTCTTCGATGCTGTTGTGGCCCAGAACGTCGCCTTTTTGGATTTCTCGCGACAGGTACTTTTGAGCGAGCCATTTGAGCGACGACTTTAGCGGAGGGCCGCGAGGATGAGGGTATATAATAGAAGTGTCAACGATGAAAGGATGAGCAATCCGCAAAGCCTTGGTGTCGGATTCGAGGGAGTGGCCCACTAGAATGGTGCGTGGAGTCAAAAGTTCAAGGAGCTTCTCCTGTATGTCGCGGAGCGTAGTCGTCACGGGTGCCAGCATCTCCTCCGTGATGCCGGAAAACCGCGTCACGTAGTCGGTGATGGGCTTGTCGGGTTTCACCAGCTCATCCAGCACGACATTTCCATCCCAGTCGATGAGACTGATGCGAGTCAGCGAAAACTCGCTCTCGCCCGTCATGCACATTTCGCAGTCAACCGCCAAGATCTCCCTGCCAGCCGTAATGCTGCCCTGCTGGATTTCGGTCTCGGGAACATCGCCATCTTCCAGCTTGTCTACCCTTGTGATGGCATATCCTTCTGGGGCGACAAAGTTGTCTCGTCGTGGCCCTTCTGCAAGGAGAGCCGGATGAATGACGTAGCCATTGTCCGTTAGTTCATCGGCAGAAGCTAGAAACTCTGTGATGCGCGTCCTCTCATTCTTCCATCCATGGGGCTCTTTCGCGGGCTTCACGCCCCCTTTCTGCGAAGTCTTCTCCTTTGGCGCGGGGGCAGTGAGGAAGGCGGCCAAAGGCGAGTGCATTTTCCCATGTTTGTCGTCACCGGGTGTTTTGACGGGCCAGAGATGGGGGAACATGTCGGCGAACGGCTTCAGTGGCTCTGGCAGCGTGTCCTTGTCGAGTTTGCGGGGATAGTATGCGTCTGGGGAGCCATAAGGGTGAGCGTCTTTATCCGCATTTCCCTGGCTGCCTCGGCCCACATTCGCATCTCTGAGGTCATTGAAACTTGCGTAGTCAACGTCTGCCTTGAAGAGCGCCTCTTCGAGACCAGGCACCATGATGGCCACAATCTTTCTGAACTGCGGCCGGTGAGTGACTGAGATCCACTGGGGGCCGGTACCGTCGGCAAAGATGTAGGTGATGAGGTCGCGCAAGTTGTTAAGGCTGAGCATGGACTGGAGCCGAGCGCTGGGTGAAAAATTCAGGCCAGGGTATCCTCCCTTGCCCGGACGAGGCACCTTCTTCGCCTTCTTCTTGGGTCTGGTGACGGTTTGCCACTCTCCCTGGCTATCTGGGTTCTCGTCTTCATCATGAGGGCTAGGTCTTTTAAGGCTGCTTTCACTCTGGTCGAGAGAGGCTGTCTCAGCAACGGCGATATCGTCAGTGACGGCGTCGTCAGTCATATTGAAGTTTTTTTTTTTTGGGTGCTTGAGGGTCCTGATAGCAAAATCCGTAAACAATCCGACAAGGTGATGTATCGACAAAATCTGGTTAATCCTCTGAATTCGTAAGAAAAGAAGCGCCTTGAATGCTGAAAATAAACAAATACTGCCAAAATGGGGCAGAGTGTATCTCAGATAGATGTGTTGCTGGGGCAGAGGAAAGACGAGAGTGCCCACAAAAGAGATGAAGCCTGTTGCTATATTCTCTCCGTAAGCGCCATCCGGTGTAATCAATGATCTCGGGCAAAATGAGGCCCAAAGGCGCTCAGTATAGAGAAGTAATAATAATACAATGGTGAAGATGTTTTGTTTAGGCCAACTGCCATACAGTTTCTGGCAGGCGGATTTCTCAAGGTTGCTGGGCTTATCTTATCGCAGCCCCGTAGGCGGCTTTTAGGCCAATCACAGGCCACTCGCAGCGCCCGGGATTCGCTGTAGCCTCGCGGCTCCTTCAACGCGACCGCTGGACCTTTTGTTTGGGTTGGTTTGACTGCTATTTATGATTCATTATTCATTATTCGCCCTCTGATGGACAAACGTACAATGAAGTGAGACGCGCAATTCGGCTTTTCTCATATTGATTGACGCATCTTGTTTACCAACTGTCCGATAGAGCTCAATTGCCTAAGCCAATGCGTCCAAACCTCGTAAAATAACATCATCTCCTCCTCATTCACGTTCTGTCTCTCATCAGGGAACCTCATACAAAACCGCAGAACAATGGATCAAGTCGCCGTGAGATGTGCCAAATGTGGCTCCGAGCTGGGAATTCTGGTCAATCTATGGACGCAGATAGGCAAGAAATACATCACACCAGTAACCCACGTGGAGGACAAGAACGAGGCGGACAAGATCACTACAACAGGTGCGATTCGAATTGGTGATGCGGACACTATAGTCGAGGGCTGGTATGAATGTTCTTTGCCAGTCATGTGTCTTGTTTCGTAAATTACCTTCGCTGACGATGGAATGCCTCTCGAACAGTGAGCTTCGAGATGCCGAGTGTTCATCGTGCCATACAAACATGGGCCAGAAATGCTTGTCAAGTCCTTCAAACCACATACTTTCGAGGTAATCGTTCCTCCTGGCCAATCGCACCAACCCCATGCTAAGTAGTGTAGCGGCCAAATCATCTTTCGTCTTGCGTCCATATCACTTAAAGTCGCGTCAGATCTCCGTCGCAAAGCTGAACCCAAGATACAGCGCGCCCTCAATCTCAGGATTAAACCAGCCGCAGCTCAAGGAAAACCCTCACATCTGAATGGCGAGGCTGCCCATCGAAATGAACCCTCTCCAAGCAGGGATAGGTTCGACATCATGCAGATCCAGACAGATCTCGAGGCTCAGCAAGACGAGATCCAGCGGATCGGCGCAGCTGGATTCCAAGTCATATCGACGCTGAACAGCACAGTCGCACGCTTCGAAAAGCAGATGCGGGAGCTGAGCGACTCCGTTGCCAGTGTCCGCAAAGATGGAGAAGGACAACAGGCCGACATCAAGTCTCTCAAAACCCAAATGAGTGACGCCAAGCGGAATGGCGACAGCGACGCCGTGATTGCTCGTCTGGATAAGCAGCTCCAAACGACGGACAGAGTGGTCTCTGAACTTCGGCAAATTATTCAGAAATCCAAGATAGAGGCTACGACTCTCCGGCTTGATCTGGCAACTGCGCACAAGGAGATTGCAGAAGTGAAGAGGACAAATGAACGTCTCAAAGAGAATGTCGCCGAAGCAAAGGAAGTAGCGCAGGAAGGCATCGCCACGTCCAAGCTGTATGCTTCGGAGGTGGCATCGTTGAGGCGGGAGATTGCACAGCTACGGTCTGAGCTTGGACAAGAAAACACACACCACTCTTCGATGGGCGAGGACCCTTCCATTACATCGCATCAGCTGGACATCCTTGCCAGTAACATATCCAAGATTGGCAACAGGGCCAGCCAGGTCGAATCTCTGCAGATGGAGTTTGACCTCTTCAGAACTCGAATACAACGGCTAGAGGCTCGAGTGGTTGGTGGCACGCCCAATCCCAGCCGAAAGGACGTTCGTGCTTCTCGGGCAGAGTACGCCTCCGCGGCTGAGCAGGACAACCAGTCTCACTACGGATCAACTACGCGCAAGAAGCGGCCGCCAGCGACTGGTGACGAGAACCACATTCTCAAGTCAACTCCTCCGAAACGGGTGGCCCTCTCATCGGACTATCCCAGCCTTGCTACCGTTGGCTATGTTAGCACCAGCGAGCATCGACAGTCATCGCCGGGGGGCATGGATTTGATAGAGACGCCTGTCCAACGGCGGACTACAGCAGCATCGACTAACAAGAGTTCTGCAAAACGCGGTAGATGGGGAGCAAAAGGCTAAGCGAAAGTTGCTTTGGTGGGAATTATCGATCAGCTAATATGTATGCGGATATGAACGACCTTATTCAAGGAGCAGAAATCTCAAAATCCCGCCTCAAGATTTCCCTTCCCAGACCGGCCAGGGTATTCACTTGCTCAACGACAGCAAACTCGAAGAAAGCTTGAGACTTTTCGCTCTTGGGATCTTGCCGCCACTCATCAATCAAGGAAGTTTCCTTCTCTCTGCCCGCCAGCTTCTCAATATCCTCTAGAAGCGTCTGTGCTTTGCCAACGAGACTCAGCTCTGCGCCATATTTTTCTGGGGAATGTCTGAGAATCATGATGAGAAGCATCTGGCATAACGAAACCTGATCAATCTCGCGCAACGCCTCCTCGACTTTCTGCTCCAGCGTCGCCTTCTTGGACACGGGTGTAGCCGAGTTTGCCAGAAAGGCCGTTGCCGCGGCGGTGTGAGTAGTCAGGTTTGCTACAGCGAACAAACCGGCCAGCCGAACGGGATGATGCGGCGAGACATGCTGGTAGGGATCACAAGCTGTCGCGATGAAACAAGCCACCGCCAGGGCAAAAACAAAGTTTTCTTCCTCGCCGTACAACATGGATATTCTAAAGAGAATGTCCGGGAGCGGCGTGACGGCCCATAGCTCCTCTTCAACTAGAGCCTTGTTCTTGTTGTACTCGCTTTTTAGTAGCTTACGCCGTTCTGACGGTGACTCGATTGTTGCCAATGCGCTCGAGATATGGTCGGCCGTCTCGCCATGCCGATTGATGATGGTTTGTTTGCTGGGACTGGTGGCTGCAGGATGCTTGCGAAACTTTGAGACATCTGGTACGAGACTCTGGTTGTTGAGATTGACGTTGGGGGAGATGGCTGCGACTTGATAGACGTTGAGGTTATCCCGGCAACGAAGGCAATTGCAAACAAACTTGTAGTGAGCCAGTGCTTCTCTTCGTTTGACTAGAGGATCCGTGTAGACTAGATGATGGGTATTCAACCAATGGTCAGTGTGTATAAAATAGATAGATTTACACTGAAAATACAAGAGCCGTCTATGAATACGGGGACACTTACACGTATAAGCCAGCTCAATCTCATCCCCAGCTCGAATCGGGTTTTCAGCGACGAGAAGGGCATTTCGCCCAATGAACTGAACTGCCGCGTTAGGAATGCAGGAATGGTTCGCCATGGCTAGAGTCGGCTCCAAGAACAGTCCAACAACCCCCAAGTCGGTATCGAATCTCTGAAAAGAGTTGTTTTGAATCTAGACGTCATCCGTCAGCATCCTGATTTCTTGTTCCATCTTCCCAGCCGATGACCAACCTTGCACAACATCTCAACCGCCCTCCGCACAATCCCCTCCCCCGTGCCCATCCCCGAAAACGCACACGCCGCCATCGCCATCATCTCAACATCCCTCCATTCACCCCCCTCGGCCTTCTTCTCCAACACATGCCCCTCCAGGTCCCTCAACCCGTCCCCAATCTCCCCACACAGCAAAGCCTGGATGAGCGCCCTCGTCGGCGTCGGCAACCGCCTCCTTCGGTCCTCGTCCTTGATCCCCTGCCGGAGCGCCTTGCATTCGCGCGAATGAACCGCCTTCCAGGCCGCGGCTTGGCACGTCGCGTCGCAGTACGACGCCGCGTGGCAGCGCGAGCAGGCCCGGGGATTGCCGGGGCGGAGACAGAACGAGCAGACGCTGCTGAGGTACGAGATGGTGGGCAGCAGGAGGAGCGGCGTGAAGGGGGAGATGACGGTGCCTGGGGGGAAGGATTTTGTGGCGTAGAGGCCGCGGCCTTTGGAGGGGTGAGGCCGGATTTCGAGGGGTGAGGGAGAAGACATGCTTTGCTTCTTTTTTTATGAGTTGCGAGGCATTTGAAATGATGGAGTTTAAGCTGAGAGTTTGTGGGTTTCTAGCGCTGTTGTTTGAGATGATGTTGATTTGGGGGGGGGAAAAAGTCCAAGGTTGAGGTGAGCTTTGGAGGGGCAAATCTTGAAAAGGTGGGTTGGCGATGGCTCATGCTGGACCAGCCAAACACGGTATCAGCAGACACAGAAATCTGGTAAAGATGATGTGTTCTCTCTTTTCCTTTAAATAATGGTAGTTGTTAAAGAATACAAATAAAATTTCAATGGGTATCTCTATCCGACTACTAGGCACCTGTAGTAGTCCTCTATATATATACATGTATACTATAACCAACACGATGAAACCTCTCTCTATAGCTCGCCATGGTTGGGTAGCTTGCCATTCGCCTTTCGCGCACTCGCCAGTCTCTTTCGCAGCTCCTTGCTCCAAGGCGTACCATGCAATCTCACCATCATCTCCGCGTGATAGTCCCAGCAGCCGTCCTCCAGAGACGTCTCCGGCACCACGCACACCTCCTTGCTTAATGCCTGGCCTCTGGGCCACTGGCCAAGCTGGGCGCCCATGTCCTCGTCCAAAAAAGTGTCGAGAACCAGCTGCCCAATCTTTCGCTGCGCTCCAGCCCACTCGGCCTTCTCCTGGAAGAGAATTGGCAACAGCTGCTTCATGCCGTTGTTTTCCAAAAAGTGCTTCCTAATCTGCTCGTCCTTGATGAGTCCGTTGATGGCGGAAACGGCGGCCTTGACCTTTGCTGGAGAATCAGCAGGCGAGATTGTGTGATGGTAGAAAAGCTCGTGGATTGTAGCGCCTTCGTGAGGGCATTTTGAGTCCATGAGCTCTGTCCAAATCTTGGCAATCTCGTTGAGTGCCGAAGGATTGTTAGAAAGGGCACCGGCGAGAATGGCCGCCGCTTGTTGGCCTCGCGGAGTGGCCCCTTGAGAGACTTGGCCTTCAGGAGTTCCCATCAAGCAGAAAAGTGCCTTTACCACGTCTGTTTCCTCGGTGATTTTGAGTCCGTAGTAGATGTCATGAGACAGCTCTTCCAGTCCTTCCAGACCGTGATCAAACTCCTCATCGCTCGGGATTACACCGGTCTTGAGCATTTCAAAGGTCTCCATAAAGGCAATAGCTTCCACTTGAGCCTCTCCCCCGGGCGCAGGCTCCTTGATCTTGCCAACATTGTTGTATTTCGGGGCGCCCTTGGGTACTTGGATCGTCTCTTGCTGCTCCTGGTCGACGAGAACCACAGCTTGATCGACAGGTAATCCTTCCAGGGCAGGGTTGATCTCGTCAGGTACGTTGATCTTGGCTTCTTTCTTGCCAGTCCAGATATTCAAGCGAACATGAAGTCCGTTTGGTAGCTGCTGGTCATCGTGAACAGTCTGGAACTCATCTGTCGGCACAAACACTCGAGGGTAACACTCTTCCGGATTTGATGTGTGACAGATCAAATCTGACTTGTCTGAGCCCGCCTTGGGGGAATGCTGAGATGCTGATGCCGATGCCGGAACTGCTAAACAAAACAGCAAACCCAAAATGAGGGCAATGATGATGGGCAACGGCCTGCCTTTGGAGCGAATTGAAGGCATTGTTTTTTGAGGGAGAAAGAAGTGAATGAATGAATGAAAAGGTCAAGTCCACTCAAAGAGTGTAATTGCGTATCCAGATATGTCTATCCAATGGTGTAGACTTCGAATGATCCCGGCAAGCTGATGAGTGGGAACGGCACTTGTTGCATACACAATATCGCAACGCTACCAGCCTAACGTTTCAACGGATATACGAAAAGAAGCTGTTTTTATAGAAAAACAAATTACAATCTCATCATAAGAGAGTGAATGAAGAGTTCTTTAAATGAGTCAACTCGATGAAAAGGACACCTAAGAACATGGGCTAGGTGGACCTAAAAAAAGTTCAAAGGTTGTAAGACGAGCCGCAAAAGCTGTCACTGCCAGAGGCGAAATCTGGCATTCTGAATCTTGGCGATGCCTGATTGGCGGAGACGGTGACTCAGCAGCCAACATGGAAGCCCGAAGAAGCAGTCTTTTACCACTGAATTACAGCAGCAAAATTGGGTGTTTGTCATTGCAGCGGTTTGATTTTGGCTTGTTACAGCGCAGATGTTTCCATTGTAGGCCTATGCGAGGAGGGAAAGCTGAAATGAAGAACGCTGCTGTTCATTGTCTGCTCAGTGGACTTTGTTCGATGTGCAATGCAGGCTAGTACGATACGCTTTCGGAAAGTATCCAGTTCAGCTCAATAGGGCTGGACATGACATGAGCCTCCAGATACCCATTCATCAGCAACTTGGAGGAGATGCTGACAATCTCCTCTTAAGCAGATAATTGACATACTTTAACTGCATGAATATGTATTTAAGCTTTTTTTTTTTTTTTTTTTTTTTTTAATTTTTATCTTGTATTCCCATGCTTTATCCGTATCAGCGCACGTTTTCCCCGTCTGTGCATGTTGGAGGATCTTCTGGAATGGCCCCGTGTCTCAGATCCCCAGCATCTGCTTCATGCCAAACCTGAATTCAGAACACAAGCCGTAACATGGCTGTTTGCGATGCCAGTCGGATGCGTCGCTAGCTCATTTTCAAATTCACAAAAGAGGCTGGCCAGCACCACGACGAATAAAATATAAAGCAAAGTCCCTCTCTTGGGAGGCTCGCAAATATTCTGTTCCTTGACATTACTAAACCTCTTGTCCTCGGATTGCGATTGCAAGTGACACAACCCAAGGGAACGTCTGTCTAACTGAAAAAAATGCTGTCACTAATCCTCGTCTTCTTCTACCTCTTATTCTGCTCGATATTTGGCGTCTACGCCATGCCAGCTGGCAAGGCTGGGTCCCATCATTTCAAGAGACTCGAGCATCTCCACATGCGTGTCCACAGCCTTCGCCTCTCTCGGCCTATCAATGTCAAGATGGACGAGCCAGTGCAGAGTCCAGGGAGCTGGTCGGAGAGCCGGCTTGAAGAAGGCCTGCTTTACAAGGACGTCGAATCAGAAGAAGAAGTCTTGCTAGAGAGCTTTCCCGACGAGCTGTCGGTATCTTAGGCTCAGCATCGTGCATCGATTGATACCTAGTGGGAGGACCAAATGCACTTTGGGATTCATGTTGGTTCATGGAGTTATGAAGTATCTATTAATGACATCAAGGACCATTGCATCGGCGTTTTCATGTTTCATAATTTTTACACACAAGACGGATGGATATTTACCATCCAGGGTTATTAACAAAGGGATCAACCCATCTCATTTACAGTATGAGCATGTACGACTTACAGCGGGAGCTGCATGTGGCAAAATAATTGTCGACGAAGCCATCCATGAGATTTCACACTGTGCCCGTTACCTAATGCGGCACCACAGCATTCCCGCACAGCGCCGCCCAGTAGAAATCTTTCGTTCGTCCTTTTCGCAGGTCGTCAAGACAGTTGCCGACGCAAAACATCGCACGGCCCAGCCCTTTCTCGCAAACTCCGTGGCACAGCATGCGCTCCAATGAATTGAATGGGTCCCCGGTATTGATCGATTAGGTCACGCGTTTCTCCTTTCTTTGAAGCTTTCTTGCGGACTTTGTTAAGAAGAAGAAGAAGAAGAAAAAAACAAGAGCTTTGTGTCACGAGCTGGAAGCAGCTCTTACGAAATAGACAACAAGAACCATCTTTAGGGCCCATTGAGGCGTCAATCCAACGTCAAATCTCCCTCCCTTTTTCGTCGTCGCAGCTACCTACGAAGAAGCTCGTTCACGCTACACTTCCTTGACGAACCGAGCTTGCCTTGCGACCAAGACGGATCCTCCTCCGAATGCTACTCTAGAGCTTTGCCTCTTCGTCAAGCGCTCTCCTCGCCATCGTACCACAGAAGAGCGCGCGCGCGCGTCAACAACTTACACAAACCTCCCCGTCAAGATGCCTTCGCCGCGACGGATGCGCCTCCTGATGGTGGCGGTCGTCATCACCGTCGTCGTCATGCTCTTCTACAGCTCGGGCATGGAGCCAGAAGCCGACGCCGCCCTCAAGGGCTTCTACGAGAAAACAAAAGAGGCCATGGAGCGAGGGACGGCGCGCGGGCAGGCAGTCATCAATTCCCAGACGGGCCAGAGGGCGGGGCACATTCCCGCCGACAGGGACGGCGACGGCGACATTGACGACGACGACAGGGTGGCTTCGCAGGAGCTGCAGGAGCGGCTGCAGGCCGTTGCGCAGGAGGCAAAGGACAAGGCCAACGAGAAGAGCCCGAAGCCGGACATCCCCAGCAGGATCGTGGGCGTGGGCAGCTCGGCCGAAGGACAGGCGAAGAAGGGCCAGGTCAAGGTGGGCGGTGGCAGTGATGTAGGGGACAGGGTCAAGACGGATGTGACCAAGGAAGAGACAAGGGAAGAGCACGAGGCCGAGGTCGAGATCAACAGCATCTTGAAGAAGTCACCCGGTAAGCTTTGTCGCGATAGATTTCCCCCCCTAGCTTACTCTCGTTTGGCTAACGTATCGTCTGCAGTCATCATCTTCTCCAAGAGCTACTGCCCCTACTCGAAGCGCGCCAAGGGAATTCTCCTGGAAAAGTACAGCATCACTCCGGAGCCGTTTGTCGTGGAGCTGGACGAGCACCCGCTCGGCCCCCATCTCCAGGACTATCTCCTGAAGAAGACGGGGCGCAGAACCGTGCCCAACATCCTGATCAACGGGGTGAGCATTGGCGGCTCCGACGACATTGTTGCGCTAGACAACGAGGACAAGCTGGTTGGCAAGGTGCGCGATCTGGGCCAGGCTCGCATAGAGATTAGCCCGCGCTTCACCAAGGGCGAGCATCAGTGAGAATGATGTGTAATCAGAGAGGGCTGATCCCCCTTTGTCTTGTAATCTTCTTCTTCTTTCTTCTACCTCTACCTGTACCTGTACTCGTGCTTGGCCTTTTCTCGCTCGAGCCAAGGGCTTCTGCGAGATCTGTGGCTCGCAGCTAATGTGTTGATTCTCTTGGGGTGTGTGTGGGCATCAGGGGCCGATGGTTTTTGAATGGCTGGTGTGCAGATGCCAAGTACTGACTGTACGCATGAATGGAGTTTTGGCGTTTGTTTTTTCTGGCCCTGTTACAAGTACCTCGTAACGTAGGTACCTGTAGTATAGTAGGCACAGGTAATATTTAGTTATCTCGGGATGCTTAGTATGGGATTTGATTGCAGGGAATAGGAATGAAGGCTCTGAAATGCTTGTCTAGAAAGACAATCAAGGAGAGGGGGGGGAGGACGAGAGATGGATGTGAAGCCCAGCTCAGCACATCATGCAGCTACTTCAATTCGAAAACCTGCAATATCCGGCAGCCTTAATCTAGACTTGCTTATTGATCATCCTGAGCGCACAAATCCGCTGGGCGGAATCAAAGGAATCAAAAATAAAGACGATGAAAAGCGCAGTGTGCCTGGTCGTCCCGTATCTCTCGAGTACATACAAGCCCGAGATAGCGCCCTATCTTGCATCTGCTAGCGAAGCATCAGCGGCGGTTAATATCAACGGGATTAGGATTGGAAATTGGAAGCGAAAAGATGCAGATTCACGGCAACATGCAGGCATCGCCCTGATCGATCGTGTCATTGTCGTTGGAATCATTCATTCAACGCCCTGTGTAAATCGCGCATCCCAACACCGTCATCCTGTCCTTTTTTTCTCTCTCTTGTTTCTTCCCTCTCAACCCCCCCCTCATCGAAACCCTCGGGCAACACACACACGCTGACGATTTGATTTCTCTTACATGCCATACCATACATGTACCTTTACCTTTACCGCAATCAATTTACCCAGGCCCCCAAAAAACGCCACGATGCGCCAAAAGCCAGCGCTGGTCGCTCGTTCTAGCCCCGCCCGACGCTATGCCATCATTGACGGGCTGTTATCAAGAAGCGGTACTGGGCATGATTCCCCCACTAAATGCAGGGATTGGTGCTGCAGCACTTCATGTTGGAGGCGCGTGAATGGCTGGAAGTTGCTTTTGGGGTTTATCAACGGGCTGGGGGGTGGGAGGTTTAGGCCCATCGAGGTTCAGGTTCAGGTTCGCTCAATGTGACAGTAGGTTGGATGCCGATTTGCTCAGCGGATTTGGGAGCACAAGCTGGCCATGGGGAAATTGGATGTCTTGACGCTGGATGCAGTTGAAGTCGTCAATATGCGAATGGATTCACTAGAAGAACAGAGGAGAAAAGAATCAGTCCAAACAGAGACCAGACCAGACCAGACGGCCACAAAAGGTGGCTCCTTGTGGCGTGCAGCATCAGCGCTTGTCCACGCTCTGCTCTGCTCTGCTCGCTACGAACATCCGTACTACGTACGTACAAGCACGAGAGAGTGTGAGAACAAACAGCCCAGTCAAAAATGCTCCCAGAAACCGGGGGAAAGCAGCAAAAAAAAAAAAAAAACCTGAAAAGCGTGGGGATGGGGGAACCCGGTAAGCCATCCATTGGACCTAGAAAAGCTGAAAGCCCGTCAATCCGATGCCCCCCCAGCCAGAAACTGGGATTCGAGACCGCAAAGCGACCACACCATCAACCCAAGCCAGCCAAAGCTGAGCCTAGGTACTATACCTTACCTTACCTTACATGTACGAGTACCAAAACAAACTCCGGGCACGGCAAGGTATAGCAGTACCTGTAGGTTATCTAAAGGTACATGTATTTTATCTCGCCCTCTCTCCTCTAGCCGGCTCGTTAGCCAGCCCAGCCTGGTTCAGGATTTCTGGCTGGATTGCAGCTTACAATAAGAAGAGCCTGGGCGCGCCACCCCCTCACGCCGTTTTCGCTTTCTTCTACTCTCTTTACGATTCCTTCAGTCCAATCCAATCCAAACCTATTCTCCCACTACATACCACAGCCTGTTTTTTTGGTTTCGTCCTTTTATTCTTTTCCCCCCCTCCATCACCCATTGGCCTCTCTGTCCTGCCCGTCTACGTTCGTCCATAGAGACAAAATAGAAAATACCACCCAAAAAGAAAAGGGACCCTCCCAATTTATTAGTGCCGTCACTCTCAGCTTTTCTCGATTACCCTTTTTTTTTTTTTCTTCGACACTAATACCGGACTCCTGTTACCCTCGGTCAAGGAGTGAACGGTGGACTCACCGACCCGCGGCCGCTTCTCATCCCCGAAGTCGCATCATCAAGCTGCAACCTTGCGTCAATTGGAACTACCACCGTGAACAAAGACCCAATATCACATAACCACACCTCGGCCCCATCCACACGTTACATTTTCGCATATAAAAAAAAAAGTAAAGATAAAGAGAAAGAAGAAAAAAAATGTCTGACGCACCCTCCTCCACCGTCTCCTCCGCCCTGCGCCGTCCCTCCACCAGCTCCGAAACGTCGTCCCTCTCCTCGGCCTCAACCGCCTACACCACTTACAAGGACAGAGAGGGCCAGCCGCTGCTGCTCGACGGCAGCATCAACGGCAGCATCAACGGCAACGTCCACGAGCGCAAGGCCAAGCGCGGCCTGCGCCAAAAGGCCCGCGACATGGTCCACGACATGGGCAGCCCGCCCACCGCCAGGCAGGACGCAAAGGACGGCAGGCCCACGCTCAACCACGCTCCCCTGGGCGGCATGGTGGGCGAGCCCGTGATGAGGCAGGGCAAGATTTAGAAGAAAATCACCTTGGGTTGCTTCTTGTTGCGGCGACAAGCGGTAGTGCGGTGCTGCCCAGCAAAATATGACGGAAATGAAATGCGAAAACGGTCTCGGCGTTGTTTTATTCTTCTTCTCGTGTTTGATGGTTCTCTCTGGTTTATATCTATCCGGTTTACCCTTTTCTTCTTTCTCTTTCCCTTGCCTTATTTATATATCAAATGTATTGCAACATTATCCTTGAATCTCTCACAGTTTGTTAGTCGGCGACTAAATCCATAACAAGAGAAGAAAAAGGGAAAAGCAACTCCTTACCTATGACGTTGATCCAAAAAAAATTCACATGCAGTATAACAAATCACTTTCGTACATATGATATGATATGCCACCGCAGAGAAAACTTAAGCGAGGAGATATTGTCCTTATTTCTTACACGTGCAGCCCCCAACCATGTGTCTCTCCTCCAATCCAAATGCTTGCAAGCAAAGTACTGTAAAAAAAGAAGAGAGAGAAAACCCGAATGTTTCCCCGAGATTTCATAGCCGTTGAGCGTTTCCCCCTAAAAAAGCACGCGTGCGTTATCCAGCGCCGCGACTCTATCCAAGAAACAAGATGGAAGAAAAAAAGTATACGAAAAAGAAAGAGAGTTTCCAACGTCTCTGTGTGTGGTGCCAATTTAACCCGCCTTCGTATGAACCCCCTAATGAAAGAAAAAAAAAAACAATGAAAAAGGAAATGAATATGTTAACCCGTTGAATCCAAAAGGGAAATCCTGTTTCTGGATTTCTACCCAACGCCCCTCCGTACCGTACCCCCAGTGTTTGCCTTTGGCCGACTCTGCGTGTCCAATGCCGCACGCTCCATTTGATATTCCGCCATAGGTGGGAGATTTTTGTTGTTACAATGCCTCGTTTAATTGAAAAAATTGCCGTTTCTTTATTCAGAAATCCCATGCTGTCCAGTTGGACTTGTTCATTCGACTGGAATGCTCGTGTCGCCTGAGAGAAAGTGCTCAATGGCATCCACGCCAACTTGCCTACAACACCGGTTAGAACCCAACTCACAACTCGGTATCGATTGGGGAAGGGGTAAGGATATGCGCAGCAACTCACGTAGTCAGCATCAGCCTCGTAAACTCATCCATGTCGTCCGGTCTCGCATACATCCAGAACTCCTTGAAACTGAGATCCGTGATGCAATACTGCGGCTTCTCGCGCCAGGCCCGGAAAAAGTCAACCGAGCATGTGGCCTCCCAGAGGTGCCGCGAGCTCGTGAAGCTATGGCCGTCTTCCCAGCAGTCGTTGGGCGCTGGTTCATCGTAACCGTTAATTGCCAGGCTCATCTGTGAGACTTGGTGTGAATACGTACCTTCTTCGGATTTCAGGACGAAAACGAGACACATTAACGCATAGGCAATCATAATGGTCCGCCTGGTGCTTTCAAGCATGATCCAGCTCTGTAGAGAGAAATCAAACAAGTTAGCATGTGCAATGAAGTAAACAAGAAGAAATAAACAAGACGGTGTAGATGTAACTCACCTCCCAGCTCTTTGGCGGCCTATCTCTCGAGATGAGAGTCGCTGCTGGCAAGCCCTCCTCCAGCTCATTTTTAACCACAACTAGATCCTTCACCCACGCCAGCATGACGCTCATCTCTCTCTCTGCCGCCGCCCTCATGCTCACATCCCCGTCAAAGATGCGCATCGAGTTGAGTAGCAAAAGTGCTTGCACTCTGGCCAGGCGGTCGGCGTGTGTAGTCGCCCTCTCGCCATCACGGTGGACCTCGCGCACTGCATCCAGCAGCACCTTGAGCGCCCAGCCCTTGGTATGCGCAGTGCGTGCCGAGTACGCCGAAGCGGCGGCGAATGTCGTGATGATGGTTTTGGGCAGCTGTGACATCCACAGGCGGGGGTGCATAAAGGGAGCCTCGCGACGCTGCGTGAAACCCGTGTACATCTCTGATATACTCTGGACAATGAAGCCAATCTTGCTGCGGGGGTCGTGCACCTGGAGAACGTCGGCGATGATGCACTGGTCCTCGTGCTGCAGAATAGAAAGATCGCGAACGGGTTGCTGCGGCTGCTGCTGCTGCTGCTGCGACTGGCCCGGCTGTGTATGCTGTGTCTGCAACGGCGGGATGACGGGAACCGGCGGGAGGTCCATCTTGCTGGTGCCGTCTCCAAAGCCGGTCAGGTCCCATAAGCTGCCGGGGCCCGCGGTGGCGCTCGCATTCATCAGGTCGACGATGGAGAAGCCCAGATCGGCGTGCTGGTGATGCTGAGACTCGCCGCCGAGCCCCAATCCCACGTCCTGCTGCTGGAGACTCTCGGGGCTCGTGTTTGTACCGGTTGCAGTGCCGAGGCTCTCCATGTCGAAGCTCATGTCGAATTCGGGGGGCATGTCGGGCGTAGTGCAGCTGCCCTCGACGGCGGAAGTACAAGACGACGATGCCGTTGCAGCGCTTGAGGCGATGGGTGGTGATTGGTGCTGATGCTGATGGTGTAGGAGGTTTTGCGACTGCGGCTGCGACTGTTGTTGTGATTGTTGTGACTGCTGCTGCTGTGACTGTTGCTGCTGCTGCTGAGCAAGAGGAGGAGGCTGACGCTGATAGACGCAGTCCAGGCCCTTTGTCGCACACCGGGTGCATCGTGGAGTTCGCTTGTCGCAGCGCCGTTTGCCTCTGACACAGGCGTTGCAGCTCTTCTGCCGCGACGCCGCGCCGCCATCGCCACCGATGCGGTCCAGCTTGCGCAGGCCAGAGCCGAGGCCGCTGAGCGGGCTGGTGTCTCCAGTAAAGGAGTCCATCGTCGACGGGGGCGGAGAGGCAAAAGTGTAGCTGTGCTGCTGAAGCTGCTCGAATTGGTCGAGCGATGTCATAGCACAAGCCAAGGGTCTCTGTTGCTGCAGGGGGAGCAGCGACGGAGAATCAATCGGGCGGGGTTTTCCAAGGAAAAAAAAAAGAAGAAGAAGAAAAAGATAATGTAATCGAGATGAAGATGCAAAGAAGAAACCAAAAAGAATCGCTGAAAAAAAAAAGAAACAGAATGATGAGTATGTAGAGGGCTGGGGTGTGTATAAGTTCTGGGGGGTGGTTTACGTGATGGTGAAAGGAGTTGAAAAAGAATCCGCGTCGGTGGGATGATAAGATACCGGAACCAAGGATTGCCAAGTTCGCAGCCACACTCGCCTGACTGACTCTTCGACCGCCTGCCGATTCGATCTGGCCTTCGTCAGCTGCGAGATTAAGAAGCGAGGCCTCAGACAAGACCCTAAAACGCAGGAGAACAACGGAGATTTGGCCCAATTGGAATTCGATTTCTCTGTCCCCAATGGCCTTTCGCATGACAAAACGGCCCAAACGTTCGTTCCAAAGTGACAAACTCCGGGCTGGAGCGCAGCCACCCGCCATCAAAGACCCCGAGGACCCGGGCCCAACTCCGCAACTCCGCTCCGCCAAAAGTCCGCAAGCTCCAGCCTCGTTCGCAGACACCGGACCAGCCCGCCCGGGTTTGTTTGTTGCTTGGCTGACGCATGTTTGCTGGAGGAGCTCTTTGATTCCTTCTTCACGGGAACGGGAACGGTATAAAGTTGGGTTCGGGTTGATGTCTGCGCCACCGGGCCTTGAGCCATCTAGGTATCTGCCTAGAATCCCTTCTTCCCATGACGCGGCCTGTAGTGGACGCATCAGGCAGAGATGCTGTATTACAAGTGAGATGCTACATGTAACAACGGTAATGACACGGTTTCTTCTCTTGGCCACACTTCTCAACGTCCTACAAGTATGCAGCGATATGGAGTCTGCGGCGGGTGATTGAATCGCCAATCGTTCGTTGCTCTAATCAAACAGCTTGGGCCACAATCACACAGACCTACCTTGTTTTTATGCGACATCACGGATGGCCCTGGTTGGAAATCAAAGTCAAAGACTAGGTGAAAGCATCTTGCGAAAGTCTGGTTTTAAAACGTCTCGTTACATAAATCAACATCCAGTGGCTCCTCCAGCAACATGCCGTACGGGTTGCCTTCAACATCGCCATCTGAGCTCAATGACGCACATTGCCAGTACTCTGAACGAGCGGCATGCCTCCCAGATTCCCTCCCCAAGCTTCATAGCAAATGGGTATATACCACCACCTCAGAACCAAGCATTTCTCTCCCTTTTATATGGACGTCCTTTGAGAATATTCCCCTCCCCCGTTCCACCGAATCCCTCATCCTGGCAGCCCAGCTGAGATTAGCTTTTGGTTTTCCGCCGCCATATTTGGCACAAGGTAAAAAATCAAAGAAACGCCTCCAACCAGAAGAAGTCCGGTGACAAAAACCACGAAGAGTCCAGTGGTTATGAAAATGAAAGAAAAAGAGAAGAAACGGGTAATAGAAAAGAAAAAAAGAGGAAAAGATGGAGGATCAAAGATCAAAGACAAGAGATCAGGTCCAAAGAAGGGGCGATCGGTGCGACTACTTTTTGAGAAAAAAGTGGCTAGTCTCCGCCGCAATTATACAACCGTCCTCGAGATGAAGACGTTAAGAACCAAGGTGAGAAGTGAAGAAACCCAAAAGCAAAGGTCTAATAAAACAAACAGTTTCAAGCCAAGGCTTCAAAACATTGGTCTGTTGGGGAATAAGGTTTTTTGGTGTTTCCATCCGGTATATCTAGTCGCAGAGTGTGCTGGGCTGTATGAAAGACGTCGTCATCCTCGTCGTTCTCTCTCTCTCTGCATATTCGTTCAATCATGTGGGTATGGGTGAATGACATGGAAGGCGTAGATGAGCATCATGGCGTTGAAGGCATAGATGAGTAGTATCGCGTCATGGCCTAGCGGCCTTGCGTGTTATCAAAGCAAGGCGGGGGGCCACCCAAGACGGTTCCCTAGTACCGGTCTTGTCGATATCCGTTGGCTCGCGGCGCTTCGTACTGAACACCCGTCATGGAATCCGGGCCGTTCGGGATGCCGTTGCTGATGGTCCGGAGAGGCGGCAGCTCGGTCCGGGGCGCGTTCGCATAAGGGTCGGATGAGTAAGGGGCCGCTTGGCCGGCGGGTCCCGGAGGCGGTGGCTGCTGGCCCATGTACTGGGAGCTCTCCATCCGCATTCCCGACAGCTCTCGCCGCAGCAGATCGTTCTCGGTCATTGCTTGGTTGTAGTGATTCTGGAGGACCCTGATGTGGTCAAGCTGTCTCTGGTGCTCGGCAATGGCTAGTGGCGGCTTTGTTAGTCTCTTGTAGAGGAGAGGGGAGAGAGAATACGCGCAAATTACGAACCTTTGGTGAGAATCTCCCACTTGGAGGCTTTGGATCCACGCTCCTGCGGCATCAAATCACGAAGCTGGTCAAACAGCTCCTTCATCTCCGTCCTTCGCTTCCGCTCCGCCAGCTTGTGGCTCACCCGCAGTTCGGGAGTCCTGCTGTAGGGCTGTGAACCCGTGGCACCGTTGCTCTCTTCGGCTTGAAGATCGCTCAGCTGCTTGTGCTGCATGGTATGGTGGTGTACGGGAGGGAACTCGGCCGAGTTCATGCGCGAAAACTCGGAGCCATCGTCGAGCCTGCGCTGACCCGGTGGCAGCCTCGACTCGGTAGTGAACTGGCTGCTAGCAATGGACTCGGTAACACTGCTGCGACGAGACACATCATACGACGAGTGGTTGTTAACAAGGTGGGCACTCGCTCTCGGATTGTCAACTCTTTGGATTTCTTCCTCGGGGAAAGCCCAGGCCTGACCCTTAGTCGGCTCGGCTGCACGGGCGATGAGCCCGGTTGTAGGGCCAGTAATCGTAGGAGCTGTTCTGCTGACTTTGGTGGGCTCTGGGTTTCGGTCAACGCTGGGCTGGTATCCATTGGAAATCCGGTGCGAAGCGAGAGCTTCGAAATTGGGCCTGGGGTTTCGTTGAGAGTGTAGAGTGTTTTGGATAGAGGACGAGGATTGGTTGTTGCTGGTGTAGCCAGAGCCACCGAGACGCATGTCACTGAAGCCCTGGTTGATTCTGCTATCGACGCTTTCACGCCGGCCACCTGCAACGGCAGCGAGCCCTTCTCCTAGGGTTGCCCCTGAGATGCTGGCCGTGTCCAGCGAAGTTGGTCGATCGAATCTTCGATCCACATTGGAGGGATTGGGGGAGACCATCGAGGCTACGCTCATGTTGCTCGCAGCTGGGGAAACGATGGCTTGGGGTAGCATGTTGGTGGCGACGGGAGAGGGTGTCTTGTCAACGGACGAATAACCAGATCCGGCTGGGCTGAGTCCAGTAACGGTAAATGATGCTGCTGAATTGTCTGTTCAGCGAATGGTGAGCAAAACAAGGAGAGGGAGGCGCTCTGGAATTTCAATCAGGGCAACATACGCTTACTCGACGTTTCGTGGGTAGAGTAGAATCCAGAATCGCGTAGCTGGGGAGCAGGCGCGGCGTGCGAAGGGGTTCGCTCGTCTCTGTTGAGGATGTTGGTGAGTCCAGCAGATTTGCTCGGCAGCATTCGCTGCTGTGTCTGCGCTTCCATTCTGGCCATGAACCGCCCTTGAAGACGATCGCGTAAGGAGTTTGTAGTCGAGCGTCGTAGCAGATAGGAAGCCTAGATATTTGCCGGCTGCTTATATCGAGCAAGGACGACAAGACTCGACGTGGAGGAGGATCGGCGACGCCGGCTTGAGGGAGTGGCAGGGCAAAGCTGATGGGACGGAAGCCGCACCGCCGTATCGAGTCGACGGGAAGGCCAATGTTGGGTTTCTCACGGTGGTGAGCAAACACGGGCAAGGAATTGGCGGGAATGCAGGCTCCTTGGCAAGCGAGCGCGAAGCGAAGCTCTCGCTCACAAGAAGAGGCGCGAGCGACACAAAGCAGACACGAGGGGCTAGAGGAAACTGTCGCCAGGCATGAGGTGGAAGACTGAGTGGCAGAGAATAGACTTGGTTGTGATAGAGGCTCAGAGGGGTATAAAGTAGAAGCTCTTGCATGAAATGGCGATGGGGGGAGGAGGGAGAAGAAGAAGAGACCCAAGGCAAGTTTTGGATGTGAGATTTTGGAATTGGACTTTTGGGGGAGGGGATCGGAGAAAAGCTTGGATAGGCGAGGTACTCTGCAAATGTAGGGGAAGGCCCAGGGAAAGTCTTGTACCAACCCGCAGGGCTTTCAGGGTGTGAGAAGAACGAGGAGGTACCTATACCTGCGAGTAAAGGTATACTCGTACAGCAGGTCTGTCAGAGGGACGAATGGGGGAGTGCTCGAAGGCCGCAGGTACCTTTTTTTTTCCAAAGCCAACCGGGCCTCGAAGAGCGCATTGCAACTCGTTGTAGCCACTGCTATCCACACAGGCACAGACACAGCACGGGGGAAACGGGGGGGATTTGGGGGCATGGGCTGGGATTGAGACCAGGACTGGGGGAGCGCAGCGACATCCACAGCGGGTACCTTGTACGAGCGCGTGCAACAACGGAGCAGAGCGGCCAGGGCAGCCAATGCCCAAGTATAGCGTACGAGTACTTGCGAGTCTACCTATTGCTGGACTGAGGCCAGGGAGCACGGGGGTAGCAGTACTTGGCAGGCTAGTACTCCTAGTATGGGTGTTGAGGCTAGAATACTGAGGTAGCCCGTGTTGGCAGCTGTGCTACCGTGCCATCTCCCAGATCAGAGGCCATCCACATGGGTTTCTGGCTGGCCGGGGGCTGGCAGGGCTGTCCGTAGTAGTCCATAGTCCATACCGTATCACCCATCATCCACAATACTGTGCCCAGACTTGAGGCTAATACCACCGAGAATATCTCGGCGAGGAGAGAGAGAGAGGAGGGGGGGAGGAGCCACAGATTACCGCAGTTGGTGGTACCAGAACAGGCTCAGACACAGACACAGACACAGTCACAGATAGACAGTCACGCTCGATTGGGCACCCAAGCACCGAGGAGGAGGAGGAGGAGGAGGAGGAGGAGGAGGAGGAGAGCAAAGAACGAAGGCAGAGCGAGTGCGGTGCTAGACTTGCAAGTACCGCATACATGCCGTCTGGACTTGGTGCTACTCCAGACTGGGAGCAGAAGTCAATGCAATGCAGGCAACCAGGTACTGCTCACTACTGCAGCTAGCAGCTAGCAACTCGTGCGCACGAGAGCCACCAGGACTGACGGACGATACGCTCACCCCCGTGGCCCACCTCCCTGTGGGCTGACGCGGATGTTTGAATCACGACCGGGAGCATACCGCTGTGTCCTTCTGCCATCTAGATCTGGCAGCACAGCGCCTGTGGTGAGCCAGCCAGGGGGGGAACTCTTGTCTTTCTGTCTCTCTGTCTCTCTCTACAGTGTATTCCAGGTTTGCTGCCACCATTGGATGACCGTCTGGTACCCGTACTTTGGCCCAAGCCCGAGGCATCACGTTATACTTAGTGGCAGTACAGTACGAGCAGGCCGCGGTGCTTCCGAGACCGAAACGCTGCTTGCGGCACGGCCGTGGAAAAACTGAAAAATTTCAAACAAAAAAGCAGGCCGGACGAGGAGACGGGGTCGTCTGGTGGCGGCGAATCTCGCCCTCGCAAGCCTCTTTCCAGCAGCACAAGAACAAGAGACATTGGATCGAAAGGCCAAGACGCTCGGCAGCCGAGCTTGTGGCATAACCGGGCTTGCATGGCTGCACGCTACGCACGATACTATTAGCACCCTATTGAACGGTGGCTTCAGCAAAGAGGGCTCCAGCTGAAAAAGCCTTGCAACTCTCTTTCGTCTCGCCACGGAGCCACTGTCCATCTTGTTGACTGCCACTGGCCGGGCATTTCGTCAATGTTGAGAATAAACGGGGATGCAGACGAGTTTTGGCGGTCAGTAGCTTGGGCGTGATCCTGATCCTGATCCTGGTGTCCAGCCCGGAGGCTCTAGCACACACGCAAGTTGCAAGGTGCCCTGCGAGCTGGAGTGCTTGTCCAAGGTACGAAAATAGCAGTTGAGCTCTCTCCTGCAGACACGGAAGAATTGATCAATCGGAACTTGCGAGTGCTGGTACTGGTACGGAGCTGTCGGAGATGCTATCAAATCCAGCCTGGATGGGACGGTGACACTCGCCGAACTGTACGTGTACTGTACGTGTACGAGTACTGCAGCTCGATGCAAGCATCTCCAGGCTACTGCCTCGTGTGCTCCGTTGCATTTGATTCTACATGCAGAACCTACGCAATACCAATCCAGTAATTCCAGTGGCCCCCCGGATACAACGACAAGCAATGCCTCAGCAGCCGCACGGACGCGCCCAGGCACGTACAGGTACTCGTCCATGGCACATGTGGACGGATTGGACGAACTTGTGTCCATGTGCGAGGGCGTTTCCTGCACGCGGCGTCGTACTGCTTGCTTGGTGATACCACACAAGCCCCAACCTTGCCAGACGTCTTGGGCTTAGTTGGGACTTTGCATTTCTCAATTTGTACGAGTACAGATGGGTGTAGCAGCAGGCTATACTCCGTGGTTTTATAGGTAGGTGCGGTGGTTTGCGAATTGGAGATTGACAGCATGTAGGTAGTAATTGATCCGTGCAAAGGACGAGGCATGGCCGGCCAGCTTGGCTTGCCTGGGGGCATGTCACCACCTTGCAAGTCGCTCTACCTGCTAGCCCAACTGCCAGCTGCAAAGCACGTGTTGAAAAGTGCTTTTTGCCTCCTGTTGGGTTAGGATTCGATACGGGAACATGGATCTTGGTAGCAAAAGGGCGGGGGTCTGGCTATAATCGCCGATGGGTGCGAGGCTAAGTTACATTGCGACACGTTTCGCCCTGGGCGGCACTTGGCTTGGGGATGCTGGTGCTGGCAAGCCAAACTCGGGGCCTCCACTCAACGAAACGTTAATGTTCTTTTCCCGGACGTGTCCCGACTGTTCCTGGACGGCGTGGGCGATGAGTAAGAGGAATCCAGGCCGAGTTGAGGCCGGTTTGGTAAATGGCCTCTCAAGGACAAGCAGAGGAGATTGAATTGGGCAACCCGTCAGCGGTTCGGTAGTGATACGGCAGTATTACTGTGCTCGCAGCTGTGCAGACGAGGTGGCAGAAGTCCAGAGTACGAGTACAACGGGCACAGTGGTGGAATTTAAATCAAAGAAATTGGGCACAATTGAAGAACATGCAGCAGCAAGCAGCCTCGTGCTTCTCCAGTGCAAATTCCTTGGCCCTCGTGGTCCCATGTGCGCAATCATCTCGGACAGTACGAGTACAGGCACCTGTTGTAGGTAAGGCGGTATACTCGTACCTACAGGTAACGTACCGTATCGATGCAAGTACCGAGGACAAGGCAAGTAAGTGCACTGGCTTCCCTCCAGGCTCGAATCTGGCCATCAAACTGCATCTTGCTTTTTACCCGTACAACTAACTACAAGGCATAACTACTAGCAACACACGACGGGAATTTCATCCTCTCTCTCTCCCCCACACCAAATAAGGCGCAATCTATCCATCAGCTAACCGATTTCTGTCTCCAGCTACATACAGTATATCCCCATCTTCTCCATTTTCACATGATACGCTCTCATTTCGCCTGTTGGTTCCGGGACAAGGCTGCTTTCGGCCAATTTCAGGCGAGATGCTCCATGCTCATGCTCCATGCTCATGCTCGTGCTCGTGCTCGCTCGCTGCCCTCGGGGAGACGGAGAAAACAAACATACACTAGCAACGTAACACAGCAGGCAATTCCTAGGGGAGATTGGCCATATAATTTCAGCATTCAATGCGCTGTGCACGAACACAACGATACGAATCTGGGAAGAAAGAAGATGCTGGCAAGCAAGGCGGGCGTGCCCAATGATTTTCGTACTGTGCACTCCCACCAGGTAGTAGCACCAAACAACCGATTTGTTTCATCACATGAAAGGCTAGTGGCTTCCCTGCCTTGCAGGGGCCGATAGACAGCTATTGATTCTCTCCTGGGCTAGCAGAGTCGAGCCGATATAGCAAAGGAGGCAGCGACACAGAAAGATGCAATCATGGCCCATGGCCGGGTGTCGCTTCACCATCCTGCTCGCTCGCATACCAGTTGAGGCGATTATAGACACGCCCCTTTGGCATCCAAACCGTCGGGCGGGCGCAAGCACGTTCTTACCCGCCAAGGGCTCCCCCTCAGCCTGCCAAAACGTGACCTGGATGCCGGTGGCAAAATCCTCCAGCTTGTGCGGTCAAGGATGAGCCCTGCCATGCGTGCCGGAATGGACACCGAGGTCTCGACAAGAACGGCTCCCAAGGGCTCCTTTTCGTCAAAAGGTGTGGACGAGAGTGAGAGCGAGCCCTTCAGTGATGACGGCATACTAGGAAACCGCCTTCTGAGGGATGGCACTCGACAGAAGACCCTGCAATGTCCGTTGGAGGGTCCTTTCTGCCATTTTAACGCTATCCTCCAGAACCCGGTCGTAACAATGCCGCCTCTCATCACCCCGAACCTGGGCGAGGAGGGGTGAGGGCTCGCCGCCTTTGACTGGCCAGAATGGCAGCTCATGGGGCAAGCCAAGCCAGGGCTCCTCGTGCCGCTGTGGATGGGATTGACTTGGTGTGCCCACAGGTCCACACCAAGGTGCATATGCGCGATCTTCCGCCGCCACGTGAGACTCGTTCGGCCGCCGCTCTCATTGGCGTGAGGGATATCGGCCATAGAAAGTCGGAACCGGTGATAGTGAGCGTTCGGGGGGGTGGATTTGCTGACCAACAAGCCACGCAAGATGGGGAACGTTTGGTGGTTCATCGAAACCAGCCTGAGCCCCAGCAGAGCATCGTCCAAAATCACTTCTACGAGTACGAGTACTTGTACAACTCTACAAGGCAAAAGTCGCTTCATGCTGACAATTAGGCTTCCACGTCCTCCACACGCGCCATCAGCCCAAGTTGGTACCTGTGCATGAGATTGTAAGCCCAGGCAAGCGGAAGTCACCCGGAGCACACAGCCAAGGGACGACCCGAGCTTCGATGCCAGCGGAACCAAGATGAGAACAACTCGAGACCGGCTGGAATGTTCTTGCAACGCCTTTTGCTGCGCCGCCTCGGGATGGGCGCTAGAACCACAGATAGCATGCTTCCCTCGTATACCAGCAATCAAACGAAAGGGAATGCACGCGGCGGGCCTTGACTAACAAAACGGCGCGCCTCCGGCCATACGTCGACGACAAAGCGACGCTGATGGGGTGGCAGAAGCTTAATGGAACGATGGAGCGTGTGCCACACCATGCCAACAAGTGCGAAAAAAACCTCGTGGCTCGGCAGTCTAGCATGCCCTGCACGACTTACTCAGGCACGCCGCGCTATTCATCTTTGGGTTCAGCCAGGACGGGGTGTGGTTGGGTGGTTTTTAACCGTCCGTTCCAAGCACAGCCCTAACAGAACCGGCTGAGCCTGGATAGGAAGGAAAAAGAGAAAGAAAAATACGAAGCAAGCCAAGCAGTAACTGAAGTCGGAATGACCTGCTACGGAGCCCAAAGGGGGGGGAAAGCCCTTTGGCTCACCCTTTACTCGATTCATCAAGCAAGTCACTTGGTTTGTCATGCTCGTCCCCTCATACGGAGTACTACCTCGCTCATTCTTCTTCCTTTCTCTCGGTTTGCGTGAATGAGGCTGTTCTTTTTTTTTTTTTTTTTTTTTTTTTTTTTTTTTTTTTTTTTTTTTTTTTTTTTTTTTTTTTTTTCAAAACTCTTACTAGATCCACCGGCCAAACTCAGTCCCTCATGAGAGCTTACCGGCAGTCAAATAGAGAAAGGTTATCTCGTTTCATCAAACGCCTAGGCCCCAGCTACATATACAGTACCGAGTACACCTTTATCATTATCAGCCTTGGATCCCAACAAGTGCACTCGTATTAGCCGGTGGCTTATATGGCTGTGTCCATTGGTACTTGTTTAACCAGCGCAACGCAACAGAGAAACTCATGAGTGTCCGGGGTAATACAAGTACAGTACGACCCTTCTTTGTTTCTTGACTATCATTATGGCGTACGTTTCAACATTGAACCGCCAGGGGCTTGTCCAACACTTGATGCCCATAGCATCTCACTGCCGCCATAGGCGTGGCGCGCTACGCGGCTACCAGGGCAAGTAGCAAAATGAATGGAAGGCAACGGCTCATTAGCCCAGGTGGGAATGCCCAAGGCCAGGAGGACGGGAGCAATCACGACCGCCCAATGCCTTGTAAAGTTCAAGGACGCCTATAGCGGACATGGCAGGGTGATGCCTACCAATTCAATTCGAGTGCGGAAGCCATTGGGAATCGCCCACGTGGTGATCATCCACAGCCCGCCGAGACAAAGAATGCGATCAGAAATGATATGCGCAGGCCCCGGCTAGTTGATGATGGACGGCACGACTACCCAGATGGTGACGACGAGAATCAGCGATTTGCTATGGAGAGGCTAACAAGCGCCTGTGTCAATGATAAGCGAGTTCGACCAGGGCTGTCGCATACATACATATTGCATGTACAAGCGCTTGAGCTCCATACCGTCCAGCACTAATCATTCCATCGTCGGCACTTGACGGCTACAGTACTCGTCAAGAAGGCGCAGGATATTACACTTCATAGTACATACGTCTCCTCCATGGATTAGCATACCTAGCTGCTTGTCATGTCGAAAAGAAAAATCGGTGAGCAGCTTGCTTGGAATAGGAAACTCCGGGGGATACCCCTCTCGTCCTTTGATTTCTCAATCTCGCGCACGTCTGGACCACGAAGCGAGCTGAAGCCAGCCGAAGCATATACGTTCAGCTCCACGTTGATACCCATGCGCGACCTTGACGGCATTTTCAACTCTGCAGGACGTCAAGCATTCATCATGAGGAAACGAAGCATGCAAAGGACGCCAGAAAGAAGACTTGCTTCAGACGCTAGGTTTCCACAAGAAATGACGAACACTAAGGCTTACGCAAATTGACTTGAATCCTTTGTACTCGTATTAGTCCAGTTCCTCGCTGCGGTCCAACGACGCAAATATCCCGAAAGTCTCGCTATCGTATACCGCCTATTGCGGGGCCAGCCGACGGAGCATATACGAGTAATACCGCCATCGAGGAGCGCGTCGTTTGTTATCTCTGGCAAAACACTCGCGCTGCTGCTACCAACACCTGCATGCGGAGTACGAGTAGACAGACTATCGTACAAGTACGGAGTACTCGTGACAATCGCCCCGCGTATGATACATACAAATAAACGAAAAGTATTGGCCACCTTGCCAGCGAATGGACCTATATTGCAGGACATGTTATCCAAATTGGGAAACTAACAAGATCGGTGGCCGGCACGCGGAAGCACAGCATTCTAGACCGCAAAAGCAACTCGGCAAATTTGATCTGTCCAACGGCCTACTCGTACATACAGTAGCGTCTGCCAGCAAAGGGGTGGTCTGGCCTGGCAATCCATCCATGCGTTGCTACAGTACGAGTACATGTACAATTCAAACGCCCTCAACTGAACTGGATGACTGGTGTCCTCCATCAGTGGCTGCCTACCCTCGGCCATGTCCCGAGCATGGAAGCCCACCTGGTTAAAGTGGCTCCAGCAGATCAAGCCCGTTGCCATGTTGTTCGTCCCATCTTTGCCTGTGCTGTGCTCATGGCAAACCCGCTTTATTACTTTTTTCTTTCTTTTTTTTATTTTTTAATTTCCAGACAAAGAGTGTTGCAACTCGACCAACTACTATTACGGAGTATCCCCTACGAGCACCTGTTGGGTTCGAGATACAAGAGACTGTCAAGTGTATCTAGAGTACGTATACAGTAGTACCTGCTTCTCTGTTAAAGTTTTCTCTCTCGCATCGAGGCCAACAATCAAAAGCCTCGTCACAGATCGGAACCAGGTCAATGCGCCGGCAGCATCGGCTCTACTTGGGCCCATTCAGTTAGATGTACGAGTACTCGTAAGTAAGAGACGTGGTCTGTAACAATCGTGCCCTGGCCAAAGGCAAGCCGAATGGGGCCGTCACAGCGGCCTGCAGCTTATTGCCCTCTGCTACCCGAACATACTCGAAGGGAACCACACCTTGATGCCAGTGCTCGCAACAAACCACGGAGCCGCACCTATACGGTTCCTCGAATGTAACGCCGGCCCTCCAATCACATGTGGTAGTCATATATCGGGATCCCAACAGCATTGAACAAGCACACAGATGCTCCTAGTGTAACAGGCGGCCATGTATGTGTACTCGTATGTAAGGGCACAATACAAAGGGCTTGGGACAGGATCCCCGGTACCTGATCCGCAAATGCATTATCAGATCAAGCCGTGATGTCAGGCACCGCAGTGCATCATCCCGGCTCCCTTGTGGTGGCTTTTTCCATTGGTCACCGTGACTCTGCGCGGCACGCCACCTACATACAAGCCAACTCGCGACATCCGAAGAGAGGTCCATGCTCTGTTTGTCTCAAACAAGTGCGGGATCGGATATCGAAAGCCACCGCTGAACCTGTATACACTTGGTTGCCCAGACTGCCGTTCTCGGACAGTAGAAAGCCTTGGTGTGCGTGACAAACCCCATCTCAAAGATGCGGTGCAGCAAGGGCGGTTTACTTGCAGGCTTGTGGGATAACCTACCAAGGTACTCGTGAGCAGTTCTGGCTGATATAGTAGCTGGCAATATGCTTCGGAGGCGGGCCGATAAAGGTGACTTACACTAGCATCCGAAGAGGACCAAACAAACCAACTACTCGCCTTTCCACTTCACACAAGTGCTCTCATACTTCTGCCGGCGTTGCACGCTTTGTCTAAGCTCGCATATGGCAGGGCCCTTGATGGGAACAAGCTTAATGTACCGAGTCTGGATCTACACCTTAGCTCAGTTGAGGTGGATATCGTGTCCAGGATTACTGCCAGATGAGATTGACCGGCTCCGGCAACGATAGGAACTAGTCTGGAGGGCTGCATGCCCCAACCTAGATACGCCAACAACCCGGGATATTGTTGGTTGGGGGGGGAGCAATATTTGCTCCTCCGGAGGGCTGAAGCGGCACGCCAGAGTTCATTTCCCCCCTCTCTCTCAGCTGCCTTGGACCGAGACAAGGGTCACGATTTCAGCCGCTCACCTCAACGCGGGCCCAATGATCATCGACCTGGTGTGTGTGTGTCCTTCCCGTCCGGCCATCTCGATAGGCCCAGGATCACGGCACAGAGGGCGGCCCGTCAGACACGAGGTCGAGATTGGGAACCGTGTGATATCACAGGAAAGCTTGCCCGGGCCGAGACACACAAGATATAACATAACATTAGCTGGGTATGCTGTGCTTCACAAAACCTCCCACGCGCTCTTCCTTTTTGCTTTTCTCGAGGTGGCGCCGCCTCACCGCGCGCCTGTGAAACACGGACCGACCTTTGGCCAACTAAACTATTTGATTTGGGTGACCCGTTGTGCAGAGCTGTGTGAGCTGTGAGGCTCTCCGATAACCCCGTTCTCATCCCGTGTCAAGAGACGGCAGCCCGTGCACGGCAAAATGGTATTTGTCATTTACGAGATGTTTGATGAGCATACTCTCCCGCTGCCACATGTTTCCTTCGTCCCGAGAGGGGGGGAATGTCACCCCGTTTCTTTCGCGTCACGCCTCCCCCGTGGCCAAGTTCACGGCGGTCTGATGCCAGCGGCGAACGATCTGAGACTGTGTGCCGAGTCAAAAAAAAATGGTGACGAACCCAGTTCCAAGTTCGCCAGGGTCTCAGGAGCAAAAGAGAGAGAAAAGGCTGCCTGGGACAGATACACGCCCCCCCCCCCCCATTCGGCAAACTGTGGGCTAGTGGAACAAATTTCATGTTGGTCGTTGGGCCCTTCTCTTGAGTTCTCTTGTTGTTACTCGGCTGTCGGCCCTCTCTGGTGGCTAAACCTTAAAGCGAGCTCTTTTTATAAAGGGGAAGGACGAAAAGGAAAAACAAGCCATCGACATTCTAGGCCTTTCGCGAAGCCAAAATAACGAATAATTACGTTTTTTTTATCTGCATACCCCTCCCGCAACTAGAATTCTCCGCGGAAAAACTTTGCGAAATTTGTTTTCTCCTTTGTGCCAACTTTGTGGACAGGAGGGGATGTGGTCATGGAAGCAAGGAGCCACGGCGGCGGCCACCAGAGACACGGAGGAGGAGGAGGGACCAAGAAAGAAAAAAGACAGGAGGCGAGGCGAAAGGGAGGGCGTGCGATTTTTTGCTTGCTAGATGGGTTACCCAAGGCCCAAGAATTGGAAATGCCTAGCTTTTCTGGCAGCTTGGTCCCGATCCTGCGGGAGAATTATGAACTGTACGATAAGTGAGGGAGGGGGGTCCATGATATTGTAACTGAGACAGAGAAGCCTTGTTTTCTCTATTTCTTGATTTTACAGCGGTGAGGCTGCCTGATGGGGTTGTACAAGAGTGGGCTCTTATTGAATAATACGCAAGATACTTGGTTTCTGCGGAGCGTGAACTATTTGAAAAAGAGATTGAGCCGAGTCTTTTGTTACTCTGAGGAGGGCAAGGGTGATGTTGTTCCCGAGCCTATTGGCGTGACACGGGCGTCAACATTCATTTGTCCATTCAAATGGTTACTCATTCGTAAACGCATGAGATACGAGTCCATAGGAGGAGTGTAGTAGTCGCATCGTGATAGTAGTCTTTGCAGCAGAAGAAGTATTCAGCAATAGGTTGAACAGAAGAGAAGAAAAGGAATCACTCGATTTTCAGGAGAAATCCTTACGCGTAGCAAAGCCTGAATCCAAAATGCAAAAAAAAAAAAATTTATAAACTAAGAGTCCGTTGTAATTTGAGATCCAGAAACATGGAGGCGGCATGAATGGATAAAAGTCGTCGTGAATAAAAGTTGCCGTGAATAAAGAAAGCGTCTTAGAAGGGAGATATGTGTGAGTGAACTGAGACACAAGCAAGGATGATGCAAAAGTACATGTGAATCTGTCCCGAGCTGATCATCTGGCGCAAATGAGTTTCACATTTTGCAGCTCTTTGTGTCTACTCCTTGCATATCCACAGACAAACATCTCTTCGGTCCTCCTACTATACACCCAAGCAGAACAAGTTTCCTTTCATATACCATGTGTAGAGAGAGATGTAGATGTATTCATCTAGCTAAAGTCATAGTCAACATCCCCATATCCGGCGTATAATCTGTGTAAAAGTCCTATATCCCATGCCTGCTACATCCCAAACTAATTAATACTCCCTGGGAAACAACGATATATTTGCTCTTTGTTCATTAGGCTTCCCCCTGTTTTCCTTCTTTCCATGCATGCTCATCATAAATACAACTTTATCAAGTTGGACCAATATAAAGTAACTGGGCGAAAGGAGACTGCTTCGCCTCGTACCCATCACTGCGCTAAAGAGGTCTCATACGTTTAAAACAAATGACAATACGACGTCTCAAATGAGGAGGAGCCTTCTAAAACTCAAACTCTGGTCTGAAAATGTCTGGGTCCACGCCGGGTACCGTCTTGTCTGCGAGGTCCTTCCTGCCCATCTGCGTAAACACCCTCCTCAGGGTATCGTACAAGGTGCTGCTTCGGTTCTGAGCAGACATTCTGTCGAGAGCCTGGTCGACCTGACCGGCAGCGCCATCGCCCAAGATTTCGTACGCCTTGCTGCGACCAGACTTCTCAATCGTCTTGTGCATGTCAAGCGCAGCAAGGAAGTGAGATGCTGCCTCTTGGTGGCAGTTGATGTTGATACAGCTCACGCCCAGGTTGTAACGGGCGCGGACAAAGTTGGGGGCCAAGGACAGAGCTTGCTCGTACGCAGCAATGGCCTCCTCTGACCTTCCGCTGTTGGCGAGTGTAGCTCCGAGTCTGTTCCAGAGCAGGGGGAGCTGCTCCTGCTGGTTTGTCGTGCCCAGCTCTGAAGAGTGAAGAGCGGACTGGAAGCAGTCCACGGCCTTGTCGTACTCCTCTGCTCCGTAGAACAGCACACCCAGTCCAACCTGGACATCGGGGTCCATGTGCTCGCCGTCGGGGCTAAGCTGGGCAGCCTTGATAAAGAAACTAGTGACCTTGTCATGCAGCTGCTGTCGGTCGGTGAATCCCATGTCTGCGACGGGGTGCAGGTTTGCGGGATCCAGGATGGTGGGATACTTGACCGAGAGCCACCTCTCAAGGGTTCGGTACGCCGTGCTGTCGTAGCCCTCGTTGGTGTAAGAAACAGCCAGACCCATCATGGCATCGAGGTTGTTGGGATCCAGCTTCAAGGCTTGCTCCAGCGCGCGAATAGCTGCCGTCTCCTTTTCGTTCTGAGCCTGAGCCGAGCCCAGGTATACCCATGCCTCAACATGCTCTGGGTTCTGCTGAACAGCAGCTTCAAACGCCAAGGCCGCCAATGACAAGTTGCCTCCCTCCTTCATGACTCGAACACCCTCGGCGAAAGCATTCTTCTGCTCACGGAAGATGTTCTCTTCCTCAAACATGTAGTTCTCGACAATGGGGTCAGCAAATCGTCCCCAGTCGTTGATGCCGTTGAGATCGGGCATGAGGTCCTGGCCCCATTCGGTATCGAATTGATCAAAGTATTGTTGTTCGTTCACCATCGACCTAGCAGCAGCAGTCTCAGCCTGGATTCCTTTCCAAATGGATTCGAAGTCACCAAACTCATTAGTCTCCGATTGGAGTTTATTGTCCATGTCCTCCAGTTCCTTCTCGGCGGCATTCGCCTGCTTCTCGGCCTCCTTGGCCTCTTCCTTGTCCTGGAGTTCGAGCTGAGCAAAGTGCTCTTCCCACTTGTGGTCGTCCAGTTCGACCATCTTGCCCTTGCCCTTTAAGTCCTGTTGTTGTTGCTGAACGGGCTGCTGTTGCTGCTGCTGGTACATCGGCTGCATCATGGGCTGAGCGTATCCCATGCCCATCCCCATCCCCATCATGTTCATGTTCATGTTCATGCCCATGCCCATGCCCATCATTGATCGCTGGGGCATCGCAGCAGACATGTCACCTCGCATTTGAGGCGCCATGGCCGCAGCGGCGGCAGGGTTGGCTTGCTGGAAGCGCGCAAACTCCTCGGGGCTGAAGAGGGCACTCGGCGACGCCTGGAGCACGACGTCCATGCCGGGCTGGGCGTTGAAGTCTTGTGCCCATGCCTGCGGCGAAGGGCCCATGGGGGCAGCGCTCAGGTGGGCAGCGGGCCCGCCTGGCAAGGTCGGGAATTCTTGTTGAAGACCTGGGCCACCATTGAGGAAACCGTTCATCATCTACAGCACCATGGACACATCGCGTATTAGTAATGCGCACCCCGAGGCAGCGTAAACAGACAAACAACTGGCCATGTATCAAATCACGTACCTCATCCTGGGGCGCATTGGCAGGCGAGCTGCGAAAGCCTCCCAGCTGGCCACCTGGTCCCCGGCCGACGAGACGATCGCGTTGTAGCGTCTTGTCATCTTGAACGTGCTTCTGGAACTGGCTCAGGGGGTTGCCAGCCGTCGAGCACTCTGCGCCTCCCATGAACGACATGATGGCTACGATATGTGTGTGGTATGCGCACGCGAGCTGTCGATCGATGGTCGTTTGTTGTTGCTGTAAACAAGGAGAAAGGAGGTGGGAGGTTGGAGGTGGACGAAGTTACTTAAAGAGGGGATGGAAGGCGAATCGACAACAACCCGAAGGATGTGATAATCAGTTGGGCTCTGCCGCGGCTGTGATGCTCCAACCTTTGGCTAGTGGACACGAGAAGAAGACGCACTTGCCGGGAAGAAGCAAGGACGAGCAAGTACAGCGGCTCCGGCGCAAGGAAAAGAGTCAAACAGGCGCTTCCAGGCACTGGCACGTCACCTGCAGGAGGACGCTGGGCTGGGTTTGTTGTGTGGGGAAAAGGACAGGCGCCTACCGAGGCTATCGCCGGTCCGTCCGGGTTGGTAAGCGTCAATCTGTTGTTGGAGCAATGGGGGGCTGAGGTTTCTCAGGGGCTGCACGTGACTGTGGGGTATCAACAAAACGTTGACGGGACAAAGTGTGGCGGTTTTCCTGCGCTTGGCTGAGTTGAGTGTGGCGGTGCTCTTTGCTGGTTGTGCTCTCTGCTGCTGCTGCTGCGCTATCGATAAGATATCTTTTTTTTTTCTTCGCTCGTCAGAAAAGGCATCACGGCCGCTTTGGAGTTGTAATTCGCATGCAACAAGCAATTCCAAGCCATTGCTCAATCCCACAATGCTTCGCCAAGTGTAAGTTCTCCAAACATATCCCCCGAAACAGAAAAAAACACACTCAACCCGGCAAACTCTAACACAATCTCCCCTTCCCCCTCCCAGAAAACCCCGTAACGCCCGCTCCAAGAGAGCCCTCGAGAAGCGCGAGCCCAAGGCCGTCGAGAACCCCAAGACATGCCTCTTCCTCCGCGGCAACAACTGCTCCCAGGTCGTCCAGGACGCCATGAACGACCTCTTCTCCATGCGCCAGCCGCTGTCCAAAAAGTTCACCAAGAAGAACCCCATCCACCCCTTCGAGGACGCCGCCTCCATCGAGTTCTTCTCCGAGAAGAACGACGCCAGCCTCTTCGTCTTTGGCAGCACGCAGAAGAAGCGCCCGCACTCGCTGACCTTTATCCGCACCTTCAGCCACAAGGTGCTCGACATGCTGGAGCTGTACCTCGACAGCGAGAGCTACCGCTCCATCTCGCAGTTCAAGACCAAGAAATTCGCCATTGGCATGCGGCCCATGATCCTCTTCGCCGGCAGCGCCTTTGAGAGCCCCGTCCCCAACGAGTACACCCTCGCAAAGAGCATCCTCGTCGACTTCTTCAAGGGCGAGCCCGCGGACAAGATCGACGTCGAGGGCCTGCAGTACATTGTCTCCGTCGCCGCCGAGGACACCGCCGGCGACGGCGACGCCAAGCCCTCCATCCACATCCGCGTCTATGTCATCAGCACCAAGCGCAGCGGCCAGAAGCTGCCCCGCGTCGAGGTGGAGGAGATCGGCCCGCGGATGGACCTCCGGGTCGGACGAATGCAGGAGGCGGACGAGGCCATGCTCAAGGAGGCCATGAAGAAGCCACGCGGCATTGAGGAGCGGACAAAGAAGAACGTCACCATGGATTCGATGGGTGACAAGCTGGGCCGTGTGCACTTGGGCAAGCAAGACTTGGGCCAGCTGCAGACAAGGAAGATGAAGGGTTTGAAGAGGTCTCGCGATGATGCAATCGAGCCGGAAGATATTATCGCGGAGGAAGTACCCAAGAAGGCGAAGAAATAAAGCTGGTCAACGCATCAGTCTAATGTCACAAGAAAAGAAAAGAAAAGAGAGGGTACAGGATGTTTGGTGTGGTTAAATCCTTGGAATTGGAGTTTGGCGCCTTGGGTGGCTTCATAGTCGGCTCTGTCAATTACTGCTATATAGTGTCCTAAGATTTTTTATCAAAGCATCACAGTTAGATGGAATGACGGGTCTGTATTCACAAGCATTGGCATTCTTAACCGATTCGCATTCACTCATTACCACGTTCACATTTGCATCCCAACACGTTCACAAGTGGTATTGTAATCCCAAAGGCAAATAAAACATGGCAACGTTCGTCAAGGACTCGCTACGAGTCCTAAAAGTATTATGTGTCGCGTCGTTCCCGTATCAAAAATGAAACAATTGGCTCCCAAGAGTCTTAACAACGAGCCCCATTATCAGACCGTCTTTGTCCATTCATCCCTTTCCCAACGCCAGATAACGCTTCGCCAGTAACAAGAAATATGCGAGGAGCGACCTTAATGCACGCCTCAATAAAAATAAAGGGGGGGATATAAAAAAGTAGTAAAGATGAAAGGTGGCAAAAGCGAAGGGAAGAAGAAGCCCTCTCTAAAAGGAAGCAGAAAGAGTCAAAACAAAAAAAAACCCCCATGGTGGTACATCTTTTTCGTAGTTGCCTTTAACACCAACGCCGCCACTGTTGAAGAACCAGGGGTTCTCAAAACGTTATTAAAAAAACAAACAGGGGAGAGAAAATGAACAAGAAACAATCACAATACCAACGACAACCGTGTGCTTCTGAAACGGGTACTATGGTTGCAATGCAGGTCTCAAGGCCACTAGTCGAGAGGCGGAGGAACCAAGCCACCTAAATCGCCCACCACAGGTATCGACTCTATTGATTGTGGTCCTTGGGCTCTATCCATCATCTTAGCCATGAGATCGATGTGGTTCAGTATAGTCTCCGCGGATGGGACGTTTGTATCGGCTGGAGGGTTCTCCTTGCGCTCCACGCCCCATATGTCGGCCGGGATAGCGTCGGCCTCTCCATCCCACAGCGCAATGCGGATGGGCCATTCAAGGTGCCTCCACCATTTCGAACCCGTCTCGAACAGACTCACAAGGCCCATGACCTCTCGTCGAGCAACATCATCTAACCACCACACGTTGTCCATACGTTTAAGTAGCGCGAAGAAGCAGGCGAGAATGGCCAGGGCTCGAGGCCTCTTAGCCTCAACAAGTTCAACGTAACGCCGCGAAACGGTGGATGGAAGGGCCAGTGCTGAAGGAGCGTAGTGGTTTTTATGGGCCCAGTTGAGAACACAGACAGCATGGAAGTAACCTTGGTTAGTTGCCGCTCTGTTGTCTTCATCTTCTTGTTCCAGCTCTTCGTCCAAGTCATCGAGAAGATGGCCAAAGAAGGAGTCTGGGCCTAGCGGATTCAGATCGAGCATGAAGCCCGGCTGGGAGTCAATGACCACCTTGACAGTGGCGCTGTTACGGATCCACTGCCACGACGTAGCCACAATGGTCTTGACGCCTTGGAAAGCGTGAAACCAAGATAGGGGTAATGCATATCGACGGTGAGGTTCACTTGGATCCGACGGGTCGCCATCCTCCTTGACAAATAGCCGAGACGCCGTCGCCTGGAACGCAATGAGACATGAGGTCAGGAAGAGGGCGTCTGCGTTTTCTGCCGTAATGCCCTTGTTTAATGAGCGGCAGTACTCAGCCAAGGTGGACGCGGAATATGCGTGGGAGGCTTCGATCATGACCTTGTCATCGGGGTTCTTAAAGCGCAAATGTAAAGCGGCCACTGAGAGAACTGCGTCGATCAAGTAGGTCCGTCCCTCGAGGGCGAAGCGTGGGACATCCTTCTGCCAGATATCCGTACTGGCAGGAGAATTCATGACGAGAGTCTTGGAGGTGCTGGTGATGTATTGGTGCCATAGTTGAAACTCCAGAAGCCGGTCCCCTTGCCTGGTCATGGATGTGATGATGGGGACGGATGGTAGCGTGAGCGATGGCGTTGAGACCGTACTGGGGGGAGAAAGCCGCGAAGGCGATATTCGACGATTATCGTACGTGGACATAGCTGACGCTGATATCGCTGCCGTAGGCGCCATCGTAGTCGCAGCTGTCGCCGTCATGGGTCTTGGACTCACTGAAGCCGGCGCGGACACAGGCGCCTGGGGACTCTTAGTGGCCGGGGTGGGAAGTGTATGCAGTTCATCGAGCACTTGGCGGCTCTCGAAATCGCACATAACGCCATGCTTGGAGCAGTTTCCGCATCGTGGATGAACTTCGTCGCACTATTCAGAAGGAAAGAACCGGCGGCATTAGTTTGGTGTATTCGCAAGGCCGCTGGAGAGGTTCTCATTCGGGAAGTCGGAGAGGGAAAGCGGTGGGAATTGTCGGGGACTTTTTTTTTTCTCCAATGATTTTTTTTTTTTTTTCATCTTACCTTAATCTTTCGGTTCTTACATCGTCGACACCCCGCGCGCGACTTTTTGTGTGACCGTCTGGGAGGCATAAGGAGAGTTGAGGAATTCAGTATCGACGTCGCTGAAGACGTGCAGCAAGGGTTCTAGATGCGCCACGCACAGGTGGCATCGCCACGCGGGCCTGTCAAGAGCTGGCTTGTGGTCGCTAGATGGTGTCTAGTAAGGGATAAATCGCGAAATCCGACGTGGTTTTCCGGGTCGTTACATGCGCATTGTGCAGCATCCGGCGATGTTGAAGGGCTGGAGCGCGAGCGCCTGGGAGGCCGGGGCTAAAAATGAAGGGTAGTACGTGATGCTAAACCGATGGCGGATAGTTGCCTCAGCACTTCGGATAGATATCGATGTCTGGAGGGGGCGAGGCTTGCATGCATTGCATGGCGATGTTTTACGAGTACGAGGGCGCAGCAGAAGAACATGAGCCTCTTTTTGGTTAATAAGCACTGCCACACGGGGTGATCCTGCGAAATGGGCCGGGCGCTCGTTTCTCCGAAGCAATTGCTAATAACCCGCGGCATCCGGGCCGTTTTTTTTGTGTGTGATCAAACTACGGAGTACCGCCCGTCCTGCGCTGGTGAGTGAGTGAGGATGACGTATTTGGTGAGATGACACGAGGGCTACGAGATAAGATTGACATTGACTGCTATTCCTGGAAAAAGCAAAGCAATACAAGCTTAATGGGCGGCAGCGACGATTAGCGAGATTGCCTTTGGAGTTTTTTGCAGTCTCGCGGCTCCAAAGGAACGACAAACAAGCTTCTGGCAAGCCCTACCTAGGAGAACCCCATAAGGTAAGGAGTAAAATAACAGGTACCGGAGTAAGTACGGAGTAGTCCAAACTACCAGGTAACCTACGGCTTGTTGTGTGTGGATGGCCGGAGCAGACACGGACAAGCTGCAGCATTCCTCCTGAATGAGTGTTAGATGATGAAAGGATGCCAAATCATGGCTACTCGTATATATTTGTTATCTCTTATCTCTGGTTCTCAGCGCAGAATGCTCTCGAAGATAATGGCGGCCGGTGAGCGGCTAGCTGCCGGGATCGACGCACTGCAACCTCTTTCAAGGGGTTGACCGACACCAAGATGTGCGGTACTACTAGCCCTGATGGTTGAATTGCTGTCGAGCTCTATTTTAGTTGCGCTATCCCTTAGTAATAGCCCCTAACGCCTCAATTAGCAGCAAAGTTCAATTAATAGCACAACCAGGCGCAGGTTTAAAAGAAAAAAATCGCCAACTCCATGAACTTCTCCTTTAGGCTACTCGACCCTAGAACCTACCTCTCTCGTAGGACCTACCAACCCGGGCTTTAGGCTATGGAGGCATATGCGGAGCGTACCTATGCACTGGTACATATACCGTCAAGCGAGCAGGGTAACCTGCTGAGTTTAAACTGATACGAGTACTTGGTCCGCGAGAGGTAGTACTCGCATGTTTAAGTACCTTTGTGGGATGCCAGCTCACAGTCATATCAAAAAGATATGGGGTGCGTATCACATGAATAAATGAATTTGCTTATCGGCCGGATTCTCACATTCCGTTTGTTTGCCAGTTTGTGAGATGGGACAGGAAGCATGTATACGAGTATGCACTCTACTGCAGATGCAAGGTCCGGCATGCCAGCAGGATCCCGCGATAGCGGTGCGTGTTGTAGGTCAATATTGACTCGTAACAAGCACAAGCACGCAAAAGCACGTCTCACCCAACAACGCTCAAAGCAGTCCACGTGAATACTTCCTACAGACAAACCCCGTACATGTAACACCAGAATACCCGACGTGGGGAATTCCCGGGCATTGCTCGCTTTCCGCATGATCATTTTTGTCAAATAGTCGCTGGTGGTGAAATGAAAATGATTTATAAGAGGTTTCCACTCTGTGCGAGTTTGTGAGCCGGCGCTGGCCGATGTTTGACTCCTACTAGCTCTGCCCCCAACACTCAAGTGAAACAAGAAAATTAATGAAATAGTAAATGAAAATAATGGCCTTATCTTCGGCTTCACTCATTGCCGCAGGGGTTTGGCTCCATCCTGCGATAGAGGTTCGAGTTGTACAAAACTCCGCGGTGTAAAAGCCCGTGTTATACTTTTGGGCGATGTGTATGTGGTTGGGGGGGAATAAACGCCGTGCTGAAAACGCCGTGTCGGATATCGGAAACCGGATCGATAACTCATCCATTGCCTACTACCTAACTGTACAGCAAAAACGAAGGGGTGGTTGTTTGATTCCCCCAGAGCACTGATGATCTAATTGACTCTAGAGGGGGGGCGGTGAGATTCCATCTGGGTGACAGATCGGAATCGCAAAAAAAAGTATCAGTAACTTCGCGCCCCCATCGCATTGCGTCGCATTCCATCGGTACCAGTGACCGCCACTACTACCCCAAAGACAAATACTACTCGACTGGTAATAGAACAAACAGCTTCACCTTGTAATGGAGGTGCGGATGTCGGTCGGGCTTTTCCTGATTACGGAGGCCAGCGATGGCCGTTGCATACGCCATGACACAGAAGTATCTCGAAAAATGCGGCGCCATATTAGCAATTGAAGCGTGGCTTACATATGTACGAGCACCTACTACCTATCTACTAAGGTAGGGGGGCCAGCCAGGCCGTATTACAAAGGCCGCCTTTTGCGAGCACGATGATGTGATCTGCAAGGGCGGGAAGCAATTTCACGGGGATTGCGTGCCATCCAGGCCTTTTTGTTTTTCGTCTTTTTACATAAAAGGGCGTCGAGCTTCCCCCCTCGGAATTGGCTCGCCATCCCATCCCTACAGGAAACCCCCGAAACGAAGCCAGTGACGCATTACCCACCAGCCCGGCCGATGACACCATTTTTAGAGTTGTCTTGCTCTCGTCCCTGAAGTGGAGCAATTGATTTTTTTTTTGTCCAAAGTTGCTGGCTCTCTTTTATAAAAAAAAGAAATCTGCCCGTGTCCACATAAAGCGCCTCTTTCTTCCTAATCACCTCCTCCTCAATTGTGAAGAATCTCATATATATCCTTCGTGTTGAGCTTGTCTCGCGTCGCAAGATCGAAAGCTTTGAACCAACCAACGTCATCTCCACTCGGGCACTTTTGCACTCACGATTTCTTTTTCCAGGATCCCCCCGAGCTGCCGCAGATAAGATAAAGAAAGCAGACCCTGCATAAAAAAAGCAGCCCCTCCAAAACTCAGGGATCGATTGAGATCAACTCGGGTCTCTCTCACACCACCGCCCCAATTCTCATTCCTTCTTCACACACACACACACAAAAACTCAACACACTTCGAAAACCCCATTCACACAATGTCTCCTCCTGTGACCTCCGACCCCGTCACCACGCCCCAGCGGCCCCCGACCCCCGTCCACGCCTTTGGCACTCTGGCCGTCCACGCCGGCGCTCCCATCGACCCCGCGACGGGCGCCGTGATTGAGGCCATCTCGCTGTCCACAACCTTTGCCCAGTCGGCCGTCGGCAAGCCCGTGGGTATCTACGAGTACTCGCGGTCGTCCAACCCCAACCGCGACAACTTCGAGACGGCTGTGGCCGCCCTGGAGCACGCCCGGTATGCCCTCGCCTTCTCCTCGGGCAGCGCCACCACGGCCACCATCCTGCAGAGCCTGGCGGCCGGCAGCCATGTCATCTCCGTGTCCGACGTCTACGGCGGCACCCACCGCTACTTCACCCAGGTGGCCAAGGCCCACGGCGTCAAGGTCACCTTCACGCCCGAGATCGAGGTCGACATTGCCGAGCACATCACCGACCAGACCCGCCTGATCTGGATCGAGACGCCCAGCAACCCGACGCTGCGCCTGGTCGACATCCGCGCCGTCGCCTCCGTCGCCCACAAGCACGGCGTCCTCGTCGTCGTCGACAACACCTTCCTGTCCCCCTACGTCCAGAACCCGCTGGAGCTGGGCGCCGACATCGTCGTCCACTCCGTCACAAAGTACATCAACGGCCACAGCGACGTCGTCATGGGCGTCGCCGCCTTCAACAGCGACAACCTCAAGACCCGCCTGAGCTTCCTCCAGAACGCCATCGGCGCCGTGCCCTCGGCCTTTGACTCGTGGCTCGCCCACCGCGGCCTCAAGACCCTGCACCTGCGCGCCCGCGAGGCCAGCAAGAACGCAACCACCGTCGCCCACGCCCTCGAGGCCTCTCCCCACGTCATCGCCGTCAACTACCCCGGCCTCGACTCCCACCCCCACCGCCACATCGCCCTCAAGCAGCACCGCGAGGGCATGGGCGGCGGCATGCTGTCCTTCCGCATCCGCGGCGGCCACGCCGCCGCCGAGCGCTTCTGCCAGGTCACAAAGATCTTCACCCTCGCCGAGTCCCTGGGCGGCGTCGAGAGCTTGTGCGAGGTCCCCAGCAGCATGACCCACGCCGGCATCCCCCGCGACCAGCGCGAGGCCGTTGGCGTCTTTGACGATCTCGTCCGCCTGAGCTGCGGTGTCGAGGACGCCGAGGACCTCAAGAAGGACGTGCTCCAGGCCTTGGAGCTTGCCGTCTCCTTCACCAAGAGCACCAACGGCACTAACGGCACTAACGGCCTCTAATTCACCCACTCCCTTCTTCCTTTTTTTTCTTCTTATTTTTATTTTTTCTTATTTTCATATTTGGTCATTTGAATGGGTCATGAGCGTTTTCAATCAAACCTTATAGACGGTGGGAAAGCAGCGTTAAAAGCAGGTCTACCCAGAAGGGGGAAACCCAGGCTGCGATGGGGGGGAACGGGCGGAGGACAAAAAAAGCAGTCTTGGTGATGCATGATACGGCGTGTGAATGTGATTTTCCCGAATGTGGGCTAATCTATTTGTTATGCGGTTTTACTATTTTGGGCTTTTTTTTTGGTTAGGCATTGGGTGTATACAGACAACTATCAAGTTGTAGACAGATGAATGGGATCACGGATCGAATGCCTACTACAGATTTACAGTCACAGACTTTACATGTCAAATCGTAAAAAGAATGTTTCGCATTCTTCTATTGCTCAAGACAGTTTTCCTACTCCCCTTCGCCTCTGCCGTATGAAATTTGGAATCTCAAAGCAAACCCAAAAAGCTGTCCCTCCCCCGGAGTCGACGCGACGGCCACCATTGCTACGCCTTCCACAGATTAAATGCAAAGGTGACCGAATGGCATGCATCAGAGTGCAATATCCACGAGGTGAATCTTTGTAAAACAAAAAATGAAAGCAGTGAAAAAAGAAAAAAGGGGGAAACAAGGTTTAAAAAGCAAAAACGCGCGCAGCCATCATTATGCCCTCGATCATATTCGTCGTCTCGGGTTTCGTTAAGGGGGGGTGATATCACGTTTCTGATGGGAAACAAACAAAAAGTGTACTAGATAACAAATTGGGTTTACAGAGAAGCGAAGCCCCTCAACCAAAGCATCGACCCAGTGTCCTTCTTCATCCTTCCTAGATTGCGTACCATTACCGGGGACTGGGATTACCAGGAAAAAAGCCGGCGGCTCAGACTAGACTCAATGGCTCGTCACATCTAGAGAACGTATGCCATGAGGCCGGCGGCAGCCATGGCAAAGGCGCCGGTTCCCATGGGACCCTGGGTAGCGGCTGCAAAGGCGCTGGAGGTGCTGGTCTGGGCGGCGCTGCTAGCAGACTCAGGCGCAGTGGTGGTCGCAGCAGTGTGGTGAGTGGAGGCGGCACCCTTGGAGGAGGTGGTCTCAGCGGCCGCAGTGCTTTGGTCCAGGCTGCTAATCTCGGCGGCAGTAGGAGGGCTTTGGGTGGCACAGAGCTTCTGGATGTTGGACTTGCAGGCGTTCTGTCCGTCCTGGTTGCCGGCGTTGGTCTGGATGCAGTTGGAGAAGAGCTGCTCGCAGATGAAGGTGGGCAGGGTCTGGGTGTAGTACTGGAGACCGGGAGCAGAGCTGTTGGACGCGCACGTGCAGTCGTACGACAGAGTAGCCTGTGACGAGACAAGTATGGATCAGCGCATGTTCCCTGTTCCGCACAGAGATCGATCCGCGATTGCGGGCAAACCCACCTGGCTACAATCATTCTCATCGGCGTTGTTGTCGCAAAGAACCTGGCAGGTGTTGGTCTGGGCCTGGCACCACACGGCTAAAGTCATGATAATGTTAGCAACATTTTTTTCGCGCCAAACACGGTGAAAACAACAAAAGCAAACCCTCGCCCAGACGTTTGGCGTAGTTTCGCAGCAAAAACACTTCCTCCACGACCAAAAAAAAAATTCGGGGGAATGGCTTACCTCGCTGTTGCTGGGGAACAGTGTTGGGATCAATAGTCATGTTGAGAGAGCTCTTGTAGGTCGGGACCTGGGCCGACACCACAGCAGCGGCAATGGCAACGAAGATGGCGGAGGATCGCATTTTGAAGTCGGTTTGGCTGACAAACAAGGGTATCAAGTTAAGAGATATAAAAAAAAGGGCACAAAGACCACAGATGAGCAACTCCAAGAACGGGGGGCACTGGGGACGCGCGAGGCGATGGCTTCAGAGAAGACAGGCTATTATGCTGATGCTGATGCAGATGCGGTGATGGGGAGTTGAGAGAAGAGGAAACTGAAGCCCCGGTCGAGGATGCGTCCAAGTTATTCTGCTGGTCAAAGGCGGGAGAGAGGGAGGAAGAGAGAGGCTAAGGCTTGCCAGCTGTCAGGGCCGTCACCTAAATAAGAGAAAGCAAGGGCGAGGCCGACGACAGACCATGGGAAAGCGGCGACGGTTTTTTGATTACCGCTAGGACATGGGGCCAACGTGGTGCATGGCCTCGACTTTTTTTTTCTCTCTTTTTCTCTCTCTTTTTTTTTCTTCCTTCTTTCTGGGCGTCCTTTGTCTCTCGCGACGGCAAAGTACCGCCGTCCACATGCAGGTACCTCAAGTACCCCAAGTACCCCAAGTACCCAAAGTAGCTTGGGTACATGCGGCCCCAGTGCCTGAGATGCTCGCGCGGCGTCTGATAGGCTTGGGGACCCGTCAGGGCCAGACATGCACCAGGGTAGCGCCAATCACAGGCTTGGACGGCACCACCATGGCCGAGTTGTCCGTATTGACTAAGGATGGGGTTTCCGTCATGGTGGTGTGGGCATTTCGCATGTATGTACTCGTACTCTACTTGTCTCCTCCGTATCACGTATACGCAAAAAGGGAGACTCGGCTGCGTGTCTTGGTGATATCTACCTTGGTCGGTACTTTTACTTGGTGCTAAAGACGCGGGCTGCTACTGTGCTGTAGGCCGTACGCTCCGTGCAGCTGGCTTCGCATGGCTGAAGCTCTATCTGTCGTCTGCACAACGGACGTATCTTGATGTCATGGAAAGACGACGAGTAGCTGTGTTGCGCCGATTCACGTGGCCGAGGGCGTTCCGGCCTCTTGTTGCGATGTCTGTACTGTACCGTCCTCGTAGCTCGTACTGCGAGACAATTGATGCCTCGTGCTCCCTCCTCAACAGAACAGCGCTCCGTGTCCGGCGTTGCCATGGCGGCGGCTCAACTCAGTCTCGCAGGCGAGGCAACAGCAGCAGCAGCATCGTGAGCCCACCAAAAAGCACAATGTCGTAATGGAGGCGGTCGCTGTCACGGCTCTATTCCGTATCCAGGATGCGCGCCAAGATGCTGGGAGTCTTTAGTCCGTGGTCCATTTGCCCTGTACGAAGCGCTACTGGCACTCGAGCTAGCGGACGCTTTCTTCAGGGGGGCACGATGCGATGATGGCACGATAAGGATGGGGATGGTGAAGCATTGCAGTACAGTAAGAGGAATGGGGGATCCTGTTGCCTGTACTCGTACTTGGTCCACGGGAAGCGCCGCTGTTTGCAATTGAGTTCATGATGCTGCCAACATACTACAATTGCAAGCAACTGAGCCAACCATGCCCAGACCAGAGATGGTTCAGACTCGGTGGAAAATCAGTTTTTGCTCTAGCGACCTTATCCTCCAGCCACCGCCTCGGCTACGAGAATGACGATGCCGTCGTCCAGGACGAGTCTATGCGATGCAACACGAATAAAAAGAAGGTTAGGTTGGCTGTGGCACCCCCTCTCCGCCTCGTACGGTATTGTTCAGTACATGTGACCGTCGGAGACACTTGTTTTGTCTTTTCTTCCTTCGTCGGCTCCCTCGCCAAGAATCTTTACCTACGATAGTGCGCACTCTGTCTCAAGGTGTTTCTCCAACTTAGCCGCAGGGCACCGTCGTCATCGTTGGCACTGCGACCGAGTACGAGTATCTCCGTGCCAGACCTGTACTCGTACATTGTGCTCTCAACATCACCAGCGTGTCATCGCAGAGCGGGAGCATGTCATGCGGCAGCTTCAACGTTACCAAAGGGGGCCGTTTCAGCGCTGCTCTGCTTCTGCTTCTGCTTCTGCATCAGACCGTACGCAGGGCCTGGCCATGTTACTGTAGTGCCGCGTTCCCGTTGCGTGTGTGCAAGTACAAATACCTACGTCGGTTCCGCACCAAATTATTGCAAGAGACCTGCCACGCAACGTCGGCGCCCACACTTGCCGCGGGTCAATTCGGCATCCTCTATCTGATCCGCGACGGCTTCACTGCTGACGCCCTCATTTCCCTTTGATTTTACCCTGACCTCAACGGGGCCGGTTTGCCGTAGCAAAAGGGAAAGAAGAAGAAAAAGCTCCCTCCTTGGCAGAAGAAAATGGAAGCTCCCGCCACAAGCCAGCTGTAAGCTCCGAGGGGGCTCGCCAATCACAGACGCCAATTGCGCCCCGCAACTCGTGCCGATTTCCCCTGGGCCACGCTTGCAGAGACTTGGCGATACCTGACAGGGGTCAAAGGTACATCTGCACGAGCCTGAGGTACCTCGTAGGCACTCTGGACAGGCACCTTGCGCGCCGTCCCTGGATTGAACGGGGCCCGGCCACGACCTATCGCAGAAGCCGATGAAACCTCCTCAATTCAGACAAGACGAGACACGACCGAGTCACCCACCACTTCAGCCTGTACTTGTACTGTACTGTACGAGGGCTCTACTGTAGCTCTATGACTCCATACGTGTACTCGTACACCACCAGCTGGTGAGATCTGCCCCTAGCCTAGCAGCCGTCTCTGCATGCGATTAATCCCATCGGATGTGTGTGGCTGGACATTTGTATCTGTGGCCCTACGCCTCAACACCAACGCATCTGCAGTTGCATGATCGTGATGTCTTTCATCCTTCACCTTTCATCTTCTGCGGCCAGTCATGCAACTGTATAGTACTAATGCCTAGTTTCCAATACTATTCCGTTTGGCTTTCCGTGCCGGCTCCTATCGATGACCGCAAATTATGCTGCCGTCAGTGCTGTTTCGCGCCTTGCAAGCGTCCCTCATTCCGGCACTCCAGAGCCGAGCGGTTGGCCTCCTCTTTCCACGGCTCCGACCTGATGGGCTCTGCTCTACGGAGTATTGGTTCTCGTCTCGAGACAGAATCTCGCTAAGCCAGCAAATTGCCTTCTCCTGGTGGCCCTCGTCATGTCTCTCCTCTTCATCGTATCTTCGGCATGCTGCGTACGAGGACTCGTATATACCTACGTGTAAGAAGAGGTCGGGCGCAGCCAGCTGTCCGGCCTCTTCACTCCACTCTCCTTATTTCAACCAGAGAGGGTCACGGGGCCAGAGGTCGACGCCGGCCTTGTTGCAGCTTGTTATTCCTCATGCATTTGTCATCGGCAGTTAATTTCCGTTGTTTGCCTCACGGTACAAGATGCACCGCGGTTGAGGTTGAGGTTGAGGTTGAGGAAAGACGCCTTTGACACCCTTCCCTGCTGTGTGCTCCGTGACACCAGACGAACCCGTGCAGCATCATGTGTCGGTTTCCGTGCGTATTATTTGATGAACCTGCCAGCGCGTTTCACGCAGGTAATAATGGAACGGGCTGGTGCTGCCCCCTGATAGCGATGGGAGTTTAGCCGTTGTGAAGATAAAGCCTCTCTATCTTTTATCCGCCTGCAAGATGCCGCTAGTCGCGGCCGCCATCCGCCACTGTCCCCACAAATGTACAAACGAACGGCCATTCCCGCTGCAGCTTGGGGAACGTCTTTTTCTTGGGAAACGCTTTAGCTGATGCTGATGCTGATGCTGATGCTGACTTGAGCCTTGCACATGATACGCTTCTCTCGTCGTAGATGGTCCCTATCGGTGCGTATTTAACAGTCTGTCGATAGATTGCCACTGATATTGGAGCATCTTCATGTGTCATCTATTCATAACGGCCTTGATTGTATGTACAATACTAATACCACTTTACAGCTGTGTCGGCCGATCCACCATCGAAAGACTTCACAGGTCTGATTTGTTTCTTTTTTATTATTCTGCGCAACAACAACTGTCTGCCATTCAAGAACCATGTCCAACTTCTACATATTCCCTCTCGTTGAACAGCTATATATCGCATGCACCACAATATTCTCCAAATGCTGCCCCCACGCTCTCGACCAAACTCCAGGGTAGGCCATGACACGAGAAAAGGCCCCGATAAGATAGCGAGCATCTCCTGGGTAGCGCCATCGACGCTAAGACTCCCGAGCTGCATCAAGTCATGTCATCGCCAATCAAGTGAGCCTCGATATATGCAAGCTGTTTATTTACCATCGCCGCAACAGTCCTTCAACTCGCCAAACTAGCTGCTGTTTATCCTCACCCGCCGGACGCTTATAGCTGTGCATTTCCTCCCTTCCAGGCCCAGATGCATCCCGCTCTGGCCTTCAACCCCCCGCCTCCAACCCGCCAGACGACGCGATGAATCGCCTGCCTCCCGAGATCGTCGACGCCATTCTGCTGCAATGCGTCGAAGCAGGCCCCAAGAACTCTATCCTCGACCTTCGTCTCGTGTGTCGAGCCTTTGACCGGATCCTCAAGCCTTACGCATGCCGTACTCTCGAGCTTGAATTCTCGCGCCTTAGCAAGACCAGCCGACTTGGCCGACCTCGGACCGATGCTTTGCAGACGGTTGGGTATCACTGCAAGAGCCTCTACATCGACTTGATGGTTCTTCGCGATGAGAGTAAGATTCGAGGATTGATCAACGGGGAATCCGCTTTGGCTAACTTGGCTCCTCGTCTGCTAGTGGAAGTCGACTTTCTAAACACAGTCTTTGCCCGCGTTCCTTGGATGATGGACTTTTGCCAATCCCTCCAAAACCTCTACTGCATGGGCGAGATGTCGTTTACCGAGCAGGAATACTACGACGCTATAGAGGCTTTGCTCTTCAACTGCCGTGAGGTTGAGCGGCTGCGACTGAGCCTACCATTTCAACTAGTCGGCCGTCACTGTAACGCCGCAACCATCATCCTCGCCAATACCTTCAAGGCGCTGGCTTCGCGTCCAGAAGAAGATTCGGCTTCTATGAAGGTTCTGGTACTGGAGAATGTCACAGATATCGCCATATGCCATCTATGGATGAACCCTAGCGATGTGATGAATATCATGCGCACTGTGACCATCTTGGAGCACCTAGTGATTGCGCTCCGTCGGCACGAAACGGACCCGCCGCGTGTGAGCATGTTTGGGTCGTGCTTCTGGAACATTATTGAGCACGCACAGCACCTGGCAACCTTGTGCATAATCGGCATGGAGCATGACGATAGACCCCCTCGAGGACTGAAGCAGACGAGGTTCTACCAGATGCCAGTTGATGAGTGGAGAGCACGTGTGCTGCCGCCTCCTCGCATCATGCTCGAAAATCTGACTTGTCTGGAGCTGAAGCGAGTAGAAATCTCTCCAGACGTATTTCAACGGTTTGCCGAAGCATTTGGAGCCCTCATGGAGGAGCTGTACCTCAACGAAGTGTACCTCAAGACGGAGCAATCGCGCGACTGGAACGAGAACTCTAAAAAAGTTCTGTGGGTTGGCATCGCTAATCAGCGGCCCGAAGAGGATGACAGCTGGATGGCCATGATGCTGCGCTGCACCATGCCTAATCTACGCATCTGCCGAGCGTCGTTCCTCGCCTACGACCTCTATATCCGGGAAGACGTTAATACCACACCTGAATTTGACCTCGTCGACCCTTGCGGCATCGCTCGCAGCCTCTCCCAGCGTTTCGTTGAAGTTGTCATGGGAATTCGCCAGCCTCTCACACCATCTGGAGAGCCTGTCGAATACCTGCCTCAAGACTCGAGAGAAGATTATCTCCTCCACCGGCTCACAGACAGACCGGAGGTTGTGCGAGTGACGGACTATGATACCAACGCGTATCAGACTGCCGTGGAAAACACCACGTCAGGATGGCAGAAGAGCATCGACGGCGTCTTCACAAACTGCAATCCGAATACTCTCGATGAGCTGCATTATATTGCCGAGACGGCGTGTCAGGGTATGAATGAGATTCACAGGCGCCGCAATGAGTGGACGGCCGGGAACAGCCTGGCGAACGAGTATACGCATAATTTGTTGACAGGAGTGGATGATCCGTCTGCCCAGCTGGAGTTTTTGTCTGAGGACTAGTCTTCTAATGATAGATAGTTTCATGGTCATGTTGCTTCTGGTAGCTTAGGTTTGCTTCTGCATAGTATCGGCGTCAAGGGACGGAAATGGGATGGATAACATGGATCTTTTTAAGCTTGCCACAATGCCAAGGAGGGAAACACGCCTGCTTGGTATGTTGGATTTGTTGGCGGTGCTGACTGCTGAATAATATTACACAATCGTTTATGAGATGACATTGTCATATCAAAGCAGAGAATTTCATTATATCGCCCGAAATATGGGTAAAGCTATGTACGGACATGTTGCGAATTGTTGATATTATTTCCTGTGAAGATCCGATGCCTCTGAGCCGGGAACTGAAAAATACTGTGTTATGGACTTTGATCGTCCATTTGACCTTGAAGATTACGAAATAAAGTCGGCGTTTTGCAAAATTGGCATGATTTTGCTGGATTGAATGATATTTTGTATATCGAAATGACTCTATTCATCTCTCGAAATTATATTTAGAGTGGGCTCATGGTGTCTCTCTATTTGTATAGGATAACCATATACCTTCTCCTTCTACACAAGGGCGGAAGATTAAGGGAGAAAGCCGAGCTGACTTCACAAAGAAAAACAGGGAGAGGGATGAGTGCGATACGAGCTCCAAGAGCACTTAACCAGCTGCCTAGCTAGGGAGAATGCAAATAGCTGCAAAGTACATGCGAGGGAGCTGGAGTTTCTCACCTAATCATGTCTCGGAAGTTGCATCTCCGCAGCATCACCCATCATGTTATCATCGATATCTCCGATCCGAGGCGGCGTAATGTGAGACATGACTTATAGAAAAGAAGGTGCAAGCTGAAGTTGATAAACAAAAAGTACATGTATATGTATACACATATATGACAAGGGCGTGTGCGCGCCTTTCTTGTTTGTGTTCACCCACCTCTCTCTCCTATCTTTACCCCCACGATATAAACGTGTTTTCTCTCATTATCTGAAGAGGAAAATCCTGAGGCTATAGCCGTCTATCCTGTTCTCTCTTGTACCTGTAGCCATGCTTCTATCTAAGCTTCTCTTCTGGGCTTTGGCGACATGTGTCGGCGCTGCTCCCGCTGAGGAGATTCCCGTGGCACCCCTTGTTAGTTTCCCGTTTCTTATTGTATGAGATTAATGCTACTTATTCTCATGTTAACAAGATGATGCCAAGGTAACGCTGTATCGCGATCTTGGTTGGACTGGAGATCAATTTGATGTACGGAATAGGAACACCTGCATAAAAGTCATGGGCTCTCTGTATGTACTTCTCCAAGACTGTATTGGAATCCAAGCCCTTGAGGTGTCTGACTTATGAGATGAAGCTATGGCCATGTGCAGTCCGCGAAACTGTGGCCAAACTCGCCCCCTAATAGGTTTTGCACTCTATATTCGTGGGTTAAACCAAATATGCGGCATCATTCTTTTCTCGGCTAACATGATGTGTCTTTTTTTCTTGTTCCCACCAGGACTAATAGCTGCGAAGAGGGCACTGCTATATTCTACGTTACTACATCCAACAGTCCCGTCAATATCCGCCGTAACACTGATGTACGGTCGGTATTCTGTAAAGAGATTCATAAATAATATCTGGCCGGGACGGGTGGCTTTATGGCCAACGTACTACTATGGGCGTTCGTTGTTTGAGGATGATAGGGGCACCAATCTCCCCGATTGGCGGGGTTGAAACGAGGGAGAGAGCAGTTTGTTTATCATGAGACTCTCCTGGAATGACATGGCTTTTATGAGAAGATGAAGAGATGATGATGATTCAGTGTACTCTCCCAAATGTCAGGATGTACGACTCAATTCTGCACCACTGTAAAAGTTGGATCTTAATAGTTGCATATAGCCAAGCGAATATCTGCATCATCTCCGCAAACAACTTGATCTGTCCATTTCCTTTAGAAATATTCACTAAACTACATAACTATGATCTTGTACGGTGATGTGTAGAGGTGGGAGAGGAGAAAAATGAGGGTTATACGCATGTCGTGTCTCGGGTGCCAATCAATCCCGATCCATGATCATCTCCCGCATAACGTCATCCAAGACAAAGGGAGCAAGAGGTGCTCGACTCGGAAGAACCGCAGCTTATAAAGTCCGCTTGCAGGTATGCGTAGCTCGCATTCCTATGCCAAAGACATTGTCTCTTCCTAAGTATAACGGTCACCAAGATAGAATAGCCCCTTTATTTCCTTTAAACAGCCGCTGCCATGTATCTCTCTCAGGTGCTTTCATGTGTTCTAGCTGCATCCGAGGCCGTAGCTGCTGCGGAGTATGTAAGTGTATCCTCAATTTATGGCAGAATGTTGCATCCTTTTATAGTCGTAGTCACTGAATAAAGAGGCAAGGCATCATTGCATAGCGGGCGAGATCTGTCTGGGGTTAGGCTGGGTATTTGGTCCCTCAACGAGTGCTTAAGACTACCAGAGAACGGGTGATTGAAACTATGGTTCTTTTATTCCTACGTCTAATGAGCACCTACTAATGGATAAGGACTGAAAAGATACGGCCATGTTGCATCGGGACAGACGTATGGGCCGTTTCCTGTAATCTGCACTTTATACTCGTGAGTTTCGATATTCGGCCGACAATATGTTATTACCTTGCGTCTCTTTTCTGTAGCTAATATCATGTGGCTCAAAAGCGATGCTAATTGTACCGCTCCGCACATCGAGTTATTCGCAAATACCAACAGCCCTAGGAACTTTGCAGGCCTGACGAGCCGATCAGTGTACTGCAAGTATCGCTAGAAGCGGACGGCCGCGCTGTCGCATCCCTTGTAAGGGGTTTTTGCATTCATTCCTATGGAGGGCTACTTACGGTCACTGTTACTTTGAGAGAGAGAGAGAGAAAATGGGTGTAGCAAACTGGTGTGCATACTAGTAGTATTGGGGGGGAGGGGGGAGCTTTGACGAATGAAGTGGAAGAGGCAAAGACCTGCTACATACTTCAACATATTTGACATTGATGTCAAGTATCTACTGGCTATATGAATTGAGTCTAATGTTTATTCAGCTTAGACATATTCTCTGTGGAATTGATTGGCCTTATATGTCCATGTCACTTGTCGGCGCCCGGTTTCTTGGAGTGACAGCAATGAAGTTGAGTGGACAGGAATTAGAACATGAACAACGGACAAAAGAGAGTGGAAAGAAAGGGATTAAATACAAATCGCTCGCCAAGTGAAAAATAGTCAGTGTGTTGGTGGAACATTCCAAGAGAGAATACATGGCGCGGACACTCCAATGATATGTCTCTGGCGGCCAGTCAACCCCATGGAGCCTTGTGACTTGCATCTCAGATATCCTGGCAGAACGAATGACGTGTGAAACACAGAAAGAGAATACTGGGCGGCGTAAATCTAGAGTACTAGGTATATATATGTCACATGCGGCCGTTCGAAAGTGAAAGGGGTTTTGCGTTCTTGATTGCAAATTGTGGAATATCTAGAGTCACTTATATCTTCCTCGTCACATCCAACAGCAGATATGCATCCAAGTCAGTTACTTCTGGGTATTGTAGCCTCTGCTACAGCTGCAGTTGGCCTCGGCATCCCCATTGGTCCAATCGTGAGTCTTCTCTCCTCTCTCCGATTCCTCAGCCGGTGTCAACATGCACATACATACACACATCTCTATTGACATGAATCAACAATTTGAAAAGGCTACAATCTATTCTGAGCCAGACTTTCAAGGCGAATCCCATGTCATAAACAGACTCGACGATTGTGTGCAGCTCCCTGCCAATGTGTATGTTGTCCTCCGCCAGACCTTACAGTTATTCATCACATCAAAGTCCTAACAAGTCCGCAGTATCGGCCATGTGAACTCGGTGAAACTCGAGGTGCCACCGAGCCCCTATTATGTTTCCTGCACACTTTTCTCGTAAATCTTTGCCTTGATTCCTTAACCAGCTCCTTGTTCCCCTCGACACCTTTGGCTAAATCTTTGCCCTCAGGAACGATTACTGCAGGAATCCGGGAGCATCGGCCATCTTTTACGCCCTGTCATTATTTGAAAACAGCGTCCTCCCTGATCCAAAAGTTCGGTCGGTTTCCTGCACGATCTCTCGACTTTTGCCTTGAGTGTTGAAGGTAGGGTTTGGCGGTACTCGTGACTGATGGATTGCTTCTATGTTTTATGGATGGATTTGGGAGAAATGTAACATCTCTCTTGTATGGAATGATGGATAGACTTTTGTTATGACTTTGTAAAGCGTGTGCCGAGTTGTCTACACCATATTAGCCGCGGAGGCGAGATACGCCTCGAGCTATCTATCATTCATTCATTCTGCCTTACAACATGAGTTTACGCTCCTTCGACGTTGTGTTTCATGCAATCAGCAGGTTATTAAGCTATGGAGGACGACTTTCAGTTCTACAGTCACAAAGACGAAAAAAAGAGACCAATTGTACCGCATGTATGGATGTTGTGGATGCAAAAAAAGAAATGGTGATTCCGCCCGGGCTCGAACCGGGGACCTTTTCGGTGGCGTTAAACGTGTTAACGAAATGTCATAACCAACTAGACCACGGAACCAATCGTATTTCATGCTGAATTGGACGCTATCCCAGATGTTATTCCTACGGCCGTCAAGGTTTGAACAAAGATGGTTCAGCTTCGTAGCAACTGGGGTGTCATTTGATGCCCATCAGACGAAACATACAACTCGTATCATCATTCAGCACACGATGCTCTTTTTACACACTCCCAACCTCGCTTACAGTTGCTTCGGCAGAGCTTTGGCTTTGCTCGGGTCTGAGGCAGCTGCACGGGGTCACTCAATCCGATACAATAGCCCCCAAACTTCAGCCCCCGACTCTTCAATCGTCCCCTCGTTTGTGAGTGTTCATCTAGTTTGGTCTTAAACTTGACTTCTTCTACACGTCATCTGCGCAACGCACACGAGATCCTACACTCGGATCATCCCTTGATACTTGACACACTCACGACTTCGGAGCCGGCTAACACAGAGGCCACAGAGAAGCCGGTGCGATCTGCCTTGGTCGGCGATGACTTCTGCAAACTTGACTGGAAGAAGCATGAGGATTGAGGGGCAAGCCGGCGCTTGGATCGACTAGCAGTGGGTGGTGTGCGGCCAGCTGAATTCACAGCTGCTGGCCGTGACTAATTGGCAGCATCGAAGCTGTTGGGTGAAAGCCCGAATCTCTTCGGCGTTCGTCAATGCCAACTGCTACTGCACACTTGGATGCTAGCGTAAAGTGTAACCGGGAATCGAAAAGAAGGCTCGGGCATTTGAATGTTGCCGAGAGGAAGAAGAGGCCCATAGGGGGGAACGGAAGTCCATGACCAATTGCTCATTCTTGCTGGCGTCCGGACGTTGTGGTGTGGGATGGCGAGACGAAACAAGCATCATCAATCTTGCTCAAGAGGATACGAACTGGATTCCCCCATCACGCGTCTCGGTGCAATATTGCCTAATGGTTCGTGTCAGCATCCATCTCACCTTGCTTCAATAGGCTCAAGTTGTCTGATCAATCACAAAAATCCCCCTCACACGCTTTGCGCAGCTGGAGAATCCAACACGCGACATGAAACAGTAAGCTGGGTGCCAGCGTGGCTCACCGACGATTCCTCAACGAACCTTGGGCTCCTTCGGGGAGGTTATAGCTTGAGGCTTACCAGTATTATCCAAGAGGCTCTTACGCTCACCAGCCAATGGCCGGCTTGCTTTCCAACTTCTCTAGATGCAGCTCTTGAACGCCGCATTCCAGAGCTTGCGTTAGGGCCGCTTCATCCTTCCTGTGGTTTCTGACAGACCACACATATGAGAAGGGCTCTGATTGGGCTCGAGGCACGCAAGCGTTTATGCATCAAAAAGCTCGTAACATTATTGCATTAGCACAGTTTCCCCCTGCTCTGCTGGAGCTTGAAGGATCATCGGCATGTAGATGCGGCGGTTCATTGCAGTGCTTGACTAGCCGTTGCACAGAGGCCGCAAGGTTCCATTCGGCCCACGTCCTATCGGACTGCCAGCGCTGGCCATTGACGAACAACACTATCATCATATAAGCCTAACGTATAAGTATATGATAGCTTCAAGCTGAGGAAAATTAAAAATGGACATGGATCCCAATAGTGCCAGCGTATTAACTTGCCTCGACGTCTATTACATGGGGCTGTGCACGGCGCCGATGACAATTCACACTCGGTGGTGGATATCATCGACGAGTAATTCACAGGACTCGTCCCCATTAGAAACGGCAGCGTCGCTGAGTGGTATTACATGCCATGTAAATTAACGGCCACGAGTATAATGATCGAGTCCCACCGGAATGAAAATCCACCAAAGAATCGCAATGATCGGCTTAATCGTAGGTGCAAAGGGAGTAATTCTCCGTGCGCATCCGTATATACCGGTCTGTATCATGTAAATGTGGCACTCCGACGTGCAAAAATTCAAACTCCACGTGCCGGGATCATGTCTGTAAGAAACGAATGCATGACGAGAAGAAGGTTTCATCTTGAGCGTTTTGATCATTCGCAATGGCCCGGCACCGTGGGGGAAAGCGGGCCAAGCGATTGAAACGAATGTGTCTATCAACATGAGACTTGTATGCTCCGAGCATCCCCGCGTGAATGTGTGCCATTACCACTTCGTACTGTACGAGTATAGTACATGGTAAAAGAGACGGCAAATATTAAAAATAGAAGCAACAGTTTTGCGCCATAAGACTAGAGACTAGCTCATGTATGGCTAATCTCACCAATGTCTTTGGTGAACGATAGCAATGTCTCAACCTTGGATCGTGCAGTGTGGGAGGCCGTGATGATGGATGGGCCGGGAAGCACTCGATAGAATCGGCTGTCCATCACTGGCCGCTTTGACCTTGAGCATACTGTAAATTGGCCAAACCAACGTATCCATGTGCTCCGTCACTTTGGTTTCAAGATCCCCAGCCGCTGCAAGCACTGCTGCTAAACGCAATGCCACCCGGCAGATCTCCTCTGTTTATCCGCCTCAACCGGTGGTCTAATGTCTTCCGGCAGAAGGATTCGATGCGTGCAAGAGTACGGAGGCGCAAGTGTGTGGGATGGTGCGGGACGCGAGGAAGCAGTTTAATTAACCCCCCAACTTACTGCAAGTAAGCTTGTCCCTGACTGGCCAATCCCTCAATTGCCGCACTGTGGCTGTTCTCACTTGATGAGAAATGGTTTGATGTGCTGGCACTCGTGCCTACCATTCTCTCCAAGCCTTCTTTCAGCTCCAAGAGTCTTGGGAACGGGATGGGCGGCACGGGGTTGAGCTTTTTCTTAAATCCGCCGCTTGATAGCCATCTTGATAGGTTGCATTGGAAAGCAAGGGTCAGCTTGGGCCCCTTGCAGACGTGGCACGCGAGGACGAGAAAAATATCAAATGGTGTGCGCGAGATTCTGCGTGCTCTCAAGCTCAGAGAACCACTTTGCCACAGGAAAGAATGCTAAGCACCAAAGCAAGGGTGAGCAGGTGGGAAAGAAAGAAGGCCGAATCTCGCTAGAATTAGCGGTGAGTGGAGGAAGAATGCTGAGGACGCTTTTCTCTCTCTCTCTCTCTCTCTCTCTCTCTCTCTCTTATTCATGGATGCTATCGCCCCCTTTTTGCTTCCCTTTTTTTTTTTTTTTTTTTTTTTTCAAATCTTCTTTTTTCCCTTTTCCCCTTCCCGCACGTCATTCATTGCCCCAGTTCCTACTCCATAATTGTCAAAATATTCTCCACACTTTCACCCAAGTGCTGTTTGACCCCAGTAGGGAGAAAGACAAGACTGTCGAGAAGGTGAAACGAAACGCCACCAGCCAACAGCGGTGGCACATGATCGCAAGGAGCAAGGGTTCACCAAGACGCTAGAAGAGGTTCCTGGCCATAAAGCAGTGGAGAAGCGGACCCCTTGTTCGACAAAGTCTCGCTAGTCGATCGCTCAAGCCACTTCGCGATGAACGGCCTCTCCCGTGATAAGCCAGCTCCACGCGGAATGGGAGGTCAGAGTTGCAGCCAGACCGGCCGGATATCTCGCTGCAGGCATGCAGAGTTTTCTTTTCTTTTTTGCCTCTCGAGTGTGATGATCGTTAGCTGCAAGACACCCCAAATCGTTGTGCCACCCAAAGCAAGCCAGGGGTGTTAGTGACATGCACCTCACAGGTTATTACCCACACTTATCAAAACGTGCCCAAGCAACCGGGCAGTCTTCCCAATTCTGTATTGGATGCGGCGGGCATAAAGAGCACATCGGCCGACGTAAAACGCCTTGTACGAGCACATTTGAAAGGACAATCGGACATGAATGCTTCGTGTACTCCATAATTTGGTACACGATGCTGAGCGTCTTGGATCCTAGCCCAGCACTAGAGGTAGATTCTGAGCGTGCCGAACCTTTCCACCATGGCTGAAGTGCTCTGGAGAGCTAAAAGTAAAAGAAGCTACACCTCATATCTCGCCTCTGCAGTTGTTGGGCTGATCGACGGGAAAATGAGCCTGTGGCGTTTGCAAGTGCTTCAGATTACCTAGCGGGAATAGCTAGACCCTCGTTAGCTCATGCATACAAACTCGAACTACTGCTATTAGTACGGGTACAGTAGCAATACTCGTATGTACTCTGCAAAGTACGCTGTAGCCCAGGTCGAGATGCCAGCTCACTCGCTGCTCGGCGGTTCTTTGGACCACTGAGGTGACGAAGACAGACGCGCCAGGATACGGGAGGAGCTTAGTCCTGGACGGTGGCTGCGGTGGTGGCTGTCGTCGATTGCTGGGGTGAAACAGGCGTCTATACTGCTTCTAACAACGGTTGGTTTGCTCTGCTGGGGTCATTGCGCCGAAGCAACAGAGCTGATCTATCGATTCGGGCGCCAAGGACGAGCTCTAGCTCGAACCGCCTCGAGACGAACAGACGCCATTAAGCGTTCAGCCCGCCGTCATCTCGGCGCATTATTCCTAGCGATGGAAGAGAAAGCATCCAGCAGTGGGTCGTTCCGCGGGCGGATACCTGGAGAAGAACAAGCGAGCGAGATGCAGCTTGAGCACCACGGGTAAACGCAAGTCATTTATTCTCACGGTATTAGTACGCAGCATCCAGAGGGCTATGTTGGCTCCCGAGACTCGCGGCTGCCGACGTTTCTTGCATTGCGTCAAATACTCTTATCGAGTGATGTCTGTGCTGGTACTGGTAGAGACTCAGAAGGATAGGTTGGAAATAGTACTGATGACCTTTGCCGGTGATATGCTTGCATTCGTGGTAGCAATACCGCAGCAGGCAGGGAGTCGACGTCGTATTCCGGTGATATCCAACAAGGGATGCTGAAGGAGCAATAGTATCCAGGATACCTTTGTAAAACGGCTTTCCATTTCGACATTAGATTGCCCGTCCCCGTATGAGCTTTGGGATTACGAAGCAGAGACGTGTAGAATCACTCATATGATGGAACTGCAGCCCGCTTTGCTTATCAACCAGCTCAAGTCGAGGTACACTGCCGGGGAAGAAACGACTGGAGAATTAGGCAAGAAAATACTTCTGGCCCCTTGCATCATACGCTTCCGAGTTTGCCGGTCCAGCAACTGAGAGGCTTGAGAGGATGTATTACTGGCCGTATCCCAAGGCGCGTCCTTGTAAGTCCGGCTGTAGCTCCAACCACCTCCTCTGCGGGTTAAGATTTCCGAGGCCGAGGTTCCAATTCGGGTCAATAGAGGGAAGGCGCTCTTGATTTGGGCTGGACTGGTTTTTTGTCCCTCGTTTCCCCTGTGCAAGCATTTCCCTTTTCCTGCCTTATACTGTCTTTGACCCCAGATGGCGATGGGCCAATGCATGTCTGAGTACGCCGGCCCCTGCAGCCGATTTAAGTGACCGAGAGAATCCGATCCGACCTGCTTGCGTGCGAGAGATCGAGAGCCCTTGCATGCGTACATCGTACAGGCAGTCGCACGCAACTGTACTGCCTGCAAGGACGGCTGACGATGCAGACGCCACGACGTCGAGGTGATATGGAGGGATTGATGCTCGATAAGTCCGCAGCGAGCAGGTGTTGGGTAGCAGCACTTACGGGTACTGTGATGTTTGTATGTGTGCTGGTGGTCGCATGCATTGCCGTCACGTAGCGATGCAAGGGGCAGGAAATAGCCTCATATCTTGATATAGAGGTGGGATTGGGTGAAGCTGGACAATTTTTGATGGGTTGAAGTCAATTGGGGTGCATGGCGCTGTACTCGATACCGGTGATGCGAGTACAAAGGAGCAGGTATCGATTCAGGTACCCATGGCGGTGCTCAATGCTGCGACCTCTCTGGATGCCACACGAGATCAATTGATACATTAGCATCTGGTACATGTACGATTAGTCTAGGTAAAGGGTTCACAGTCCACTTGCAGTACGAGGACTTGAGCAAATGGTACCAGAACCACTCCTCGCTGGTATCTTGATACCAAGCCTTGCGGTACGTACAGTACACACAATCATTGCCTGTAATATCAGGCAGCATCGGTGCCAATAAGGTAAGACAAGACACAATCGAAAATACCCGACTGTACGGAGTAAATACGACAATTATTACAATCTAGACTCAGTCGAGACAGCTCCAGGAATCACTCGGCCGCCTGCTCTTTTTGGGGCTGGCCATCCGAAGCTTGGCTAAGATTGCCCTCAATGCGACTGTACAGGACAGACGTCAGACAGAACTGCCGGCCCGGTCCTGGGCAAGCTGGGCAAGATTCTGTGCCTGGTTCCTGGCCCTAGCCTGGACTCGCTCGCAAGGTAAATGGAGAGAAATGAGAAATCCGGAGCAGAGAGAGAAAAAGGCCGCGAAAAGTCCTGGTGGAATGCGGCGTTCGGGGGTGAAGCGGGCAATTGTCGACCAACAGGCACGGCACACCATCCATCAATCAATCAATCCGCGAAGCTTCTCCTCATCCTCCCGTGACTGCGTGGCAAGGCGGCATCCAACCGACACGCAACGATCGGCCGCTCTCAATCCGTCAATCCTCCATCTTCCTCCAACCAGAGGCCGTGGCCGTGGACGCTCATCCCTCGAGCAGCCCATTCGAGTCAGGACTGTGCTGTAGTGCCTCTGACACGTCTGCGAGATGCGCCACGTTTCCCTGCCGCTTGACCAGGGGGTCCAGAGAGAGGCCAAGGATCAGGTCTCGCTCTCGTCGAGACCCCACGCGTCCGCTAACTACTAACCCCTGATCATCCCCCGACAGCGACCCCAAAAAAGGGCCAAGAGGTCTCAAAGGGGAGGCACCTGATGGAGAGCGACTTTGTTCGTCTGCTATTGTTGCTGAATGGCGGCGTCAACTGGCCAGCCGGAATGAGAAGATATGCCGTGCACCCACTCACACCAATGCTCACGAACCATTCATGTCTTAATGGGTTGCGTCCATGGCGAGGAGCTGCTCAATGGCTCAATGGCTCAATGAATGGCCTTGCCTGGACGAGCTAACACGGCCACCAGCTGAGCACAGCACGCTAGCAGCTCCTCCGCCTCTCGCGATGGCAACATATTGACACCACTACGACCTACTGTACGAGCGAGCATGATCCCCTTATCATTCTGCTTAAATTATTGCGGTACGGGGGATCAAATATTACCAGCAGGACCTTTACAGCTACCTCTATTGCTGCCTTGTCCGTTTCCCATACTCTATATGGAGTAGTCCCTGCGGAACAAAGCTCCGTATTCTATACAAGTACTACAAGATTCACCGTCAAGACTTTGAGCTGTTTTGTATTGAACCAGGGCTGGCGTGTGGATCGCGGGTGGGCACTCGTCTTGCACCCCCCTGGTCCCTTCGCCTGCGCACCTTGACACCATCCACAGAAGTTGCAAAAAAGGTGTCATGGTCTCCAGTTGGGTGCATATTTGTACATGCTTCGTACTGTCGATACGGAGCACTGCACCGTGAGAACCACCTTTACCACTACCGGTACATACATGCACCCACGCCCGCATGCGGCTCCTTGAACTGGCATTTACACACTTGTATTAGTATCCCGTCCACCCGCTTCTTGAGATAGCCCCCCCTTCTCCCCTTCTGCTTCCTGAGGGCACTTGTACTTGGACGCTGCTGCTTCCAAGTACTCGCTCTTTGTTTGGGCCTATACAGGGTTGGAATATGATTCTCGAGCCTTGAGCGTGAGTTGATCATTCGCTGGCTTTGCGTACTTTTATATTTGCAATTCATCTCACAGCTCTCTCCGTCGTCTTGGAGGAGCTGTAAACGACACACCAGAAAAGCAAAGAAGAGAAAACAGAAGGGGAAGAAAGCTAATCAGTGGGCACTAGCTGCCATTCGCTATTTCTTCTTGACCCTTCTTCCTCTACAGGAAGGGAAACCGATCGCTTTTCTATTTAACGTATTCGATATCAATCACTACTTGCCGTCATCATTTATTCGGAATACTCGGCACTGTTACTACGCTTGGAAACGAAGCTTGCTTGGGTAAAGCCGATCGAGTCTCAGGTGGCCAATTCAGATAACGACGACATCGAGACAAGAAAGAGGACTCTCTCAAGCAAAGCCGACATTCGCTTTCCCTGGAGTTCAAAAAAAAAAAAAAAAAGAGGATCCAGGATATATCCAGAGTCGTCCGAATGGCCTTGTGATACCGGCATACCGACGCTCCCAGCTTTGATACCGCCATACAACCACTGCCACCGCTCTACGAAACCCACAGCGGAACAAAACAGACAGCATGGCTAGCTCATCTTCCTCACACGAAACCGTCACAATCGTTCTGGCCACAGTCATACCGTCCGTATTCCTTCTTTTTTTGGCGGCCGTCATCTACCACCGAGTTAGAAGGCGAAAGGCTCGATTCCGCAACCGAGGAATCACGCCGATTGACGATGAGGAGATTGAATCTTGGAAAATTGATCGCACACACAGCGTTGACGACGAAGAGAAGCCGCCCGCTTCTCCCGAATCAGCTGTAAGCGAGCCAAAGCGAGTTCACCACTCTCATCATGCAAGCACATCGATTGGTTCCGTAAAGTCATCGAGCGTCATTGTCTACCAAAATCGGGTCTCGGAAGACCAGCAGCCTTGGTCTCCTGTTCGGGGGAAGCAGAGCATTGATATCCCCCCAACACCGGTCCTTGCACGAGCACCAAACTCTCGGCCAGGTCTAACAGACGAAACTGTCCGAGGTGCTCAGGCTTACGTCAATGTTAAGCGTACCCCATCGACGCGTCTGTCCAAAACCAACGCCCCTCGTCATGCTCGGACCAAAAGCTCACGGAGCACAAGAAGCAGCTTTGGTTCCAGCGCTAAACGTGAACAATGGTACAGCCAGACGCCGGAGGGAAACTCGCCTCGGCCCTCTGCTGACATCTATTCCAAGTCGGCGCCGGCATCTCGCAGGGCGACCATTTCGACACCGGCCAACCATGCTTCTCGTCGGATCTCTACCGATGATGACGTCCCCCTGACTGGTCTATCACCACGACCGGTGGTGCTTAGAGCCGAAATTGGGCGCGCCATAGGATGAAACTCGTCATTGTCAGTCCAACTCAATACACCTTGAGTGCGATGAATGAGGATGATTAAACTTTGGATATTGATTTGCTTCACTCACTGAGACGAGTGGGAGAAATATACGTTCTGACGGCCACCTATGTGGAGAATATGACAGCGATGACTGTTTGTTCACGCTTCTCGGGTGTAAGAGGCCTCGTCCGTGAATTGACGCAGACTCACGGCGGGATCCTTCCCACACGTTTTTTTTTTTTTTTTTTTCATTCTTTACATCTTCTTCCAGCGTTACTCCGTACTTTTACTCTTCCTTTCAGATACGCAGGTGTCATCACTCCTGCGGAGGATCCGTGTGCCAGACACCTTTAGCCGCTTCATTGGTAAGCGACAACAAATGCAGGCTGAGCCTTGATTCTTCCTTTTTTTCCTAGTATGATTTATTTGATATATGACGGATATACCCATATTTTCTTATGTACCATGAGCAAGCGCATATCACTGCCATGGAGGTTTTTTATTACATGTTTTTTTGAGGTTGGAATATGAGAAAGGAAGCGGATGGATATGAAGGCATGAAGATATGCTGGAGACGGTTATGCTGAGCCCTTTTGACGCGGGAAGGGATGACCGGGGAGTGAAAGTGAAGTATGCTCGGAAGCAAGCAAATACACGAGAAAATACTGTAGCCAAATTGACCACTCTGACAAGAAAAGAAGCGCCTCATCTGTGTTTGAATCTTGAAAGTGGCCTGAATTAAACTCCTAAACTGCATTCTGATGGCGTTGCCGGTACCGTATACCACCAGCTACTGCAAAAGTAATTAGCGGCCGTGGTACAGGGTACATGCGGCGCTGTGCAAAACCACTTAACGCGCGCCACGGCGGGGGCCAACGCGTCCAACTCAACTCAACCTCAGCGTGCCGTTTCTCTTTCTACCTTTTGCTGCTCCATAATCCCATCTATCTCGACCCTGTACAGACTCTGCAACCGTAATCGTCCTGCATTGACGCGCTCTTACCGGATCATTCCCTCTGCCACAACTGCCTGGCCTGACATCTCTGATAAACGGAACCCGGAAAATCTCTTCCTTTTCCGCGGCGATACTGGTCCTTCGACATCTCTCCCCCCTTTAGCTCTCTGACGACGGCTTTACGACGCAGTTGAACGGCCTCTGCGTGTCCAATTGGCTCTTGTTGAAGGCTGCCTGAGTCTCGGCTTTCTTTTCTTACACGTTTGCTGCTGAGCCTGACTTTGTGACGAGCCTTTTGCCTTGCCTGGTTTGTTTGCTTTCTGCGTGAGAGGGCGGTGCGTGAGAGTTGTCGGTTTTTTTTTTGAGGGGCTGCTGTATCAGACTTTGGATCGGGCATTTCAAACCCCTTCTCTTTTCGTTCTTCTTTTCTCACGACTGCCGATATATATTGACCAACTTTTCCTCTTCTTCTTCTTCTTTCACGATATATAGAGGCTTTGTGGGTGGTATATACCGCTTTTGCTTGTCCTTCTTTTTGGGTCACCAGGTTTCTTCACTGGCTTCTCATACGCCACACATTTAACCCCAACCAAACCAACTACGCTCGTCTCATCCCACCACCATTCATTTCATCTCGCACTGAATATACCCCTCTTTCATTGTCTAAACGGGAGAAGAAAAAAAGGCAAACATGCCTCCTCGCAAATCCGACGTTCGGCCAGCAACTCCTGTCGCTGCTGAGGAGGCATCTCCTCCAGCAAAAGCAGCTCCTCAGGCACAGGACAAGCAGGATAAGAAGGACAAGGATAAAGACAAGGGCAAAGGGGAAGACCCAGTAACCATAGAGGTAAGTTTAATCACTATCGATGCTGTGCTCCAAGCAGATATAAGAGAAGTCTAGGCTCACATGTTTTCGCTAGGACTTGAATCTTCCCAAATCCATCATCACAAGATTGGCAAAGGGGATTCTGCCCCCGAATACGCAGATTCAAGGCAACGCGATCCTGGCGCTGAGCAAGAGCGCCACCGTCTTTATTAGCTATCTAGCTTCACAGTATGTCGAGCTTCACATATGGTGTCATTCAGGGCATGTGATGCTAACAATATGCCATCATAGCGCCAACGAAAACACCGTTGCTGCAGGCAAAAAGACCATTCTCCCAGCAGATGTCTTTAAAGCATTGGACGACACTGAGTTTTCCTTTTTGAAAGAGCCTCTCGAGGCTGAATTTGCCAGTACGTCCGCGCAAGCACAAGGTTTTTCTTGTCGTTATCGATCTTCGCGTTTTCTATGCACACAAGAAGACCACTCTCTGTGGATCGTTGCCTCATTTCCCTACCCCCATTCTTCTCTCTTCTCTCTTCTCTCTAACTCACCCCTTTTCCAGAATTCAACGCCATACAAACCGAAAAACGCACCTCTTACCGCCAAAAAGTCCGCGCCTCCAAGCACGGCGGCGACGACACCGACATGGCCGACACAACCATTGCCTCGGAAGCCTCCGGCTCGTCCGGCCCGCGTGCTAAAAAGGCCCGCGTCGACCCTTCCGCCGGCGACGACGAGGAAGTCGATGCCATTGTCAACGAGGACGATGAAATCAACGACGACGATGAGGATGACGAGAATGAGGGTGACGAAGATGCTCAGGATGAGGAAGATGAGGAAGAGGTTGCTGATGAAGACGATGCGGAAGATGGCGGAGAGGGCGAGGCTAGTGGTGATGAGACGCAGGATGCGCTGGAGGAGAGGAGGAGTAGAGAGGAGGCGGATGAGGCCTTGGAAGGTGATGAGAGCGATTAAAGTTATGTAGATGGCACGTATTCGAGCAAAAAAAAAAAAGATGGAGTTTGTGATGAAGCTCTTCTTTTCTTTTCTTTTTTTCCCTATGCAGAAATTGGTATCATCTGAACCGTGATTTTACACGCAACTTCAACTTTTTTTTGGAACACTTGGTGTGGTAACAGAAGGTTGGATAACACCAGGTTTCTTCAAAGGTATCAGCATGATAACCCCATATTCATTCACTACTTCGAACAAGACATGGTAAAAGTCACGTCTTGCTCCAAGCATCAGTCAAGCCGACTCGGAGGCCCTTGGCCAAGACCAAAAGATTCAACAAGTCATCCATATTTATTCCCATCACGGAGCCGAATCAGCAACATTCTACGCAAACACCAAAGTATACCCACGAAATAAGCCGTCTGAGCAGACATTAAAAGAAAGACGAGAGCAAAATACAGCTAGCTATTCAAGCCCCCCTCCAAGAAACTGAAGAGTGCAAATAATCAATGGAGACCATCAAGCTAATACAAAAATAAAATAAAAAACCATAGGAGGAATCTCAATTTCTCTCATCAAGTGTGTTTGACGACTAAAGCAAACCAAGTGGTATCAACATCAACGCGAAACATGCCCCGCCAAAACATTGAGGATTAGCCGTGAAGAGATGCCAAGTAGGAGTTCCCTCCCTTCGTAATTCCGGTACAAAAAAAAAAAGACACATGAATTCCCTGTCCAGAGAACATTCTGGACACCTGCTAACAATTCGGCCGTTAAAAAATAAAGAGCAAGGCGGAAAGATAGACATCAGATAGCCATAGGCAATAAAAATGGTACAGGGTTCTTGTAAAACCACTGGTCCAAAAGGGTGAAGGCAACAAGAAGATGGGAGAAAGAAGCGAAGGGGGGGAAACGAATAAAGAAAAGGAAAAAGAAAAGCAAAAGGAAACAAAAGCATCCTACCGACCTCCCTCCGACTCCTTTATCCTACCTGAGCCATATGCTGCGCATCGTTCAAAACGAGCCGCTGACTCAAGAAAGCAAAAAGCCGCTCCAACCAACCTGTATGCTTGGGGTATCTGGAATACTGCAGGAGCTCGGTCCCAGAAATAAAAATAAAGCCAATGGAACCAACCAGTTCTCCAAACCAGAACGTGCAGAAAAGAAGAGCTGCAAGCAACGCAGTAACAAGTCATGCTTTAACAATATCGACTACTACAAGCCTTAGTTAAGCCAACCGCTCACAGCGCAATGCCACATCGGAGGTGGACACTACTGTTGCTGTTGAGGCGTCCACCACTGCTGGGATTGCTGGTGTTGGCCCGACCATGGTTGAGAGGCTGACTGCGCACTGGGCGTAGTTTGAGGCATGTATTGACGAGGTGTTTGCTCCGCACCGTACATGCCCTGGCTAGTGCTGTATTGCATGCTTCCCATGCCGGGGAACTGCATGCTCGGCTGCATCTGGCTGGCGCCCGTCTGGCGGAGCTGCGAGGCCGGAGACTGGGAAGGATGCTGGGCCTGAGGCTGCGTTGTATAGCTGCTGTAGCTAGATTGCGGCGTCTGGGGACTCTGAGACCACATCTGGCCGGGCTGTTGATAGCTATATCCAGCTGTTCCAGCACCGATGCTACCGGTCGATCCTGCAGAAGGTGTTGGTTCGCGGATGCTCAGCTTGGTTGTTAAAGGCAAAGGGGCCATACCTCTGATGGGAGCTTGACCGAGCGCGCTTTGCGCATTGATGGACTGGGAGTATGGGGCCGCAGTCATCATCATCTGAGGACTTTGAGACGAAACAACGCCGGGCTGGGCTATGCCGGCAGCGGTGGTGTGAGGCGAATTCGTCGGCCGGCTGGTGGGAATAGTCGGATCGGCCGATGCAGCCACAGGCGGTTGACCGAGGGCTGACTGGGTAGGTTGCTCGTGCGGCCGGCGCCAGATGCCCTGAAGGTAGTTGTCGCGCATATCACGTTGCTGGTTCACGGATCGGTTGAAATCGGCGGCGTGATGGGCCTGCGAGTGGATTTCCACCAGAGGGGAAGGCCTGGTCTGATCTTGGTACGGGGGTCCGGTGATCTCCTGTCGCGGGCCGCCCTTGACGATACCGCCGTAGTCCCTGGATCTGCTGTCACTGAGGTCTGGTCCAACCGTTAATGCCGGCATTCTTGTCGCGCTTCCGGGTGCTCCCATCATACCTTGAACGAGGTGAGGCTGAGGCGCACCGGGGTACGGTCCAGGCGTGTTGTTGTACACGATTTCCGTATGCGGGTTGCCCAGCAGAACGTTGTTCTGCGCTGCTTCGGCGGCCTCCCTGGCCTTGGCGGCTCCAGGTCGTTTCTCTCCGGCGGGATCGGCTTCGGTGAAGCCTTGCTTCCGGGCCTTTGTTTCCCAGTAATCGTCTCGAACTCGACGGCCATTTTCAATGACGCGGCTTCCAAATTGTCGGAACATGGACCGGGCGGTAACAATGGCGATCTGCCTCGATCGGTACGAGAAAGGCAAGATCTCCTGCTGGACAAGGTCATCCTTTTCAGCTTGGCTAGCGATAATCTTGTAGAGCGACCTATTCTTATTAAACAAGAGGTATGAGTCGCGGTATCCCAGCACTCGAGCGCATTCGGTGGCCAGCATAAAGAGCTTGTCTCCACGGTTTGGAACCAGGAACGTGCGACACCTGTATTGGCGGTTGCCAAGGAGCTGGCCATTGGGCATCACCTTCTTCTCACCAAACTCGTCCGTCTCGCGCGGGATGTACTCGTCGCCCGAAGGGTTGAGCTGGTCAGTGGTATGATCTCGCACCGTGGGCAGCGCTTTAAGGGTCGTCTTGGTCGGCGCCGGCTTGGGAGGCAGCTGCGCCTGCGGAGTCGAGTAGGATGGCGGCGTCTGGGTCGGAAGCGCAGGGTTTTGCGATTGAGGCGCTTGAGGCGGCGGGATGGCTTGAGGCACGGCTCCGCCCGGGGCTTGCCCGGGGGCCTCGGAAATGCTTCCTGTCGTTCGGGCCTTCATTGGTCTTATTCGTTTGTGCTGAAGATGGCGATCACCTAGAAAGCGACAGATTTATAGTTAGCGCGCCGTTCTCTAAAAACTGCATGAAGTGATATAGTCTCGTCGCTCGGTTCTCGTCTCGTCGTTCCAAAGGCCAAAAGCTTGCGCAGCGTCGCACTGGGCAGGATGTAACATGTCAAGGATATCCGGAGGCCCTGTGAAACGCGGCGCAGGACTCCGAGCTACACAAGATCTTTTGCCGACATACCGTCATCGCCAGGCCGGTGAGAGTCGACAAGGTCCGGAGATCGATTGCGCTTGATACCCCGAGGCGGCGCGCTGAATATGTCTAAGACGGGCGGCGGGTCAGCATTACGAAGGTGCGTAAAGAATAGGCTGTAAGAGGCGCGCGAGGCATTGTGAATGCGGTAGGGGGGAAGAGATCGCAATGCGCAGCGCAAAAAGGCAGATGGTATGATGATTTTTTTTAGATGCGGCGCGCAGTCACGATCTGGCGGGGGAGGGGGCCGACATAAGAGTTCAAGATGGAGGGGCAATGACATTGACAAGAGAATATATGACATGAGGAATCAACAACTCACCAGAGTTGAGGGCAGCGGGATTGATTGTCGCACCGTCGGCGCCTGTTGGTTGTGCGGAGTACATGACAAGAAGATCCAAGCAAGCAGCAACGGCGGTGGCGGCAGCGGCGATGGCGGCGACGTGTCGTGAAATAGTTGGGCTGGCGAAGTTCCAAGGATGGACGGAGGTGCAGAAGAACGGGCTTGTCCTGCAGGTTGGCTTCCATGGGGGCGTGGATGGGTGTGGCGGGCAGTGGCCGGAGGCGAACCGAAGGAAACCAGCCGGATGGATAGACGGACAGGCAGCAGACGAGAACAGACAGAAGCACCGTGGTGTAGTGTAGCCCGAGTGCGGCGCAAGCCCAAGACGGCTGCTTCAAAGCTCCAGCTCAAGGGAAGAATAGCTCGAGGCAGAGCGACGAGGCATGCGATGAAGAGCCGGCCATGGCTGCGTAGAGACAACAGGCACAATACAGCTTTATTTTCTGCGATGCTCGATATCGCGGGGAGGGGGGGGGGGGCCAGTGGGCTGGATTGGGGGGGGTAGAGGTCAAGGGAAAGGAACTTTTCTTGGATCGTCGTTACCTTGATTTCAGTGCAGTGAGTGCAGTCCAACAAGCTGATGGACGAGGAGCGCGACGCGTGTGCGACAGTAACGATGACGATCGCACCAGGCGGCAGTCAGGAAACACGAGCGGCGACCGACTTTTGTCTGCGGCGTGCGTGCGCGTGTCTGCGAGTCTGTCTGCAGAGAGGCAATCGGCGATGGTTAGAAGCAGCGCGACTCGAGTCGACTCGGTGGAGACTCGCGAAAGGGCTGAGTGAGTTGAAGCGTGCAGTGCAGTGCAGTGCAGTGGCAGAAGTACTACTAGCAGTAGCGTAGCGCAGCGAGGCACGACGCAAAAGCAAACAAAAGCGCAGACGTCGCGAGAGCTGGGGGACCTTGTGCCGGATGTGGGCGCGATGTCTGGCGGGAGGTTGTGTGCAAGAAGAGGGAGGGTGGTTTAGGGTGGTTATGGTGGTGGTGGTGGTGGAGATGGAAGAGGAGCTTTGTAATTGACGGGACAGTGGCAGGTAGGTATGTCGTACGTTAGCACGCTTTTCGCACGCTAGAGGTCGCAGAGACTTGCAGAAAACAAGAGCGGGCTTGACGGGGCGGGGGGGTTGAGAGGGAGAGGGAGCAAAGAAAAAGGGCTGGGCTGGGCTGGGCTGGACCAAGAGGCCAAGGGTGGGATGCGATGCGATGCTGGATTTTATTTGTGGATGCGCGGATGGAGGGCTGCAAGCGGATGGCGACGAATCATGGTTGGCTGCAAAGACGCAGCGGCTGGAGACTTTTTTTTTTTTGATTGCAAAAGAGGCGTTGGAGGGGGCGTGAGAGAAGAAAAAAAAAGATGAGAAAGGTGAAGCAAGGGAGGATGGAGTTTGAGGCAAGGCAACCCGGTTCAGCAGAGCATGGACTCTCGCAGGTACGTAACTCGACCAGGTAGGAAGTAGATGCCAGGTACTCGCATGTACGGGGTACTGCAAGTGGCGCTTGTGCGATGCTAGCGGTCCCTTGTGTTGTGGCTAAGACGGATGGATGCTAAAGGGCGGAATGACAGCACAGATGCAGCAGAACGGCTGAAAAGACGAGGATGATACCGACTTATGTACGAGCAGCCTAGCAGATGAAATCATGGCAACATGGCAAGACGAGCGTCCCGGTTATTTCTGACGAGCCGGGGGGGCTGCTGCAGCTCAGCCGTGCGCAGAGTCAGTAGCATCCACGCACGGGTTTGGGATTCGTCGGTACCAGTAGCATCAAAGAGGAGCATCCCTGCAGCTCGCCATCGTGAGCTGCTACTAAAAAGTACGAGTACCACTTATACGAGCATGCAAGCGTGCGAGGAGTTGTTGTCGTCGTCGTCTGTCCGTCCGCAGCAAGAAAAATACCCCGTCGTTTGGAAAGGTGATAATAAGCCGGGATATACTATTTGAAAAGTGCTATTAGCAGTAGCAATATCCTGTACTCGTACAATATTCAAGGTACCTTACCGCCCCCAAGTATAGCATCGAAATAGGTGGTAGTACAGCAAGTAATAAGCCGGTATGATATCCATACTACACCCTGGAATATACAAGCAAGGTTCGCTACAGTAGACACAAAGAGACAATAGCCGTGCAAGTATAAGCTGATAAGGTGCATCGAATATTGTCAGTAATCCCCATCAATACCCCCGTTAGCCTCCGCTGGTTCGGCCAACCGCTGCCCTTGTCCTCCGTAAGGCGTGCAGTCAATGAACTCACTCCAGATATGCAAGCAATGCTCTCGAACCCGGGGCTCCAAAACACCCCTGCTGGCTCGCCAAGGCACTCGGCAATAGTGCCTTGTTGGGAACTGCAGCTTCCGTTGATTGATCCTTCAGGTCAGCCTCTCTGCCCGCTCTCTTGTGCTCATGGGATTGATTAATCTAAGTGAGTTTGGCCCTGTGTTTTACCTGCCCAAATAGATTGCCTTGATACGACGAGCCGCCTCTTTCAAAAACCGACACTAGTGGTCCATATGGAGATCCAGCTGCGCGTCGCTTATTTTAGTTGATGCGTTGCGCGCGTGCAGAGTCGCAGCAGCTCAGTCGGTCCCATAAAGTGAACGCGTCGTCGAGGGCTAGGAGAACTAGCAAAGCAAAGCATAGCGAAGCATAGCAACGCAACGCAAAGCCAAGCTCAGCTACGTACGGACCAACACTTGAACGGGGCATGGGTCGTGACTTGGCCCAAAAAGGGGGGGGATGCTGAAATGGAAAAGAAGAAGAAGCAGAGCAGAGCAGAGCAGAGCAGAGCAGAGCAGCAACATTGCAAGAGGATTACAACACAAGTGGCCAGGTCCGAAGTTGCATCGCATGGAGGCTAGCTCTGGAGCAAGTCGAGGGGGAGACAAGGTACGAGCAGAGTACTTGAGTAAGGTACCTCCTCGTACGGGGTCGAGCAGAGCAGAGCAGAGCAGAGAGCAGCAGCCAACGCTATGGCCACCCCGGGTGCGTCTGTGCGCCTCCATGCATCCAAGTGATCAGTCATTCCTAGCTCGTGTTGGTCTGCGCCCGGCCTGACGTTATTATGGACCGCGCGGTTCTATTTTCAAAAGCTGATGGCCGTGTTGTGAGAAAGTCCATGGAGTCATCGGGTCATGCGTGATGAAGAAAAAAATAATTCAGACTTGGCCTCAGACACGCTTCGTGGCAAATCGGGCCCGAGTTGCCCCTTGAGCTCATGCCAGATGTGAATCAGTTTGCGCGTAAGAAGTACCGGTTCCCAGTCATCGTGTACATCTCCTGCATGGCCACAGTCCTAACCAGCTGCTGCATGATTTGGCCGTCACAGCATTGGCTGGCATGTCGGTGCCGCTAGCTGGGCCAACGACGTCATCTCGGCGTTCTGGGTCGCAGCCCGTCGGAAGCAACAGTCAGTTTCCTGCCCCGGCTAGTCAGTATTGGGCAATAAATTGGATCGAGGCCGCCTCGCCATTGGCTCCTGCGTAGCTCCTGCATGGCGCTGCTTTCACCAACATCCGCATTGGCCATGCGGCCGGATAGAGTTGGTCTGGAGGTGGGGCCTCGCTTTTGGCTGAATGGAGGGAAGGGACCTACGAGGACGGGCGGGATGGAGGGGAAGCCGGCAGGTACTCCCAAGTATCTCGTCTGTTGGCTCTACCCAAAGATGGACCCCGACCATGTGCCTCGCCATCACGTCTTTTCCCCCGAGAGGCTCACGTCTTACTATTCAATGTCTTACGGCCGAGTTGGACAATAATGCAGCGGTAATCTTCTTTGTACTCGTAGTCTCCATCTCAACCAGCTTCTTTCCGAGCCATCAAGACGCCACTTCCGGATGCTGGCCCGTCGCCTTTACTTGTGGCTTCTCTAAGGCAGAGGTGCAAATGCAAATCGAGACAGGAATCGATTCAAACAACAAAAAGTCAGATGGTAGCCAACAAGCCAGAGCTAAAGGCAGGCCCCCATTCACAGGTGCAGTAGTACACGTACTCTATATGCATGCCTTAGTAGATACCAGGGACCTACATTGCGCATGTCTCGTCTGATTCGCTGCCTTGTTGGGGCAATGGCCACCTCGTGCTACATGGTGATGTGATATTTGATATAGCCGTACTCGTATGCCTCGAGAAGAAAAAATCAACAGGGGCCTATGATAGGTGCTTGTACTTGCGTTTGCACTCCGCGAGCACGAGCAGGCCTCGTTTCTGCTGCTAAAGGCTGATATAATCGTTATGTATCCGGAGACTGGATCCCTTGAGTGCTGATGCCGTCATCATCGCTGACAAGGTCTGCCCGAATAAGCCGGTGCTTAAATTCGATCGCACGTGTAACCAGACGACATCCCGAGGCTGGCATGGGTACCCAGTACTACGGTAACTTGGATTCCAAGAGCGATATACGAGGCGAGCCAAGGTCCTACGCCGGTACTCATACTTCAAGGATCCTGCCTGTACCTAGAGGTACTACTAGGTAGGTACCTTGGTAGTTCGCCTGTAGCACAGGCTTAGGGCCATGAGCGCCTTCCGCAACTCGATCGGCAGGCCTCCTCTTGCAAGTGCAAGTGCAACTGCAACTGCAAGCCAGGATTGGCCCAGGGCTGGCAGGCGCTTCCGCCGGTGGGCAGACACCCAAGGAACGGTACCTTGGATAGAGACACCATCTTTTATTGTTTGTCGCTAACATGCCATGTCGTTGGGATTGTTGTCTCTGGATGGCGTTCTGTCAATAACAAGCCTCGAGCAATTCCAGCGCCACGACACGACCCCAGACCGCCATGCCACAGCCATGCAATAGCCATGCCAGGCCACGGCCAGAGCCACCATTGCGCCCGTGGATTAGAGTTTGCGCCGCGAAACTAGGCTTCCAGAACAGGGCAACCAGAAGCAGAACCTGTCCGTACCGAAACGAACGATACGCAGGTAGTGCCTGAACAGAATTGATCAACAGGAGAGAGGATCCACCAACAAATGCCTCAGAACAATCGAAACGCCCAGTCGTCGTCGTCTGTCTTGCGTGCTTCAGCCCCAGTGGTCTGGCCACCCCCTCTTTCAGCTCTCTCTGTCTACCCCGTCCAGCAAACCGATCACGGCCATTGAGACCTAATGCTGTTAGCGGCGGCCGACAGGAAGCTGACCTCAAGGCTTTCTCAACAATCCAGACCGATGCCTCACCAACAAGAGGCGGGAATATTGGATAGGCAGCAGATGCGTGTCGAGATCCTCTCCCGACCCGAGTCACACCAGGCGGCGCCTGCCAGGCTCGGCCAATCTCGAAATCTATGTGCGAGTGGCAGCAATAGGACGCCATAGTCGGTAGCACTGCACGACAATGCCAGTGTGCTACAACTTTGGCGTCTACGCAACACGGCAGCACTAGGCCAACGCTAAGACGCGCGCCGCTCTATCACTGGCCCCAGGTGTTCACAAGATTGATCACACAAACATGGGGACCAGGCCAGGGTCATGGCTGCAAGGGTGGCGGCCTTGCGTGGGCACCTCTCCTCTGAGTGTGTGGTGCGGGAACGATGCGATCGCGCTGACCCCAGACAGGCCAAAAAAGCCCTCCCCAAGGGCCGTCTCACAGGCCGACCAACAGCATCGGAACTGCTCGTCCCCCGCAACGGTAGCCCCATGATGGCTGGCATTCCTTGGGACGCCTGTTCCTTTCAGCACCTACCACAGCTTCTACCACCCTCCCTAGAAAAAGCAGCATTCTGGGCGTGCATCGCACAGATACCCGCAACCCGGTATCCGCCACGCTATAACGCGTTTTCGCCTACTCTCTGGCCTCTTGCCTTATTTGATTCCATGGTCCAGTGGGATCAGCAACCGATTAGATTCTTCCCCTCGAACACTTTTGTGGATGCTGCTAGTACCATGGCCACTACGCATACTGTACAAGTACCTACTTATGTCCGACCGTCGCCTGGCAAACTTCCACCTGGACTCCTACCCGTCTCCCCTGCGGATGATATGCTCCGTTGTCAAAGATTACTCCGCCGCTGCCACAAGAATGATACCTATCTGCGGAGCCGAACGTCGTCTGCTGATAATCCACAGCCCAATGCGTTCTCCACCTCTGCCGGAATAGCGTCTATTACGACTACAGGACAAGTGCGATCTTGACCTCGCAACCGCGTTAGACGGGGGTAGCAGCCCGTACATACCTGAAGCGGTATTGGCAGCGATTGTTAGATACGGGGTCTAGTTCAACGCTAGGCAAATCCACTCCTCAAATCAGTTGCATCTTTGCAACGAAACAGACTCCATTCCAGTGCCCCACCACCAGCAGCATCTTCCCGCCGGCTCTAGCGTCGCTCCAACGGCCACTATATCTGCTATGATGGTGCGAGCAGCGCTTCTTGCATCCAGGGCTGGGATACCAAGCTGCCGCGGAGGTGTCCGCTATGCTCGCGGTCTGCGATATTGACGCTTGACGCACTCCAGCACTCGTATACCTACTAGGTACTGAGTCATGGAGAGTCATGGAGCCGCTGGCATTTAGCAGCCGAGTTTATTTCAATGATTTACTGCCGAAAACCACTCGTACCAAGTATCCACATATCTGTTCCTGGCGCAAAGCTCTTTCTTCGTTACCAGTTTGTCGTCCAATCCATCCAGGAGATGCGCATTTCGTTTTCCCAGTTGGCGCTTTTACCAAAGCCATGAGCCAAGTGAACTCAGCATTGCATGCACAGGTATTTCCGCATGTTCATTTGAATGCCTCAAGGTCCGTATTACTTTACACCAACTCGGCCATCGGTGGTGTGTTCCGAGGTCTTTCTCAAGTCCTTAATCCTGCTTGAATGCGCCATGTGCCATACCCCTGTCCCATGTCTTGTACGCCGGATTAACGGTGCGTCATACTCACGACCTACCCACGGAACTAGATTCAAGCAGTCGAAAGGTATCGCGTGTCTCCAGGGTCTCGGCGCGATGCATCGTCTTTACTGCCCCAGGTTGACCGAGTCAGGGGAACCCGCATATCAGAGTCCCATCGACTCTGTCGAGGACGTGGGAATATACATGTTCTCGTCGGCTCATATCTTTACCCGGTGCGGTTACTCTCAGTATGCATGCAAAGGTAGGACAATGAAAGGCCGTGCAGATGGACGCAGCCAAGGATGTTAGGATATGCCACCCCACATCGCACCGAAGCAGTCATGACATGAATCTCACGAGCACATGCACCTCCTTCCACCTCGCAACCCGTGGCAGCAAAGTAGCACTAGCCCGAGATTTCTCGTACCAGCCCCCTCCCCTTGTGAATGGAGGCTTGTGTACCTCATGGACACCACCAACATTTCTTTTCCCAAGAAGCCAGGGGTAACACTGCGGATCTATCCAGTGACACACACACCAAGGCAAATCCCATTTTGCGATTGCCGACACCTCCAGATCGTCACCTCAGGAAGCCCCTAAGGAGATGGATGGTACCAGTCTGGTACCGGAGGTTTTTTTCTTCTTTGGTTTTCCCCCCCTTCTTTACCCCCCCTTCTCTTTCATTGCATTTCCATCTTCTTTCCTGCCACTAACATCCTAGCGTCATGATCTGTGAAGCATTGCCCTTGTCGTTGCACAAGCCCTGCCGCTATTCGTCTCCTTGACAGCCAATGTTTGTCTGCTAAATTCCTGTTCAGGAACTGGAGGCGTCAATGGAGACGCTGCTGGCAAGGCGGGTTTCCCAAGCAATGTATTATCATGGACAGCCGTCTTCTTGGGACGTCATCGTACTGGCGTGGTAGGAACGTGCAAATTTGGAACTCGTAACCCCACTTGCTCGCTATGCTCAGTAGAACATGATGATATTCGAGAGTCATGTGTAGAGAAAGGGAAAGAATTGGATTAGATGATAAGACATGATGGCCGGGGTATGACGGCTGAGAAAGCCAGCTTTGTTGATGGCCTACAACAGAGGAGCTGCAATTTAGCGTCACCATACCCTGCAATGCAATGCAATGCATGAATTCTCGTTATCAACTACATTTTCCTTTGGATAGCGGGTACGCAATTATCTTGGATACCGGTCACGCTATTACAACAGTTTACTCAAAGCAAGGCATACAAGTCACGGAGTGGAAAGCCTTGCTTGCAGGTACGTATGAAGCCTGCAGTCTGCAACCTTGGATCTTTCCCCCCCTTCATCTCCACACCAACAAATCGTGTTGAAGGCTAACTTCTGACCGCTGCTCTTGAAGCTGCGGGTTTAAGCATCCTTGTTCATTCTGGCATCATTTGCATTTTCCGCGATGCTACCCCATCTTCTCATGAGACTCTCAACTTGAAAGAATAGCGTTGATCGAGCCCACATCAGGCTGCGCATCCAGCCATGTGACTGCGGGTCAACAGGTCGGTTGCCAAGGCAAGGATGCATCTCACAGGTTACCTAATGTTAAGTCTACCGGCCAGCTTTCCAGCTCTCAACGCCCGAGAGGGGCAAGTTGTTGATCTCTTGCGAGGCAAGGTGTCCTCCTCTTCTAGCCTCTCGCGCCACTGGCCGTTGTGGCCTTTGTTATTGGCTGCGAAGCCGGCTAGCATGCATTTCAAGACCAGCAGAACAGGATAGCCTGCTTCCTTGGCACATGTCGAGCTGTACGGAGTACTGGCAGTGGCATCATGTCTATGCTGCCCCCCACTATGAGACGAATATGTCCGTACAGCCCATGGTTGACAAGCAGCGACGGGGATCCATTCCGAAAGAGCCGAATTAGGTATTGGGCTTCAGAGACTCGACTTTGGAACCCTTCCATCATCTTGTACCCCTTGGGGTTTCGGCCAGAGAAGGCAAAAAGAGGGCTTTGGCGATCAGCGCCCGCAGCCCTTTCATATGACAATTGGGGCCGTTTAGACTGTAGAGCACGGGATCTATTCTTGTTACCCGCCCATGCAAAATTCATTTGCCAGGGACTAGACCACAGGCGCTTACCTGCCTTTAGTTTCACTCAATCCGGCCGCTGGCTATCAAATCAGGGCGCCACAACTGATGTCGCGATACACGTCTGAAGCTCTGCGACTCTGCCGTATAAACCAAGACTGGTTTCCAAGACTTTACAGATCCACATGGGATTTCTCGCAGCAATGGATGGACTAGTCGAGAACGTCGGCAAGTGTTGCGTTGTGGTCCTACATGATGAAAGCGTGCATGAAATAAATGGTCATCTGGCTCTGCTAGTCGAAGCCAAACGCACGCGCATGCCCTTGCCCCATCGCATGGGGGTACGAGGCGAGGCGACGCCTCTTCCTTGCTGTTTAGTGGCTCACGGTTGACGCCAGAGGACCAGTCTTTCAACCTTTGTTTAGATCTGGATGAGACGAAAATGACGACTGCGAGGAGACCTATCACCAGAAGCAACAATACAAGGTTGCAGGGCACGTTGTATCCAACACACACCGGTCTTTGTTCTCTGAGGGATGGGATGGGATGGGGACACATACGAACCCAATAATTCGGCGCCCACTCCCTTTCGATAAGAACATGGCGCGTCATCCTTGCCAGCCAAATGTTGTACACCGAGAGATGGTAGTATCCGCAAGACCCAACGAGCGGCGGAGATATGCGAAAAGGATCGGCTATATTGCTACCGTTACCAATAGCAGTAGCATGGACACACTCCTTGAGATCGAGCCGATGGCCTGTTTATGATTACAGAGCCTCGACGCGTCGCCTTCTGCAACCATGGTGACGAGTGGTGAAGTACATGGCCTGGAGCGGTGAAAACCTGTCATGTCTCACCAACATTGAGCTCGTTTTGACCAACAGTGGATAAAGGGCATATTTCGGGGAATCCAGAGTCATACAAGCAGCAACCTAGGTCCAAGACGGTCCAGTTCTCCGAGGTGGCTCTGCTCCGAGGGGGTACAAGAAACAAAATCATCAATGGCCTGAAGGATCCTCCTGAGGCAGGGTGCAATCACTGCTTAGTGATAACACACGTTTGGTAACATCGGGGCCAAGTTTTTCCCCGAGCTTCGTAAATACCCCTTTGCGTCTTTTGTTGGGCTCGCCCAGCTGGGGTAAGTGGCAAGTGACATGTTTAGGTAGGTGACATGCTAGAAGTTGAAGTTGCATTCATGACGATTCTTGGCCACTTGGCCCTTGGGCCTTCCTGACGAGCGAGAGATATCTCTTCTGGATTGTTAGAGTGATGTATATGTCATAATGCAAGTAGAATGGCTCACAACTAGGTGAAGGGTTGGAACTCCAGTTTCTCCATGATGATTGAATCCGGAGTTGGCTGCTATTCCACGTTTATGGAAGCAGGGCCAATAGTGTTGTATTGATAAGCACCATGGCACAAATGCGCTTATTCCAAGTAAACTGACAGCCCCATTGAACAGAGCTTGTATACCTGACATACTTGAAAGGTATCTTTTCATGATAGTTCATGATGGGGATGCTGTAAGATTGATCGCCTTTGAGTTTCAGAGACAGTATGAGATGAGGGCTCACGTGACACCATCGTCAAGCAAGAATCACGTGATGTCGACCACACTTGAGCGAGTTCTCAGGGGATAGAGTCTTTCTTGACAAATCGCGAGATTCAAAAAACACGAATCATTAGAAACAGCAAATATTACGAACACTTTTCTTTTGAAAATTCAGTGTTGCAAAAGCTTTGTTATCGTCAAATTTCTCTATTTGTACGGTTTGCGGGTTGCTCTTTCACATAAGGTAGGTATCGATAAGGCACCCCACTAGGAACTTCCAGATTCGTAGCGCCTTTGCATCTCACTTTACATCAGCATTTTTTGACAGGAGTGAAAACTCACACCGAAAAACACCCAGAGAGATAGCCATCATGACGAGCTTAAAGAGGCCTCAGGGGTCTGACCAACTGGCTCAGAACATCTCCAACAAGGTTTATGTCAGGTCGACACGCAGTGGAAAGGTCCAGAAGATTGTTCGCGAGGTCTATCTGAGAACGGACATACCGTGCTCATCGAACCTGTGCAGGGCGTGCTTGAGCCAGGCACCCAGAAATGCAGTGAATGAAGGTAATTCTTTCTTTCTGTCTCAAGTTCTGAAGATGAGAAATGTGACTAACAACTTGTGATAGCTCTACCATTTGTCCTGTCGGCCAGACCGGCTGGTACAAAGTCGTATCCTCAGGGCCACTACCTAGTTCCAGACACAAACGCGCTGCTAAACGCCATGGACCTGTTTGAGCAGAGCTCATCGTTTTACGACGTTGTTATCTTGCAGACTGTCCTGGAGGAGCTCAAGAATCGCTCATTGCCGCTCTACAATCGCCTTGTTGGACTGACAAAGAGCGAGGATAAGAGGTTCTACGTTTTCTTCAACGAGTTCCGACTGGAGACGTATATCAATCGCGAAGCCAATGAGACTGTCAATGACAGAAATGACCGTGCGGTTCGGCAGGCTGTCAAGTGGTATGGGGAGCATTTGGCGTTGACCAAGGCGGTACAAATCCCGGCGGTTGTCATGCTGAGCGATGATCGGGATAATTTGAGGAAAGCTAAGGCGCAAGGCCTGCACGCGTCTTCGCTGGCAGACTATGTCAGCGAACTAGAAGATGGCGACAGGCTGCTCGACATGATTGCCGAGTCACAGTCTCAAGCCCAAGGTGGATTCAAGCAGGCTTCCCAGCAGCCCCTTTATCCAGAGTTCTATACCTCCTCGAGAATGATGACGGGGGTCAAGGCAGGCTTGCTGCATCAGGGAATCTTCAATGTGTCGCCGTATAATTACCTTGAGGGGTCGATCAAGGTGCCTGCTTTCCCGAAGCCTCTGCTTATCCTCGGCCGCGAGAACATCAATCGATCTATTGATGGCGATGTTGTTGTCGTTGAGCTCCTTCCACAAGACCAATGGAAATCACCATCAACAAAGATTATTGAGGAGGACACCATCACAAAGAACGAGAATGCGGACACAGAAGAGCGTCAGGATTTTGTGTCGGACAAGGAGCGGAAGGCACTTCAGGAGGAGGTGAAGAGGACACAAAAGGCATCGGGGGAGAACCAGCTACAACCAACAGCCAAGGTTGTGGGCGTGGTGAAGCGTAACTGGCGACAGTACGTCGGTCACATTGATCCGTCAACGGCCAGCAAGGGTCCCTCGCAAGGTCGTAGACTCGACAGCGTCTTCCTCATCCCCATGGATAAGAAGATCCCCAAGATCCGTCTCCGCACTCGTCAAGTCTCTGAGCTCTTGGGTAAGAGACTGTTAGTCACTGTTGACTCTTGGGACAGAGACTCGAGACACCCCGTGGGACATCTGGTCCGATCTCTGGGAGAGCTCGAGACCAAAGCAGCAGAGACAGAGGCACTACTCCTGGAATGGGATGTCCAATACCGGCCTTTCCCCAAGACGGTGCTCGACTGCCTTCCGAAAGAGGGCCATGACTGGAGGGTGCCAGAGAGCAAGGAGGATCCAGGCTGGAGAGACAGAGAGGATCTTCGCGATCTCCTCATCTGCAGCATTGATCCTCCCGGCTGTCAAGATATCGACGATGCTCTTCACGCCAGGCTATTACCCAACGGCAACTACGAGGTCGGCGTCCACATTGCGGACGTATCGCACTTTGTTAAGCCTGCAAATGCAATGGACACGGAAGCAAGCATTCGTGGCACCACGGTTTACCTGGTTGACAAGCGCATAGACATGCTTCCCATGCTGCTCGGCACCGATCTCTGCTCTCTCAAGCCCTATGTTGAGCGTTTTGCGTTTACAGTCATTTGGGAACTCGATGAGAATGCTGACATTGTAAACGTCCGCTTTACAAAGTCTGTTATCAAGTCTCGCGAGGCGTTCAGCTACGAACAAGCACAGCTTCGAATCGACGACGCGTCGCAGCAGGATGACCTCACAAAGGGCATGCGAATGCTGCTCATGCTGTCGAAGAAGCTCAAGAAGAAGCGTATGGATGCCGGCGCCCTGAGCCTGTCTTCTCCCGAGATCAAGGTGCACATGGAGTCGGAGTCCTCAGACCCCATTGACGTCAAGACGAAGGAGCTTCTCGACACCAACTCTCTTGTCGAGGAGTTTATGTTGTTCGCCAACGTCAGTGTTGCGGCCAAGATCTACGAGGCGTTTCCTCAAACTGCCATTCTGCGTCGCCACGGCGCCCCTCCTAAGACCAATTTCGACGAGTTGGCCGATCAGCTGCGTATCAAGCGTGGCTTGGAGCTGCGCACCGACTCCAGCAAGGCGTTGGCTGATTCCCTAGACAAGTGTGTCGATGAGAAGGATCCGTTCTTCAACACGCTGGTCCGTATCATGGCCACGCGGTGCATGATGAGCGCCGAGTACTTTTGTTCCGGAACGCAGTCATACCCCGAGTTTCGCCACTATGGTCTCGCGTCTGAGATTTACACGCACTTTACTTCTCCCATTCGCCGATATGCAGATCTCCTCGCGCATAGACAACTTGCCGCCGCCATCGGCTACGAGGCTGTCCATCCTTCTGTGCGCAGCCGTGGTCGCCTTGAGGCAGTGTGCAAGAACATCAACGTTCGCCATCGCAACGCTCAGATGGCCGGCCGAGCTAGCATTGCTTACTACGTCGGCCAGGCTCTGAAGGGCAAGGTTGCTGAGGAGGAGGCCTTTGTCATGAAGATTTTTAGCAACGGATTTGTTGTTCTGGTGCCGCGGTTCGGTATTGAGGGTTTGATTCGGCTGCGTGATTTGGCTGATCCTGAGCCGGAGAGCGAGTACGACGCTGAAAAGTATACGCTGACGACAAAGGGCGACAAGGCCGTTAAAGTAGAGCTGTTCCAAAAGGTTGTGGTTAGAGTCCATGATGATAAGGACGAGAGGACGGGCAAGAGGGGCGTCAAGATGGAGTTGGTGAGTGCTTAGAGACAGGGTGGAATAAGGCATGGTATTTCAACGGGTTTGGGAGGACATTTCACGAATGTTAAGAGACTAGAGTAAGAATAAAGAGGGGAAGAGGACTGAGAGGCTTGCATATCAGGGAAATCCTTCTTTGTTTGAAAAAAAGAGACGTGTACATCTATATGTATTTGACATATCTAAACGTGTACATCCGGCCCAAGTCCGTTTTTATTTTTGACCAAACCAGCCTACAACGCCAAACTCGTTATGAGGGGGAAAAAAAATTTAAAACCGCGTCGCAACGACATCCATATATATGATAAAATCCCAGCCACATTTGCAATCGTGAGAGTTCCCCTTTGGAGCCCGGGCTTCTTTTTACTGCTCCATGGCATCATCTTCATTTGCAGCCCCGTTGCCATTGTCACCCCACAGGCCATCGAGCTTGAACTCGGCGGCCCACTCGGTGACAATCTCCTTCTGGTCGGCCATGACATCCTCCTCGCCGGCGTTCTTGATGGTAGGCTTGGTGGCAGCGCCGTTGGCGGACTCGACGGCCAGGACGGGGGCCTCGACCCAGCCCTGGATACGGCCGTCACGCCAGTCGGTGACGACGGTCATGGCAGCAGCGTTGATGTTGGGGATGCCTCCGCGGCCGATCCTTCCACGCTTGCGGGCGACCTGGACGAGGAAGTCCGTGGTGATGTCGCCGTCGGTGCTGGTGGGCAGCAGCGCGGGGATGTCGTAGACGGCGGTGAGCTTCTGCAGCAGGTCGGGGGTAGTGGAGAGACGACGGAGAAGGAGGCTGACGGCGGGGACGGGGTCGTCAATCTGCTTGGGGGGCACGGCGTTGAGGAGGACGAGGTGGGCGTGGGCCTCGGTGGCGTTCTTGATGGCGACGAGGCCTCCGGACTGGATGGACGAGGACGAGGGGAAGACGACGCCGGGGGAGTCGAGCAGCGTGAGCTTGCTGTCGATCTTGACCTTGCGGATGCTCGTGGTGACGCCGGCCTCGGCGCCGGCAGGGCAGGCCTTTGCGTTGTTGCTGCCCTTGCCGCTCAACCTGCTGAGGAGGGCGTTGATGATGGAGCTCTTGCCGACGTTGGGGTAGCCGATGACGCCGACGGAGACGGCACGCTTCAGGTCGCGGCTGGCGGCGTAGCTCTTGAGGGCCTTGAACAGGGCGGCCGAGGTGCTCTGGACGGTCAAGTCGCGGTGGCTAAACACATGCGCGTTCGCGGCGGCGTGCGACGCCCGCACCGGCAGCGTGGGGAAGTACCGGCGCAGGTGGACGAGCCAGTCGCGCAGGACCTTGGGCGGGATCAGGTCGACCTTGTTGAGGATGAGGATGAGGCGCTTGCCCCCCGAGGCGGCGGCCATGACGCTGCGCTCGACCTCCCGCGAGCGGGTGCCCTCTGGGTCGCGGGCGTCGAGCACGTACAGCACGACGTCGGCTTCCTCGACGACCTGCTTGAAGACCTTGTCAAACGTCTTCCTTGACGAAGCCTGGCCAATGGAAACGTGTGCGCCATCGTCAGAAGCGTCGCTGTCGCTCTCCTCGTCATCGTCGTCGTCCATGTCGTCGTCGCTGGCGGCAAGAGACTTGTCGTACTTTTCCGCAGCAGCACGAGCGCTGGCAATCAGCGCGGCCATGGGGTTAGACTCGTCGAAATCCTCGTCCAAGTCGCCGTCCTCATCCATCTGGTCGTCACCAGCCCCGCCGACGTCGTCCATGGCATCCTCGTCCTTGCCCTCGGCGCCGCCCGTCTTGGCAGCCTTGGCCATCTCTTTTCTCCTCTGAGCCTCCTCGGCCTTCTTCGCGCGCTTCTGCTCAATCTCCTCGAGAATCCTCTCCTTGTAGGGGAACAGGTTGGGGATGCCGGGGTCCTTCTTCAGCTTGGATCGCCATTCCGGGTTCTTCTTGGCGAACTTGCGATCCTTTCTCTGCTTGGCGGCCGAGGCCTTTTGGATCTTGTTGCGAAGGCGGGTTGTTGTCCGCTTGGACTTTGGTTCTGCGCCATGGTTGGTTAGCAGGCAAAGGAAAGGCGATGGGACAGCCCAGGATGGAGAGTGAATCTGGGTTTTGGGTTGAGTGATTGCTGCTCTGGATCATGACATACTCTTGGGCTTGTTAATTGAGCCTGCCATTGTGACTTGTCGTTGTCAATCGTGGGTTTCTCTTGATAACGACTTGCGGCGTGCCTCCAACTGAACTGTCTGTGGTTGCCGTGCTAAGAAAAAAAAATTAAGTGGGATATCGATTCTGCCGGCGGCGCTGCACACCGCCTTGCTATCGGCTCCATCTGGATGTAGAATTCTTGCGTTAGTAAGCCTTTTCTCTCAAGTAATAGACCGAGGTACCCTTTGCCGTATTTTGTAGTTGAAAGATACATGCAGCGTAGTATTAGCATCTTCTCCGCATTGCAAAGAGCCCAATTAGGCGCACGTTCGACGTGGGTTTCCTTTTCCTGTCGAGCAAACCCACCCACCGGCCCTTTGATGCCCACTATCGATCTCGGGTGAGGCAGTCAAACCCGAGATGCGAGATGCTAGCCTTGGATATCCTTGTTGTCGTGTCTCAAAGATTGATGCTAGTAATAGCTCATGATGAGAGTACTGGTACTACCTATTACTACATAAGGTAGTTACCAGGTACCTTAGTAGGCACCTGGATGTATATAAGAGGGCATGGTGTTGATGCATCTTGATCCCCTCTCGTCCTTGAATACACCACGCAGTGATCCCGTGTTGCTTGTTTTACTTTGCATGTCAACTGAGCCAAGTTCCAAATTTCACCTCCGTACACCAACACGAAACAATGGCACAAGATTCGGCTCACAAGCTTTCCCTGGCCCTCTCTGAAGCCAAGGCTCTCTACGTAGCCCGAAATGCCAAATCCCGAGCAATCCACGAAGAAGCCACCAAGTCATTCCCTGGAGGCAATACCAGGACGGTGCTTCATACTGATCCCTTCCCCATCTGCATGAAGTCTGGCCAGGGCTATCAACTGACCTCTGAGGATGGGAACACGTAGGTTGACATGGTTGTGTACTCCGGCTTCTTGTCTTATTAACACAGGCTTCTGCAGCTACACAGACCTTACATGCGAATTCACCGCAGCGCTCTATGGCCACTCAAACCCTGTGATTCTCGATGCCGTGAGCAATGTCCTCAAGACCGTGGGCATGAACGTTGGCGCAACGACATCTCAGGAGCAATTGTTTGCTCAGGAATTGTGTCAGCGCTTTGGGCTTGAACGAGTGCGCTTCACCAACTCCGGCACTGAGGCCAACCTCCATGCTCTGGCCGCTGCGAGGGTGTTCACCAACAAGAGAAAGGTGGTTGTGTTCAACAGAGGCTACCATGGAGGAGTTCTGGGCTTCAAGGACGGAAATCCAGCGCCTAACAATGTTGACCAAAGCGACTGGATCGTTGTCAAGTACAATGATGTCGACGCTGCCACCAAGGCAATCCAGAGTGAGGGAGTGGCCGCCGTCTTGGTGGAAGGCATGCAAGGAAACGGAGGGTGTATTCTTGGAACTCCAGAGTTCCTGACTGGCATCCAAGACGCTGCTGCAAAGGTGAAGAAACACAAAACTCATACCCGTTTACTCAGCACTTTTGCTCACTCACATCTCATATAGGCCGGCGTGGTGTTCATCCTCGACGAGGTCATGACTTCTAGAATATCAGCTTCCGGCTTTGCAGGCCTGCGAGAAATCAAGCCCGACCTCAAGGCGTTTGGCAAGTATCTCGGCGGCGGTCTTGCTTTTGGCGCCCTGGGCGGAAGGGCCGACATCATGGCAGCCTTTGACCCGAGACTCGCCACCTCGATTTCTCACTCTGGCACCTTCAACAACAACACGCTCGTGACGCATGTCGGCTATGCGGGCCTCAGAAATATCTACACTCCCGACGTAGCGGACAAGTTTACCGAGATGGGCTCGGCGTTCCTATCCAGGCTTCAGGAGACAGTGAAAGGAACAAGGATAACTTTCACGGGGATTGGTTCCGTCTTGTGCTCTCATTTCATCGAAGGGGATGTAGAAGTGAGGGATTTTGCTAGTGGAGACGATGTGCAAGAAAACGAGGCGCTCAAGGACTTGTTTTGGTTTGAGATGCTGGAGCAGCGGTTCTGGGTCACGCGCAGAGGCTTCATTGCGCTGATCCTGGAGACGCCGCAGTCGGAGCTGGACAGATTTGTAGATGCTGTCAAGGCGTTTGTGTCAAAGCATAACGACATACTGGCGATTTGAAGCGACGAAAGGCCAACAAGGGCATGTTAGTAGTAGCTCATTCAATAAGAGGTAGATTGTTTTAGTTTCAAGTGTTCCTGGTGATCAGTTGTGGCAGCACATATGCCCGCTGATTGGTTAGCCTTATCCGATTACATAATCTACCCATCCTTCAGCCTTGTCCACCTTGTAACTTTTGCCATCGATTCTCGTAGCTGCATCAACACGCGCCTCCAAAACTCTCTTCTTTTCTTCTTTATTCAACCCCCCAACTCACACCACCAAACCCCCTTCTCACAAACCACCGCACATCCCCCGAATCCCCATATCCCCGTCTTCTCAATGGACTACCAAAACCGCGCGGGTTCCAAATTCGGCGGCGGCGGTGTCGCCTCGCATTCCGCCACCAACGCCGACCGCCGCGAACGCCTCCGCAAGCTCGCCCTCGAGACAATCGACCTCGACAAGGACCCCTACTTCTTCAAGAACCACGTCGGCTCCTTCGAGTGCCGCCTCTGCCTGACCGTCCATCAAAACGACGGCTCCTACCTGGCCCACACCCAGGGCAAGAAGCACCAGACCAACCTCGCCCGCCGCGCCGCCCGCGAGCAGAAGGAGGGCAAGCAGAACATCGACCCGGCCACGGGCCTGCCCGCCAGCGTCGCCGCCAACCTCAGCGCGCGCCGCAACGTCGTCAAGATTGGCCGCCCCGGATACAAAATCACAAAGATCCGCGACCCCGTGACGCGCCAGCAGGGCCTCCTCTTCCAGCTGCAGTACCCGGACGCCACGCCCGAGCTGGCGCCCAAGTGGCAGGTCATGAACGCCTTTACGCAGCGCGCCGAGGAGCCCGACAAGAACTTTCAGTACCTGGTCGTCGCCGCCGAGCCGTATGAGAGCGTGGGGTTCAAGATCCCCGCGCGAGAGCTGGACAAGCGGGAGGATAAGCAGTTTTGCTTCTGGGACCCGGATTCCAAGGAGTATTGGATTCAAGTCATGTTCATGACGGAGCGTGAGGAGCGCTTCAATGCTGCTCCTGGCTTGACGGCCAGGAGATGAGTGTGTTTGACAAGGGAGGAGGGACAGAAGATAATCATCATCAGGCTGCGTGGAGATGCTGTCTGATGATTGCCGGAGCCGCGGCTCTTGATACCCGAGAAGGACGGCAAGGCCTTTGTGTAGCCATCTCTTTGGCAGTGCTCAAAGCGCGAACGCGGTAGAATATTTAGCAGGCAACGATATCAAATCGCATGGGGTAAGAGGCTGTCCGTTGGCTCGATACCAGCGTGCATTTTTTTGGCTGACTTGCAACTAGCTGTTCGGCTCAACAGTTGACTTGGCCTGAGAATGAGCGAGGGCAAAACAGCACAAACGTGAAAATTAGGCATCTTTGGCACAATCAAGGGTAACGAATGTTGGGTATATATTAACGACACATAAACATGAACATGTATACTAAATCGGAAATTGGATTTACGGGCCTCTTATAAATATCACTTATTTCAAATCATATACTACTGCAATACCAATAAAGTTTCTTTTGCAACTGATATATCCACGGTCTTAGACTAACGCATGCGTATGAGAAAAAATGAAAAGCATCTTTCAGCAATATGAACAAGGGCATGTCAGCACGATGTTTTTCCCATGCCCAGTATAATGCATTTCAATAAACGACAATGTACCATTTTGGTTCTGATGCAGATTGCTCCTCGTATCTTGGCCAGCCGATTAAGCATAGACCCCCCCTTCCCCTCTCTCCCCTTTCAAATTCCAACGTCTCCATCATCTAACGGCAGCTCTAATTCGCTTCGAATTCAAAATCTCTACTGCATATGCACCGCTTCATCCTCTGGAACAACAAAAACCTTCTATCGGAAGTTGTTATCGAACCGCTTGAAGGTGTAGCCGATGAAAGGAAGGCTCATCTCGGGAGACTCCTCGGGTGCCTGGCCATTGCGGTTCTGGATGGCCTGGGCCTTGAGCAGAGTCGCGTTGTCAGTCTGGTCAATCTCATCGGTGGGGAAGTAAGTGGTATCGATGTTGGACGTCAGCCGGGGCTCGAAAGGAGCGCGGATGCGGCGCAGACTGTCAAAGTCGACTCCACGGAAGAATGCGTGGCTCTTGAGTTCATGAGCGCCTCCCCGTCCGAGTCGGTTCTCGGTGTTGCAGACCATGCTATAAAGTAGACAAGGTCAGCCATCAAGCACTCTTGACTGTATAAAGTATCCTCTAGGGGTATCGTACCTTCGAATCAAGTTCTCTGCCTCAGCACCCAGCGTAATGTCATCAGGGAAGTACAGGGTTTGTCTCCAGTTGACAATCTTGCGGTAAGTATCGTGGCTGTCTTCGGCGCAGAAAGGCGGCCAGCCCACCAAGCACTCGAACATGATGGTGCCCAACGACCACCAATCGCAGTCAAAGGTGTAGCCATGGCCTGTGAAGATCTCGGGGGCGATGTAGTCTGGCGTACCGACGGTGGAGTAAGCCATCAGCCGTCTAGATCGTCTCCAGTCGTTAATCTGAGATCGGTTGCTGACTGTGAGGTTAATCTGGTCTATGGCAACTGAAGTCCGGTCACGCGGGCGGTTGGAGCGACCTTGCAGAAGCTGCTGGTAGTAGTTGTTATCGTGCAGACGGTGGAATCCCGTGGAGAGACCAAAGTCAGTCAGCTTGACGTGACCGCCGCGGTCCAACAGGATGTTGTCGGGCTTGATGTCACTGTTTTCCACCAAAAGTCAGTCATTCACTCGCGCTGATGTTTGGGGGATGCAGCCAGCAAAACATACCGGTGAATAAAGCCAAGCTTGTGGACGGCTTCAATGGCCAAGACAATCTCAGCAATGTAAAATCGCGTAATGTCTTCTGAGAAGATTTCATACTTGATGAGCATGGTCATCAAATCTCCACCCGGCAAAAACTCCATGAGCATGTAGAGGAAGTACGCGTCTTGGAAGGTGGTGTAGAGCTTGACAACCCAGGGGCTGTCAGACTCGGCCAGGATATCACGTTCTGAGCGGACGTGGGCCAGCTGGTCCTTCTTGAACATTTCAGTCTTGATCAGAGACTTCATGGCGTAGACTTTGCCGTCTCCCTTCTTCTGCACCAACTTGACCTCACCGAAAGCACCCTTTCCGATGATCTTGACAGTGTTGTAGTTTTCGGGCTTGTCCTTTGTACGCAAGAATCGCAGGTATTGGCCTTCCTTCCGGCCGGCGGTCGACCACAGCTGCTCTCTTCTAGTTGAGCTCTGTTGGGGGTCTTGCAGCTTCTGCTCCAACTCATTCTGCCTATTGTTGTGTTTTTTACATGTTAGCAAGTCGATGGATTATTGATACAGAGTGATAAGGGGTTGATTTAGGCTTGGAAAGAGACCTGTGATGATGGACATTCGCACCTTTGGTTACGCTCGCGAGCTCGCTTGACGCTGTCTTTGAAAAAGTCGGCAGCTAGCTGTGAACACTTCTTCTGGTTGCTATTGGCATTTGTGCCATATTTATCAGGGTTCCTCTCAGGGATGGGCTGGAACTCGGGCGACGAGACAACGCCCTGGCCGGGCAAAGGAGGCGCGTAGTTGCCATAGCTGGCCTGCTGCCCCGAGCCGCCAGCAGTTCGCGGACGGCCTGACGACGGCCCTCGACCGGCATATTGACCTCCCCTCGCGGCACCGCCGCCTAGGTTCTGGTGGGAGAACTGGTGAGCCAAGCCAGTGTTTGGGTCGTTGGTGCCGGGCGCGCCAGACTGCGGGGGATAGCCAGCGTTGGGATAGTCGCTGGTGACGGCCTGGCCAGGATACTGCTGCTGCTGACCATACTGGTTCTGCGCAAAGTAGCCCTGCTGCTGAGGGTAGCCGGCGCCGTACTGCTGCTGGCCGGACTGCATGCTGCCAGACTGGCCCTGGAAGACGGGCTGTGGAAAGGTTGAAGGAGTCGTTGGAAAGGTCCGATCGTTGGCAGGCGGCCGTTGGTTGTCAAAGTTCAAGTGCAGACGATTGGAATCCATCTCCACGCCGATAAGACAAGACAATCGATCTCAGGTAATAATCAGCTGTATGCGAGCCTGACGGCCTGAGGGGTCGTCGGAAAGGGGGAGAGAGACGCTGGAGATGGAGCCCTGACTGGCCAATTCGAAGCGAGAGTTGCTCCGCTGCAGCGCAAGGCAAGGCGGGCTGGCCCAGTTTTTGGAGGAGCAAGGCAAGGACCTGTGCTGGCAGCTGATTGGGGCCTGAGCTCTGGAGTTGCAGTTGAAGAAGCTCCGGTTCTCTCAAGTCAAGACCCTTTGACGATGGTTTGGCTTGGGCTCAAGGGGAAAATGGGGGGCGGTCAATCCAGACCTCAAACTGCTAGGTAGAGGCGCCAAAGACAATGGGCGGGGTGATGAATACTCGAGAGGTACCTGCGCGTCGTGCACCAGACGGGCGTGGGCGTGTCACAGGTGGCTGTAAGCCCAGGTAGCCTCCAGGTCCCAGGGGGGCTTGCTGGTGGGCACAGCAGTTGGTAGGGCCGCTAAATTGTTCTGGTCGGGGCTCTAGACACGGTTGATGCTGAACTGAGCTGCCACTAGACTAGTATCTTAGTGTCTGGTGCTCCAGTGCTATCATTCTCTATTTTTTGGTGCTTCAGTGCTGTTTGCTTTGCCGAGTCAGTAGATAAAAAGGGCTTCAATCATTTGATCTTGTTGTCCCAGAAGCCTTGATCACTTGGATGGAAAGGGATTGATTGGTGTAAACATGCCCGGCTTGTGTGGGACGGCACAACACCGCCAAGCATTGAAAATACCAATTTCAACTCTCCTTGGCCCTATATGTAGCCAGTATTATGACAGTCAACATCTTCAATTGGGAATGGCTACATCAATTTAATTGCTTCCCTCTACCAGCAGATTGTGCTGTCTACAGCCTTTTACGAGCATCAGCCCTTTCGTCCCATCGACCTGTTCCCCACCGGCACTTGTGCCGCCTCCATCTCAGGGGTCCAGCCGTTCCGCCTTGTACGGAATATATTACCCATCCGTCCCATCTCTGCTGTGCTTGGAGATCTAAATTCACATGCCAGGAGTCCCCGGCAATCCATCTCCTAGCCAAGCACTCCGTAGCATTGACTAGATCTCAGGTTGACCTGCAACACTAGTATCTACACCATCAGCCAATCCTTGATGCAGTTCTTACGGTAGAATTTCAGGCCTTGCTCCAACACACACTCTATGCACCGAAGTAGCACTTGTATGCAAAAGCGGGCAGGATATAGTATAAAGCTCCCTCGTACCGTCTCCTGCAGGGTCCGTTTAAAGAAGCCGACTTGTCGTCCCGGTGAGCGACGGCCGACCCCTGTTCTCTTCTGGACAAGGCATCCTTTACCTCAATAATTCATGTTACAAAGGCGAGATTATCAAATTACTGCGTATCAAGTGTTATATGCTCATTTCTCTACTCTACCATCCCAACAGAATTGATTTATACAAGGCAAGGCTTCGACGAAATAAACACGATGAATACCTATTGCCGATAACTTTGACATCAAAATGGGACATGCATGTAGAACTTGTCTTTGCCCGCTGATCGTGGAGACACAGTCTGCAATCAACTGCACGTTTCCTCAAATCCCAATCGCAATAGCCAAGAACAATACAAGAAATCATATCATAAGGCATCAAATATTATAGACGAACATTTTTTTTTTCATTCTAGGCGAGAAAAGTGATGAATTATTGTTTGCACCATAGCCCAAGTACATGTGCCCCAAGAAAGTTCTGCCCATTTTGGCGACAAACCGAGGCCCTTATCGTGTCCCGCATCCTTATCGCATCCGATTTTTTTCCAACCTCATGACAGCATAACTCATCGACAGCGTCTCGACGCAGCTCGCTTGCAAACAATGCAAAAGCATACTTAGGCCACCATTCCTTTTCCCTATGTTCTTTTCCCTCTTTCTACACAAAGGATAGCACCCAAGCAAGGCCGCACACGCTTCACATCACCATGGCCGACGCCAATCCCAATCCCTCGACCCCGCCAGCCTCGAGCTCGAGCTCAGGCTCAGGCTCAGGCGCTTCAAAACCTCCTCGTCCGCGCAATCCCGTCTTCAAGATGATGGGTCTCCCGGCCCTCCCTCGCAAGCTCCCCTCCCGCAATTGGCTCATCTTCTGGGCCGTCTCCTCATCCATCGCCGGCGCAATCATCTACGACAAGCGCGAAAAGAATCGCGCAACAGCCAAATGGCGCCGAGCTGTTGCGCCTCTCTCCAAAGAGCTGCTCCCCAATTCGAGCCAGCTGCCCCGCAAACTGACCGTTTACCTGGAAGCCCCTCCTGGAGATGGTCTGCGCACGGCTCAGGATCACTTCATCGAATATGTAAAGCCTATTCTGGCGGCTTCGGGTCTCGACTGGGAGTTTGTCCAGGGCCGGCAGCAGGGCGACGTGCGAGCGGCTGTGGCCGAGAAGATTAGGAGATCCAGAAAGGCCACCGAGCGGCCGGGCGAAGAGATGCCGCAAACAGATGAAGCCATTGTGGAACAGCAGAGGAAGAAAATCGGACTACCAGAATACGAAGGCGTCAAGGGCGACATCGTCATTGGTCGACATACTTGGAAAGAGTATGTTCGAGGACTACACGAGGGATGGCTCGGGCCCCTCGATGCACCGCCATTGCCAGTCGTCGAAACTCTCGAAGACAAGCCCGAACCCGAAACCCCATCCACAGAAGGCGACGGTGACAAGAAGCCCGAGGACAAGAAGCCGGAAGAAGATGAAAAGAAGGACAAGCGACCACCACAGCCTCGCCCTCACAACTCCCCCGACGACTATCCCTCCGCCGCCCTCCCAGCCAGCATCCCCGCCGAGTTCTCCCCCTCTACTCCCATCGCCTTCCCCCACCGCCTCGGCTTCCGTCACACCTTTGTCCGTCTTGGCCGCTTCCTGACCCGCCGTCACCTGGCAGACGACATTGGCCGAGAGGTCGCCGCAGTGTGTTTCGCCGCCGCGCGAGACTGGCGCGAGGCCGATGGCCAGTACGAGCAGCAACTCGTCCTGAAGCAGGAAGAAGACGACTGGCCCAAGTTTGTCTGGAAGGACGAGCCCGAGCCCGTCGACGAGGCAGAAAAGGCCAAAAAGGCCGCCGAGCCGCCCAAGGAAAAGATCTGGGCCTCGAGTCTGGTGGTCGACCCGCGCATCGTGGAACGGATGCGCCGCTTCGAGATCCAGCCCGAAGACGAGGCTCGCGCGCAGAAGATTGTCGTCCCGGAGGCGGAGATTGAGGGTTGGATCAAGCGTAGTTTGAGGAGCCTGTACCACTGGGGCGCCAGCTCTTTCGCCAGCAAGCCCACGGGTCCTAAAGTGGGAAATTTGGATGATGATTGAAGCGAGGGCGTTGAAAAACAGAAATAAGAAAAAGGAAACTAATCTTGCAAAAGAGGAGGACTCCAAAGATGCGATGTGCACATGACGGGATGGAAGGGTCATGTTTTATTATTCTTGTATCAACAACGGGGGCATGTGCTTGTATGACTACTGTATGTATGCGAGGAGTGAACCATTAATTGGTTATCGGGCAAAAACCCAGTCACAAAAAACGACCGAGAGCGAGCTATGGATGGATGGATGGATTGGTAATGATAAAGGGCGTATATACACATTATCTAGCTTTGCAGCTGTATTAATTCGCAACCACCACACTTACACTTCTCCTCTTCCGAGTCGAGCCTCGTCCACGCTTCTCCCCCCATCGTGTCATTCATCATCGTCACTGTCCGAATCATACGCCACCAGCCCCAAGCTCGTCTTCTTCTCTTCCTTAGGAGGCTCCCTCTCCTTTTCTTTCTCCTTCTGACCCTCACTCTCACCCTTCTTCTTCCCATCATCACCATCACCCCTATCAACTCCCCCAGCCTCATCCTTCCCTCTATCACCACCGCCAACAGCCTTCTTCTTCACCCCCAACACCTCCCTCTCATGCCTCTTCCTCTTCCTCCCACCCACCGTCCACCCCTCCTCCCCCTCCTCCCCTCCACCATCCTCCCTCGCCGTCCCGGAAGAAGCCTCCCCCCCGCCGCCGGTGCTCTTCTGCCTCTCCCGAAACGCCTTCAGCCCTTCTTCAACCTCCCTCCTCGCCCGCTCCTCCTCAGCCCTCTCTTTCGCCCTCACCTCGTCCAGAAACTCAATCTCATCATCATCCAACGCCCGGAACTGATTCTTCAGCTTATTCTGCTCTTCAAACGCAGCCTGCTTCGCCGCTATTCCTCATACAAAAAATTCCAAATCAGCACACACATCTCCTCTCTCCAAAAATACAGCAACAAAGAAAGTAACCCCTCTCAAAAAAAATACAAACAACAAAGAAAGGGAGGGAAAGAAGAAGAAGTAGTATTACAGACCTTTGTTCGCCTGCAAAATGTCATACAAGCTCTGCTGCCCACCCTCCGCCAACTCCGCCCTCGCGTGCTCCCTCCGCTTCCTCTCCTCGTCAAGCTCATGCTGCACCGCCTCCCACTCCACGCTCTTCTTCGCCAGCGGCTCCCTCGCCGCGGCAGCGACGGCCTCGTCCTTGGACCCTTCGCCGCTCATCGTCCCGCCGGAAACGAATCGGCTAGACATGGTTTTTGAAAACACGGATTGTGTGGCAGCAGCAAGAAGAGTAGATGAGCCAGGTTTTGGAGGAAACGGGATTGAGTGAGATGGAGATGGGCCTCTTATAGCAGCGTACGAGGCACTGCTATAAGAGGGCTGGCTGGCTCAGGTTGTGAAACGACTTGCGACTGACAAGTTCGGAGAAGGATGGCGACGCGTAAAAAGGGCTAAAGCAGAAACGTTTTAGAGCAAGACGATGAGAAGAATTATAAAGACAAATGGCTAATTATGTGTAAGGCGTATCGACAGAGAAAATGGAGGAAACCGAGACGTGAAGTTGGCGGCCAAGAAGACTCAAAAGCAAAGTGTGGTCTGGAATGCTCGTGAGTCTGTAGAACGACGCAAAATGTTGTCAGTCGCAAATTCCGACAATCAACCGAATGTCTCAGCGAATTCAGATTCAACCCAAGCAGCACAACAGCATTCACAAGTATGAAATTGCAAGAGGCACAGAATCACGAAACATACAAATGAAGTCCAGCCGGGGCTGTTCATCAATTTAATTGTACTATAATCTCACAATAGGGATGCCATGAGGATCACCACCGGAGGCGTCTCCCTAGACTGAAGCCTTCTCGTGGGCCTTCATATTGCTGCCCATGATAGGGACAAAGAGCCTCCAATGATGGAACTCTCCAAACCATCGCCCAGCCTCCCACACGTGTGCGTATGAGACAAACTGCCACCCATTTTCGCATCTGCAATAAATAACTCTGAGCTGCAGAGTAAACCTTCGCCATCCATCTTCAAACCAGTGATTGCATCACTCTTGAATCACACCCGCCCCCGCCATCAAACAGTATTCCATGACAACAGATATGGAATTGATCATATGAATACAGAAAATCTGTCCGCATTCATGCGAAAGGAAGAAGAGAAACTCATTAATCGAACAAAAAAAACCATCTTCGCCTCGCCATCGCCACCTGGCTTTCCTTCTCTACAGAATCAACCCATGAAGACAAGGCGTCTAACATCTCATAGAAAGAAGAAGAAGTCCGAAAAAGCATACATGATGCTGGCCAAGCTTGACATGACACCAGCGGGGGTATCATGATCGCGATGTATGGCCTCGGAATGTGTAAGACCGTAAAAAATTTTTGAAATGATATAAAAAAATGCGCCGCGAGAGAAGAGAAAAAAATATAGCCGGTCCAATCTTCCATTTTACCCGCTGAAGACAATGCATGAAAGCGCCCTCGTAAAATACCCATTTTGCACAGACACCCATTCCCACCACAAACAAACAAGTATAGTGTCATATGTGCTATCCCCAAAACTTTTGAAATCTGTATTGCTTTTGTTGCGTCATGAACAATGTCGCCGTGGCCAGCGCGAATATTTGGTATCTCAACCAACCCGTAAACAGGGGCGCAGAGCCAGCAGGGACCTTGAGGACACGGTTCAGACCTTTATTTTTTTGTGGGCGTCGAGCATTTGCCCGAACCCTCGGTTATTTTCGAAGTGAAGCCTCCGATTGTAGGCAGTGCCTAAGACTGATTTCCAGATCTATCGAGGTACCAATGTAGGGTACCAATGCCAGGTCTATATGTGCAGCGCGCGCAAACGCAAGAGATCCCATCAAGTGTGGTATCAAGAGAGAGAGAAAAATCTTTGAAAGAGTGGATAATGTTCGCTTTCAGTGTTGCTGCAAGCTGGTTGGGCATCCAGCAATTCGAGTCCGATATCGATGACGGACGGAAGACGGCAAGATTGCCTTTTGGTGTTGGAAGAACCAAGCTCGCTTTTTTTGCACCAGGAACATTTTGTAGTGATATAAGAGTCACCCTGCGCCGAACCAAACCATTATGAAGCATGTACCGTGAAAAAAAAAATTGCTGTTTATAGTTGAAGCCATCAATGACCACGAAGAAGGTGCCTGTGCCATGAAAGGAACATGTTCACAGGAGACACCCTTGTATCGGAGATGGTCATGCCATGATGACATCATAAACAGGTTGTAGAAAAGACGTGCTGAAACTGATCGCGTGTGTAGGACTTTTTTTCGTGCCGGGGGTATCTGAAAAACACGCGTCTTCTTGAACAGAGAAGATAGCGAAAACTCGTAGCCATTAAAAACTCGAAATCCGCACCGTTTTTTTCCGAGACCGAAATAGGGAATAAACTGGGGCTCTATTTAAGCCCAGAAGATGGAAGGAGAAAAAAGGGAAAAAAGGAAAATCGTTTCAAACATTAACCCATGACAGGCTGGCCATATCCATGGGACATGAAATAGGGCGTCTGCTTCATGGGCTCGACACATCCCGGGCAACCGCACTCGGCAACACCGTGCTCCCAACCATTGTGTTGGTGGTAAGGGTAGTGAGACGCATACGACGGTTGACGGTTGGGGTAAAACGTATTGTGAGCCGGAGGCTGGGGGTATCGGCTGCTGTATTGAGCAGCGGCCTGAGCGAACCACTCGTTGTAGCGAGCGTTGCTAGACGCAGCCGACATGGCGTACTCGGGAGTGCCATAGCCAGAGTCCGGAGGAGTAAGAGGGGCATTCCACGGGTTGTTGGACCAAGTGGTCTCGCGAGGGCGGTAGGTGTGCTGCTGGGCCTTCATAGCCTGGTAGCGCTCATACTCTGCGATTTGAGCCTGAATGTAGCGCGAGTGAGGAGAGCAACGGTTGCTGCTGTACCTCGCCAGGTCGGTATCGATGGCAGGGACCAAAGCAGCCAAACGTTCTCGGCTCGCCTGGGCGGCTCGTCGCTTCTTCATCTGCTGCCACTCACGCCAGTTGTCAAGCCAGGCCTGATAGTCCTTGCTTTCATCAAGGTTGACGTAGAGGCGCCAGTTCATGGCCTGAAGCCAATCATACTCCAGAGTGTTGAGCTCAGAGACGGGAATACCGCTAACCTCAGACCAGGATCGGTTCTGAAAGGTGTTGTCATCCAAGAACTTGCTGCCGAGGAGGAGCGAAACGGTGAGGAAACGCCAAACTTGACCCTCGGAGGCCTTGTACGGACCCTGACTCTTCATGGAATTGATTCTCTTGGCGAGATAGTTCATTCCAAGGAGAATGGTCGTACTGGGCAGTCTCGTGGAGGTGAGGATCTGCGACACGAACTTCCGGAAGGGAGAAGTGACGCTGGCCTCAGGGGTAACAACGCGAGTAGCCATCTCGGCGACATACTCAGCCATCATGTCGACCTCATAATCGAGGACGGCACAAACGCCTCCGGGCATGATGACGGTTGAGGAGGAAGTCCGACGAAGATCGAACTGACCTTTGTCGGATGATGAATTCTTGTCAGAGACGAAACAGCTCGCGACGGTGCACGGCTGTCTTGTATGGGGTCTCGTAACAAGAAAGCGAAGATGACGAAGCGGCGCGAGGAAAAAGAAAGAAAAGGTATCGACTTGGCTCTACTGGGATGCAAGAGCCATTTAACGTATATCGTAAATGCCGTGAGGTACGACGATGGGAAATCTGCTGGAAGAGATTTGAAAATGGAAAAAAGGCGTAACAAAATGATATCGCAACGGAGTAGTCGGTCAAAGAGTATGGCCGTCCAAGGTACAGAGTTCGCGAAACGTCGAGTCCAAAGATGGGCCGCAAGCGAGAAGCGAGACCGAGGAAAGGATGGGAGAAAGGATGCAAAGGTGGGATGGAAAAGCTTTCTGAGGACAACGATTAGCACCATACACATATATCGTTCAAGAGCCAAAAAGAAGCCGACGCGCAAGTAGATGAGAGAAGTCAAATCGGATGAACCGAAAGTGTAATGGATGGAAGTATCGGACCCAAGGGTCACAGGGCATTACACATCGGATCGAATTTCGCCACTGGCAAAGGACAGGTGGCCCAATTATCAATAATCAACTCCCATGAGGAGGATATCTCGAGCGGTGATCGATCGATGGCATTGGTAGGCAGCGGGTGAGAGGGTATATGTCAAGACAAATCGTTGGTGTCGCGGCGAGGATACGCGGAGACGTCTCGAGACATGATGGCGACAACAATCGAAAACGACAACGAAACGCAGGTCTACTAACCTCTATGCGATAGAGAGATCCCGGAAGGAGCTTTTAAAAACCCTCCAAAGATGTGAACGTCGAACGGAAGTAGACGTGACCGACTTGACTTGGTAGCGGCCACTGCAGACAAGCCGTGGGAACACAAGAGAAGCTACCTGCACAGCAGCGAGCTGAGAGGTAAACAAAAGGAGTAGGCTCACGCGAGAAACCTGAATCCAGACGTCGACGAACGATGAGAAGTTCGCGACGAGGCTTGTCGTGAAATCGGCGGATTCGGAATTCGGTGGAGGAGGGAAGAGGGAGGGAAAAGGGTTGAAGAAGAAAATATGAAAGAAGAGGTTGAGGTGTGGGAGCGCAGAAGAAGAGCGCGGGCTGGAGATGATGAAGGCTACGGGCGGCACAAGTACGTTGCAGCGACAAGAGCGTTAGGGCATGGGCGGTGGGACAGTGGGTAGCAGAGCAGTAGGCACTAGGTGGTAGGCACTACGAGTAGGTATGGGCTAGGTACCAAGGCGGTGGTGGACACCATGCAGGCGGCGAGGTACCTGGGCCAGTGTTTTTTTTTCTCTCACCTGCCAATCCGCCCAAGGTTCTTTACCGCATTGTACGAGTACCTGTAGGACAGTACCTGTCTCGTGGTACGGGTACTTGGGCGCGGTACCTACTTGGGCTGCGGGCAGGGGTCCTCTGGACTTGTGGGCGGCGCTCCGGTACGAGTACGTCGACTGTCCCGTCTGGTTCTTTTTTTCTTTTTTTTTCCTCTTCTTTTTTTTTTTTGCCCCGGATGGGTGGGGCCAGCAACAGCCACTGACGGGACAACTAGGAGCCTAGCGGAATGGGGGTCGCAGCGCAGGCGCCAGAAAACCCGCCAAAGCCAAGTACCGCCACACCGCAGAGAGGCTTGGACGGTACTTGGCCGGCTATACTTCTCCATGCTCCGCTGCGTCGAATGGGCATAGCGCGGCTCTGGATAATTTTGCGAACAAGGGACGCCAGAGCAAATGTGCGGCGCCTGATTGGCCCAGGGCTGCTCCGCAAATACATCAGCGTGCCTCGCCTCCTCCAGGTAATTCAAGGTACGTACTCGCACCTCGCACTTCGTACTCCCAACCCACCGCACTGCAATTCTCACTCAAGCACAAGCACGCACCCTGCAAGTCGGCGCACCCCCCCATGACTTGGAGGTACGAGCACTTGTACCTGTGCTCGTACAGAATGGATGGCTGGGGAGGCTTGGGGGGTTTTACTCGTGCGTGCCAGGCGCTGGGAGGGCCTCTGGTGCCTCCTGAAGCCTTTCCACAGTGGACTGCTTCCGGTGCACGAGGGGCGTTAACGCAGTTGCCACTTCGATTGCCTGCCTGTCCGGGACTGTTGGGGGACCGCGACTTGATCGGAGCAGAGGTGGCACGATGTTTTTTTAGAAATTTTCTGGCTTCCAGGTTCTTTCTTCCACGACAGCTCTGCTACGAGTACTGGTACTCCGTTGTTAGTTTTTTTTTTCTGCCCCTATTCACCACCAAGGCTAGAGGTCAAATGGGTCCCCGTCAAAGTGCAATCTTGGAACAAAGAATCACTGTCTGAGCTACACACTGTATACGATGCTACAGTACGACAGGTGGTGAGGGTACGAGTTGCGATACACAACGACCGTCCGTGCCAGCTCTGGTGACTGCAAATTGCAGATGCTCGCTCGCCCTTGTGGCCGGAATGACGACTCACATGCAGGCACCTTTGGCGACTGGTCGTCTGATGGGATGTGACGCAAAGCAAAATTGAAGGGGTGGCCGGAACGGGCGAGCCAGGCGTGCCTCCAACACGTCTCCAGCATCGTCTCCAGGCCGTCGTCACTCAACTGCACATTCTTGTCAAAAGGGAATGGGCTGGGTCCACCAATCCGCCAAGTCCCTGGCACGGGGCCATGCCCGGTTCTCGAACGAGGTATATCTGCGAGTCACGGAGCGAACCCGGTTAGGCGCCATGCTTTTTCTCCTGGTGCTTGTGCAGAGGCATTGGTAATAGCGCCAGCAAATGTTCGTCGTGGATAAGGTCCAGAGACCCTGTCCTGTGTCTGCACTGGAGTGGGAATCGGCGCCGGCGCGGCGTCTTGTGAGAAATGCTGGCCTGGTCTGGTCTGGTCTCATCGAACGCTTCACCACCTTCTCGTGGCGGTGCTTGCTCAAGTCAAGCCCTGATCGACAAGCCCTCGCACGTTGAACGGAGCTGTCGGATTCCTTGGGTGGCCCGGACGGTAGCCATACATCTCTTGCAGAAAAAAACTGCTGCTTGGTACCTATACGAGGGCGCTCTGCGGTCCGCACGGATCGGAGCATTCGCCTTGCACTGTAGAATCAATCCCATTACTAAAGAATCGGAGTTGAGGGACCCAGCAGAGCGCATGGCGTCGCTGACCTTCTACTCGCAGCATAGAGCAGGACAGAAAAGACCAAGGCCGAGGCCATCAACATCGCTGCCACCGAGCACGACGCTGCCATCGTGGGCTGCCACTACCAGAGGTAGTCTGATGGGCGACCCAGCCAAGCCATCAACCGCCTAGATTGTCCGGTTCCTGCCACACTCTTTTCTGCCGGCCTGCTCGCTCTGGATCAATCAGCGGTGCATGGACAAGGGGTCTCTGCATCTGCGTGCGGTCCTAACCTGCGTGAGGTCTAGTCCTCGTAGCGCTCACAAGGAACGTATGTACAGTACACGCTTGCTCCCCAGTCTTCAACTCGCCCGTACACCGGTCAATACACCAAACATTAGCCACGCGAAAAGAAGAAAAAAAAAATCTCCGTCACGGCTTGGGCGATGGGGAATGCGGAGAGAAATCCCTCAGGTGTCCACCAAAAGCGACAAGTCTGCGAGTCTACAGGTCTACAAGTGGACAAGTCAACAAGCGGCCGACGAGTCTTGCCAACGCCCAGGGCAAGCACCCTGCGAGGACACAACTCGACTTACACGTACGAGCTGGTAGTATTGTACAATACCTACTCACACGCACACGCAGGCGGTGCCTTTGCAGGATTACAGGCCACCGGAAGGCCTATCAATGCTCTGAGACGGTGGGCCGTATGCAGCCCAAAGACCAGTGGCAAGGCGATTTCTGTCCTTTCTGCATCGCATGTGCTATCCCGTCAATCACAATCGAGATGCTCATCATGCTGTGACTCAACTGGACAGCTGCTCCCGTCCCGGTAGCGAAAGAGAGGCTGTCGAGATGATGGATTTGCAGCAGACGCGCGACTCGCGCCGCGCCTTGGCTCCCCCAGTTTTCACGGCCGACCGCCGGAGGAAGCGAAGGAGAATCTCGGCCGGCTAATTCTGAATCTCTCAAATTTCTTTTCCCTCAGCGACTACTGGCAGCAAGCATAGCCGACCCTTGGGATGCAAGCCTCGTTCTTTTTCTGCTACTAGCCCGTTAGCACGTATGCATGTGCGACCCCGTACGAAGAAATCTGTTTCTTTCAGAACACATGACGACAGAACTAGCCCGCCGCACCATCCGGAATGAGCCGTCTCGAGCGAACAATTGCTCCCTGTGAGAGGCTGGTGGTATTATTCAGCCCGCAAAATCCGCAGCCACGGCCCCCAGAGGCAGCGTTTACATGTACGAGGATGAGTTTCCCAAATAACCAGCCCCTGTTTGCCGCCCATGTGCTGGAGTGGTCCCACCCACGATTTGATGGGCCTGAGAGGAAGGGATGTGCCGGAGTGGCTGCAAGGCATGGACCTGAATTATCCTGTGCTTCTCGGTGTATTATTCCACCTTTCTTTTGCGTTTGTGTGCATGGCATGGCATGACGCCGCACTGGAATACTGCCGGTATGAGAAATGAAACGCGGCCCAGGATCAACAAGTCCAGACCCGGCCCCTGTTCTGAAGTCCAGGCGGCACACGTACCCAGACCAGAGCTTGGGGTTCACGTTGCTCCAGGAGAGGACGGAGGACGAATACCAAGCATGGAGATTACTCCAATTTTAGACGGGCTCCACGGCCTGTCGCTGGTTTAGCTATGTGCTCTCGGACGACTAGCACAAGTCTGTAGTGTTAGCTCCAGCCCGGCGTCAGTGCGCAGCAGAGGATCGGAAATGCGCTGACAGCGTCTCAGAATCAGCCAGCACTTGGGCCGAGGGAAGATCTGCTACCTGGCCTGGGCTGACATCAATGAGGCCTGGTCAGCGCGTTCGTTTCCAGTAGCTCGCCAAGTTTTCCCTTCTTCCCTCGCTAACAACCACGCCAGCCGAGCGATAAGAATAGGAGATCATGGGAAGCAGAAGCAGGGAGGACGCGATTTAGCTCGCTCCATGCGCCAAGTAGGTACATATGAGTACTACTACTCGTACTGCCGCTCCGGACCAGCCCCTGCGATGCCACTGGTCGCCTTGAAATGAAGGTTGGATTTCGATACGTCCAGCCGGTTTCAGCCTTTCCCAACGCCTCGACACACCTTTGCCTTCCCCCCCTCGCCTTGTGCGGGCAGAGTTGATCCAGAAGCGCTGGGCTGGGTTGGAGACCCAATCAGCACGCCGGGATTGGCGTTGGCGATTCTGCAGGTCGACGACTACAGGGCACTACCTACGAGTACTCAATGACCCTGAACCCCGTAGGCTCTCCGGACTCCGTGCCATGGCTCGTACTTGGACCTGGCGGTCAAGGCGCTACACAAACGCCCTGGCGTTTGTAACTGGTGGCCAGGTCAGGTACCTTGGAGTCCATGGGGTACTGTCCATTGATCCATATTGATCTCTTCTACGGAGTGCTGGTAGCACTGCTTTTGCAGCCTTGTAGGTACCTGCCTCGATCTAATGAATGTCGGTCTTCGTTTTGGGGTCAGTTACAGCCATTAGTGCAGAGCGAGACAGGATGTCTGCCCAACCTGCTTCTGTGCCATTCCCGAGCCATGCAGCGAGTGGCATGCAAGCCGACGGTTGGGCATAAAAAATGGCCTGCACATCATCACACGCCGCCCTGCCAATCTGCCTCAACAGTTCGTACCAATGTGTCTGGGTGGAGCTCTTGTGCGCGCGCGTATGTACATCGTACATTCTCGTACATCCGAGACTCGCTGGAGGGTACATTGGCTGTACAGCAAAGTGAGTACATTGACCACGGGCCTGGTTTTGGTTGCTCACACTCACACTCACTCACTCATACCCAGACACGGGCCATGTCTCCCGCATTGCTACTCGCTGTCTCGAACTGCTGCTCATCCCGGACTGTAATAAAGTCCGCTAAGGGGGGGACCATACGCCAAGCCTATTTCGATTTGATGCTACGGTACAGTAGTGACGATGACGATCATTCCCCATGGGTGTCTACACCCTCAGCCTCAGCTTCAGGGTCTTTGTCGTACCAAAAATACCTGCAGTACGGCAACTCGTGCTTGTCCAGTGGCCCGCAGGTGGCCGGCCGTGGCAGCGCTCACTCAGGCGTGGCTGACTTGGACGTATTGCCTGCTCGATCACGCGTCGTACCGGCCAGGCTAGTTGTTAGGTAAACAAGCCGCAATATGCAACCCTCCCATTGGTACTGTGAATGGGAGCCTCGGGGCCAGGCGTTCAAAGATTCAAGGTTTGTTTGGAATATCGTTCCCGTTCTTGTCTGCCTAGGCTGCTCGGCCGGCCTCCGCGAATCTTGGCTACCGTAGAGTTTCTTTCCCAAGGCCAAGTTTCTGGGGGGCGTTGATCCTGTTTGCGGAGGGCTCCGGATGGCTACGCCAACTACGCGTAGAGTGGCTCTGCCTAAGAATAGGTCGACGTAATTCTTACCGTAGCACTACGGCGGTAGTGTCTCGAGCGTTCTGAAAGAACAAAGAAGAACGATTCGGAACTATGATATTCCATCGGCATCGCCTACTACGGTGATGAAGTGCACGCACATGCACGCACAGCAAACGTTTGTGAGAGGCCAGCGTGTGGTGAATCCTGTTTGCTACCCTGGACGGCGCCCAATAGAGCGTCAATCGGAGCCCTCTGGAGCCTAGAGGACGCACATCTGCTCGATCGACCTGCATTTGTACATAGATTGATGCACCAGAGCCTACGCGATGATGAGTGGACAATCGTTAGTGGCCAGCATCTGACCAAGACACTGTACCTCCAGACCTGCATCGCCGCGGTATCTGCAAGTCTACTATGTGCAAGGATGCGTCCATCGACACCAACATCGCCACCACTGCGTCAGCCGGCAGAAGGTTGACCACGCAACAAAGGAGTCACATTTCCAAGCAAAAACGGAAGACGGCCAGGCGTGACGATCACGGTGTGGTCAGCTCAGATGTGAACACAAGGACGAGTCATCGACAGTCACGATCAAGTTTGCAAAACGCCACGCTCAGGCAGTTCCCTTTGAGAACTCGAGGAGGGCCGGTTCGTCGGAGGACCAAGTACCGGAGCCGCAAAGGATTTGGTGTCGGCCGCCCTTGCTGGGCTCGGGATGGCCTACGAGCTGCCCACGAGTGTGTGCGGTGCTGTGATTTGGCGCCACAGCGCAAAGAGACTCGCCCCTATGAACGCCTTAGGATGCCGTTCTGGTGGTGATGGCTGGCTGAACTGACGAGATTGGATTGAATGGAGGAGCGCGAGAGGCTTGGCCCCGAAAGCAAGTTGGTCACGCCTCTGGAGAACTTGGGAGGGTCCCCACCTCCGGCCTCCGGGGGTACCCGCCGAGGGAGCCGATCTGCTTGGTCCAAAGGGTTCGATTGCGCCGGCGGCAAAAGACGGAGACACAAGCAAGATGTTGCTAGTTGGTCAGCCATGGCAGGGAGTACGAGCATGCCACAACGAGACTGGCTGGCTGGACCTCTCGTTCTTTCTCAGTCTTTTCCCTTCCTTTGCACTGTGGAGACAGGGCGGTCAAGGGCTCTCTGCATGAAGGGTACGAGTACTCGTACACATGCAAAGCCGTCAAAAAACTTGTTCCTGGTGAGGGGGAGGGTTGGAGGGGTAAAAAATCAAGCGGGTAAAGCTCGTTGGATGCGTGGCTTACCGACTCGGCGACTCTCGACTCTTACGAGAGAAGCGTCTTGCACCATGACAGCATTACCTACGGGGCTGGATCTGGATCATTATTACGAGTACTGCTGCCGGAGGAGGAGAGACGAGACAGGAATGACAAAGAAGAGGCACCTCTGTGTCGGACAAGTGCACAAGGTTCGAGACAAAGCACATCAAGGTTCAGTCAAGTCAAGCCGCCACCTAGCAGCCGGCAGAAACCACAGAAAGCCTCGGTCCTTTGCCCTCCGATCTCGTTCCTGTGCGAGGCAGCCTTGAAAACGCGCAACTTGGGAAGAAGAGAAGCGGCAGGCTTCCCCTCGTTCAGTCAGCGTGGGGGCCTTGGACCAATGCCTGGGAGAGTACAGTAGTCAGAGTGTTGCTTTGCGAGAAGAGGGGCTGCGTGATTTCCACGATGAAGCAACGGCTGCATGGATCTATCGACAGGTCAACCCGGAGCTTTTTTGTGGAGTTTTGTTACTAGGTATTATGGATTATTCTTTTTTCTTTTTCTTTTTTTTTTCCCTTTCCCCCCTCTTGCGCCTGAGGAGTCTTCCTGCAAGTCACTGCAGGCTTATCACAAATGCACATTAACCCACGGCTGCGGTAGCGGACCATTGGCTGCTTGGGACCCTCGTTGGGCTCCTCACAGGCAGAAACGTGGGCGAGTCTATCCGGCACCGCTAAGACGGGGGCCCATATGAGGAGAAAAAAACAAAAATGACAAGTGAGAAAAAGAAAGAGGTGAAGAAAGAACAGATGTAAAAGAAAATATTCCGCGGCCAGAAAGTCGTGGATGCTGCATGACGGACGCGGGCGATGGGCGGCTTTTGCTACCGCGGAGCTGTTTTTGGTGTTTTGGCGGATGGAGAATCTTGACGGGCGGTGTTGACGTGCGGCGGCTGGGCTCTTATACCAGGTGATGCCTCATTGTTCATGTCTGATGCGTTATGCGGAGTGCTTTATACGAGTGGCTTGCCCAAAGGACAAAGACGGTCCTCTCGCGTGTACTTGAGAGAAGTGAATGATGTCCTCGCATGGGCTCATACCATTTTGTTTGACGATACGATGAGAGGCTGTTGGCTTTGCTTTACAGGCAAAGGTGATGATGCCAGTGATGGAAGCCAAAGACAAGGTCGGAAGTCTGGCTCGGGTTCAGTTGCGTCCCAACCCAGCCCGAGCAAAGTCAGGCTGTCGTTCTATGCATGACGCTACAAGGCAGCATCAACAGACGCTTTGTTACGTAGGCCCCATCGAAATCGAAAGAGCGTGCCTTTGAAAAGAGCAATCTAGTCGAGCAGCGATTCCGTCAGAGGGATTGGGTGTCTTCCGTGCGATCCCACGAGGCTCTCCCGGAGTTGTCGATGCCCGAGATCCCTGCGCCGGGCCGCGCTCGATTTTTACTCGGTAACACGGCATGTTTTTTATCGGACAGGAGGGGACATTGTCCGGAGGCCAAGCTGAATGTTAATGAAGTTCTGCTTATGAAACTAAGGAGATGAATTAGTGCAGTATTAGTTGTGAAGTTTTGCTACTGATGTTGGATCTACAATCTCTTAGCAGGACATGTTTGAGGGATGAAGGATGAGAGAGTAAGACTAAGACGCACATGCTGGATTCCAGGCCGGGCCTGAATGAATTCCACCACGAATGCACAGACAGACAAACGGGGGCTCAACCCGCCAGCTGAGGAATGTAAAGAGAGCCCGAAAACGAGCCCAAACAGAAATGAAAAAAAGAAGAAGAAAAAGAAGAAGAAGAAAAAAGAGAAGAAGAAAAAAAAAAACCAAGAGGCGGCAAATAAAATGGAAGCGCCGTGGAAGCTTCTGCCAAATCGTAGCGACGGCCGGTGAAGTTGCAGCATTTTGCCAGCGTTCCAAGTGGCCTTGGAGCTGGTTGAGTCTTAAGCTGGTCCCCCCGCCAATCCGGTCGGGGCTCGGCATGTGCAAGTGAAGTTAGTTGCATGCTGACATCAACTGCGGCAATCAACCGCAACTGTCAACCTGCAACTTTACCCTCGGATCCGCGCAGCCCGAGGTATCGCAGGGCCATTTATCTGGGTTGCTTTTCCCGCCGGGCTTTTTTTCAGGTTGTCTTTACATGCTTGCATCGGACGCTCTCGCTCGCGGCCGACAATGACGATATCCGTGTCCGTATCTCTACCCGAATCGCGAATGCGCGCTGTCCCCGTTCCCTCGATTGCCGCAAAGGCCATGGCCTCCATCAACGGCCACGCCAACCAGCCCGGCCCGGCCCACGGCTCGCTGTACGAGGCATGCGTCGCCATGAGGGAAAAGGTCGATTCTTTTCTGGCCGAGGAGCTGGAGACGCCGCTGCTGCGGAGGGCGCAGGAGCAGGTGCGCATCTCGGTGCGCGTTGTGGAGGAGGCGCTGGAGCGGTATCGGTATGTTTTATGCTTGACTGGCATCGCGATGGGATGGATGGATGCGTGTGATGTCATGTCTGGGGTTGATATTGACTGTATTGTATTGGGCTGACACTGGTGCGACTGCAGACCGGACGAGATCTCCATATCATACAATGGCGGTAAAGATTGTACGTTGAGACCAATTGCAGCTGCCTGCTGACGCTGTCGCCGGGAGTATTCCATGTCGTGCTCTTTTAACTGACTGCTCATCTAACCATGCGCGTGCAAATAGGCCTCGTCATGCTCATCGTCCTCCTCGCCTGCTATGCGCGACGATACTCGCCCCCCAAGTCCGCCTCCGCCCTCGCCGCCAACGTCAACGTTCCCAACGGACCGGCCAACCTGCCGCCGTTCCCCGAGAAGCTGCACGCCGTCTACATTGTCTCCGCGGACCCCTTTGCCGAGGTGGACGACTTTGTGGAGTCGAGCAGCGCAGACTACCATCTGGACATTGCCCGCTTCACGCTGCCGATGAAGAAGGGCCTGGAGGTGTTCAAGGCGGAGAACCCCGGCATCCGGGCCATTTTCGTGGGGACCCGGCGGACGGATCCGCATGGCGAGAAGCTGAAGCATTTCGACCCGACGGACGCGGGATGGCCGGATTTTATGCGGATACACCCCGTGATTGATTGGCATTATAGTGAGTGCAGAGTGCGCAAAGTTGTATAGACGTGTGTGCTGACGAGATTTGTCAACAGCGGAGATTTGGGCTGTGAGTCTTGACGATTGGGAAAGGACTTTTTTTCTTCCCTTTAGATTAGGGAGCTGACAGAAGCGTTAGTTTACTCGACATTTGGATATCCCATACTGCTCCCTGTATGATCAGGTACGTCTTTCTCTCTCTCTCTCTCTCTCTCTCTCTCTCTCTCTCTCTCTCTCTCTCTCTTGTATGCGCTTTTTCAATGGGGTGATGGAGCTGACGAGTTTACAAGGGATATACGAGCTTGGGCGGAAGAGGCGACACGCTGCCGAACCCTCGACTGAAGAAACAGGGCAACGACAAAGAATTTCGACCGGCATACGAACTAGTAGACGACGATGAAGAAAGACTTGGCCGATTCAAGTAACAGCGACAAGTCAATGCTATGATGGTGGCCTTGTATATGTCGCTGGAAAAGAAGAGTGCTTTTTTTTTTTTTTTTTTTTTTCTTGTTTTCGGCTTGTCAAGAAGGCAAGCTGGGGTTGGAAATTTTGTCATATCAAGAAACATACAAGCAAGATCTGAGCAAAAAGCATGAATTTGCGAGACATAGATTAATGGGGCTTTAAGAGCATGGGCTTTTGGTGTACGGCGTCGACGGGTTAAAATCAGCAGTTGCCCGTCAAACTGGTGGTTTTCTTCTTCTTCTTGTTTTTTTTTATCCTTTTTTTTTTAATTTATTCACATTGGATTCTGAAACTATTACAGGTAGTTGGCATATATACAAAACATTTTGGCTTCAACGGGCTTTATATATACAGTTCCAATATACAGCTAGTAAATATCATTTATATCATTGATTTTGAATCAAGTCATCGAATCGTGACTTGTCCCTTTCATCTCATCAATGCTGTCAAAACGCCCATGGTTGTGTCACGGCAAAGCAAAAGAACTTTTCAAAAGACGTACTCGCACAAAGATATTTATTATATTTAATATATATCTAATATATATATATATATATATATATATTACATGCACATCAACGGAAACCGTTACATACATCACTTACGTGTATATTCAATGCACTCGGATGACAACTGAAAACACCTCGTCCCGGCATCTCACAAACACACCCCATCTCCTCTCCTCTTCTGAACCTCTCTCTTCTTTTACAACTCATCTTCACCTCCCACATTAGCCTCAAATCATCGAAACCCCCCTCTAGCCATCCAGACCCTTCTCATGGCGTCCCTCTGCATCTCCAACGCATCCCCATCATGCCAGTCATATCCCCTCACCCCCCCTCGGACTAAAACAACAAAAACCCCAGCATCCATATTCTCGCATTTCTTACTCCATATTCTTCGCTAATCCGGATTACAAAAGACAGCGTCTTTCAAGCAAGGGGGAGGAACCCCTCCATCTGAATGGGCACCGTATATGCACACCAACGCACGAGCATATGATCAAGTGCAAGCATCTGCAGGCAATGTAAGGGATTTCGGACGCAGAGTAGCATTTTCGAGGGAGGGGAAAAAACTCGATGCATGACACGACATGACAGCTGCTAGATTTAATCCCGCAGAAATCGTCTTGCAGGGGGATGATTATGAAAAAAACCAAAACAAAAGGTGGGAAAAGAAGAGAAGATGTGTTTTGTTGGGACAGCACATCGTGAGAAGAGTTGCAACTAGATGCACTCGGCACAACACGGAGCATCTCTATTCGATTCGATCCCATGCGGTTCGACATGAACCGAACACGACAACAGAGGCCTCGATGCCCTCCCGTCCAATCGCCTATTCTTTGCATCCCGCAATTTCACATCACCTCCTCGCCAACTCATCGCCATTGGCCACGGCATCTCCAATCAGCCGCTCTCTCATGCAAATGCAAGCTCAAGGCAAAATGCAAGGCCTCAGCCCAGCCCAGCAACCTCCCCCCTTTTATACCATCTGGAGACGAACATACTTCAAGTCTCATTTTAATTTTTTGTATTAATACCAACTACCTGAGTTTGCGATCCCGCATCCACCCTCAGCTAATAGAAGAGGTATCCTAGGTCGGTGAAATCTCTCGACTAAAATCACCACCTGCTTCTTGGTAGTACTCCCAACGCCATCTGTTGCATCCGGCCATCCATTCCGTCTTGATAAGCAGTAAAAGAGAAAAAGGGCTAAAAACGAGGCGCCCATTTACAAAAATTAAACACTCTCCCTTGGTAGTTGCCCCTGACAAAAGTATAACCTATCCTCCATCTTACCCGGTCATGTTGTATGGAACAATGGCCTTGTCGATTACTGGGTCCTTTCGCGCCATGTGTGTAGCCTCGGAGCCCCAGCGTGATCTCCAGCCCTCCTCTCTCTGCACCGCCTTGTTGAATGCCTCTCGACATTCTGGCGGTAGCAGATCCCTAATATCGTCCGACACGGCGCTCAGCCCGTTGAACTGCGAGACAAAATCTGCCGGATCCGACGTTTCAACTGCTGCCAGAGCTCCTCCAGCCGCCGGTGTCTCAAAGTAGGTGTCAATGACGGAAAAGTTCCTGCTCATCTTGAGAGGGACAGGGGGGAACATGGCATGGCCTCTGGCGGCTTCTTCGTCCTGCGGCGCTACTTGCTCGATGCGCGCGAGCGTTGGCTGCATTGAAGCCGGATACTGCATGATATTCGTATGGATGTCGTAGACGCCGGCGTTGTTCAGCTTTCTGATGGCATTGATGCCTGCGTTGAATGCGCTACAACAAGTGTTAGACGACGTTCCGTTAGAGCGCATCAAAGGCCACATTTTCACGTACCTTGCCTCTCGTGCGTGCTCCAGCATCCAGTTTGTGTCGTTGACGTTGACCTTGCGCTTCTTGGACTCGATCTTGCCGGTGGGCACCGGCACCGTAGGCGCATTGGTGTGGTATACGGCGCTGGCACCGTGCCATGCAACGTACTGGTTCTTGTTGTATGGCTCCCCTGCCACGAAATGATCGTCGGGGTCGGCCAGCTGCCCCTCGACGGCACCCTCTTCGCGAGCCAGCGTGACGGCGTAGTCGTCGATGATGCGTTTACCCCCGACGACGATCCTGGATCCAAATTCCCGAAACACCGACCGAGCCGTGACGATTCCTATTGACCGGCCCTTGTACGAGTGGGGGATGATGTCTCGCTCAATCATGTCGCGCTTCTCCTCGTCGTCCACAATAATCTTGTAAAGCTTGCGGTGCTTCGTGAAGAAGAGATAGCTGTCCCTGAAGCCAACACACCGAGCCGGCTCAGTTGACAACATGTACATTCGATTGCCTCGGCCAAGCACCTTGAACGTTCGGCACCTGTAGTCGCGCCCACCTAGCAGGTTGCCCATCTTGTCAACCTTGGTCTCGCCTTCAGGGTCCTCGGGAAGGACGCATTCGTCGTCGGCAATGTCGGCCACGGTGCCCTCAGCATCAATCACTTGCTCCATCTTGGGCGCCGCAGGGCCTCCCTTGCGACCGCCTCGCCCTCTCCATCCTCCGCGACCTCTCCGGCGTGGCGTATCGGCCTCCTCCTTGGTGACGGTTACCATGTTGTCCCAGTCGGGCGGCCGGTTCTTGGGGGGCCGTCCCAGTCGCTTTCGACGAATCACGGGCTGTGGAGGCGGCGTTGGCTCCTTTGCGGACCCCTCTGATTCGTCCTCTTCGTCGCCATCGTCGTCCTTATCCGCGGCCTCTTCATCGTCATCTCCAGATTCCTCTTCCCTGGCCTCGTTGTCATCGACGTCCTCGTCCTTTTCGTCGGCAGAAGCATTCGCGCCCGCGTCTGCCTCGACGTCGGGCATCGGCTCATCTTCAATATCGGCATAGCCCTTGGGTGTGCTTCCTGTGCGGCGGGTTAGCTTGACTCGAATCCGCCGGCTCCCCATGACGGTCCTCGCAAGGTGCTGCTGTTCCACCGGCAACGAAGCAAAGAAAGGACAGGAAGAAGAAGAAGAAGAAAAGATTTCGGCTGCAATTAAATGTGCAAAATACAGCCAGACAACAAAAATCTACATGAATCCCACACCAAGGGCCCGTCGTCAAAGCAATCACTCGCAGACTTTTGGTAAAGAAAAAAAGATGAAAAAAAACGTACCAAGAGCAGCAGCAGCCTTTTTGGCCGCCGCGCGACCTGATCTCCGGCTCGGCATCGTCCCTCTTTCCCTCGAACCCCCGCAAGCTCTTGCTCTTGCTCTTGCTCTTGCTCTTGCTCTTGCTCTTGTCTTCGTTACTGGAGGGAAACAAAAAACGATACCAAAGGACCTGAAAAGGTGAGCGCTGATGTCGCAGCAGGAAACGGCCAAACGTTGAAGCTTGTCAGAAATCAAACCTGCGAAGCCTCGCGGGCGAACCAACCAGCGCCTCTCGTTTGCCTTCCCTTGTATCGCCTTTTCGCGGCGCGTTGCTTCTTAGCTTCTTGGGCGCCGTGACCCGATTGGCTGGCCGTTTCTCAGTACCGTAGCCAATTCCAAGGAGACACTGTGAAACCACACTGTCCTTGTATGTCCGGTAACGTGTACTTGTAAGAGCAGTAAAATACTCACTACACAGCTGAGAAGAGTTACTGGCGCTCAATTGATGCTCACGGTGGTTACAATGACAAATGTTATTTCCTGAGCTCCGTGAATATAATCAAATTCACTGGGAAATCCACAAAAGGACCGGAAGAGGAGCTCATTCGAATGCTTTGAATCAAACATAATTCAAACCTGTAATACTCAGCCGTTTCCTGCATACGTTGAAAAACCCAAACGTTTCCTTCTATCAATTCATGTAAGCACATGGAGAAACATGTGAATTTCACCCCATACGCCAACAATGGACCATATCGATACCGTCTCGAGCGAATCGAAGCAACAGCATTCCACCCACACACACATCATTGCACCTATCCCCTCTCAGTTTGCGATTCCAACATTCAGTCTCACAAGGTGTCCCAGCCGCCATTGTTAATTTCCGCTTCCAACTTTCGACTGATCAGACTCGGTACCCCATGTTTGAGAACTGTATTCCTGATCATGGTATCGTATCTCTTTTGGTTCAAGAACAATTGACGGCCGTGGCGAAGCTGTGGATCCGTCTCGCCGTACTTATCAATGTACGGTGCAGGCGTGAACGACCCCGACTTGTGGAACAGATAGACTGTAGAACACTTGCGTACGTTTAGGAACACTCCAATATTTCTCTGACACCTGGAATAAAAGTTAGTCATTGGAGTCCGCTTCTGTCAGCAAGGGAGGCAGGGAAAGAATTATACCTTCGCATATGTTGCTGGGCACCGCCAATCTTGGAACCATCCGTATCGGGCTTCTGACAGCATGTGCCCTGGCTGCAGAGCAACTCTCCACAGAAAAGGCAAATGATCGGGTCCGTCAAGTCTTTGCCCGTCGTGGGGCATTTTCTCCTTGTTGCTTCCTCAATCAACGTGTCAAACGTTCGCGGAAGCCCAATGAGCTCGAATATGCCGGGATGACTGACTACCGCTGAGGGGACCGAGGTGGGATAACCTTTAGTCCAGAGCACTTGGTGCTTCACCCAACCTGTCACCAACCCCGGGGTAGTGCTGGGCCATCCACACGTCGTCGAATCCACCGTCATGACTGCGCACATTTCATCAAACGTCGGTAGCCGCAGCGCCTCCGTGAGGCGGTCCAGCTCATCGGCGCCAGCATCGGACGAGACATGACTGTTAAAGTCCACACCGTACTTGACATGAAGGAATACCGCAGACTTTCGCAAAAACACCGTCGCGTACTTCTTCACAAACGAGTACCATCCTTCCAAGGTGTCAACTCCTGGCTGCTGGAACCCTATGTTTTCTCCCAAGTCTGGAGCCATGGCACCCATGCCAGCCATTGCCTGGAATTCCACGCTAAGTTTGCTCAGGGCCAAGGCAAAGTCGGCAAAGTTGTTCATGGCTGGATCTTGAGTCTGCCGGCTTGCCAGCGTACCAAACCACAAGCCCACAGGCATGTTGCGGCCCATATGGAAGACCACCTTTGCAATCTCAGCCAAGTAGCACAGCCTGACAACATGCATGATGTCGACTTTTCCGGCCGGCACCAATGCGTAGCTGCATTCTACCAAAAAGATAAAGGGGTCCGTTGTCAGCAGCGGCGGGTAGCTATACAGCCGGCGACGTGCATCGCCAGCCTCTGCTCCGAAATGCTGCGCCATGAACAGCTGGCCGTGCTGCTGCTCGGCATCTGCGATGAACTCGCTTTCTATTCGACCTCCGGGATGTGGGTTTCGGCCTCCTATCTTAATGTATGCCGAGGTTGTTTCCGCAAGAATTCGCAAATGAGCTACTACCTGTTCTGGGATCTTCTCGATCAAGGTCATTCCTGGCTGAGCTTCGATTCCACGCTGCTGGATTTCCACCTCGGAAATCGAGAATCCAACGACTTGAACTAGCGTATCACTCGCGTGGAGTTCATCGCCTGCTTGCATCTTGTCTACTGGATATCGAGTGTCTAGCTTATTGACAACCAACGTATCCCTCAGTCGATGGTAGGCGGATAAGAGCTCCGAGAATAGCTGGCTGTTACCGGCGCCAGATGGTTGATTGGCGCCTGCTTCCGATGCTTCGGCGGCCGCGGCCGCGGCTGAAGAACTACCTGACGCTCCTAGCGTCGCTGATGATCGCGCATCAAGTTCATCTTTGACCCAGATCGACTCCAGGCGAGGCTTTGACGGCGTCAGCGTTTGCAGCAGGCTTCCGGGGAGGCTTGGCGTGTCAATATCGGGCAGCTTTGAATCATCTATTTCACGAGCCTTGCTATTGCCGAACGGGTAGGATGATATTTGCTTGTCTAGGAAATCCTCAAAGCTCTCTTCTGCTTGGAGATTTCCAGGGTATGACTCCTCCAGTCCTTTCCAGACGATAGGAACAAACGCATTGCCTAGGGCCTTGCAAAGGGGGCACACAAACTCGTTTCGAAGAATGTTCTCGGGGTGGTGCCGCGCGATTTGGTGGGTATGTCGACGGTTGGTTGCCTCGTAGTACTGCTCAAAGCAACGATAGTGCATCATGTGCCCACAGCTGCTGGCCACTGGTCCGGCTCGAGAAAGTGAAGCGTCGAACCCTCTGCCAATCGTCTGCCGCTCGGCGAGGAACGTCTCTCCATGGGAATTCAACTTCTCCACCATCTTTCTGTTTTCTTGAGCTATACCAAAGGGGCGAATGTCATCCGCTGACCTGTCGAGATTACATGGAGTCTGCGAAGCTTCCCGGACAAGATCGGGGTCCTGAAAGTCCGTTTGACGAAGTATGAGACTCTCGTTCAGGAGGGCAAAGGTACCGTACAGACGTCGGTCGTCAGCTTCCTCCTGACACAGGATGCAAGTCCCGGTTGGGTATTTCCAGTTGTGCTTGCGGTCTTCGGCTTGTTCCACGTCCTCTTCGTCGTCCTCATCGAGATCCGATCCCCAGTCAATGGATCCTTGGTTCTCCAAGAAGCTCTTCTGTTGCTGCTGAAACTGTGCCATTACTTTAGCCTGACGATTCATTGCCGCTTGCTTTCTTCTTTCGCGCTCTTCGTCGGCAGATATGTTTGCTGGAGACGCGGTGCTGATGCGATCTACGGGTAGCCCGAGCTTTACAAATTCTGCATTAAACGCCCCTGGTCGTTTTTGCTTGAGGCGCTTCAGGACGAGGGAAATTTTGGGATGTACTGCCTTGAAGTCTTCATTGGTGGATAGCATGTCCAAGAGCGAAACAATGGTCCTGGCATTACTTGCGTCAGGCATGAAGTTGCTTCGGGCGACTCTTGTGAGCGCCGTGTGGACAAATGATTTGGGGGGTTTCCCCGAAGCATCAGCCTCGGCGCTGTCATCTTCCATGGTGGCGAGCAAAACGAGATGAAGAACAACCTGCAAAAATGTTTCGATCCTAGTGCTGGGCACAAGCGGTGTAAACTTGTGCGCGCTTAGAGCGTACAACAATGAGTAGTAAATGACTTGTGCAAAGACACCCGTGCTGGTGAATTCCGCGAGATGTTGGAATAGACCAGACGGTATCGGTCGAAGTTTAGGTTCAAATACGATTTCTTCCACACTCTTGCCCGTCTTCTTGGCCATCTTTTTACGGTAAGCAAGTTCGGACTCCTCGCGCTGATTCTTGTTATAATGGGCGATGTAGGGGTCGATTTCCTCAATGAATTCTTGTCGGAGTTCAAAAGTGCCCACATCGGATACACCTTCCGGTGGCTTGAAAGAGGCCATTTCATCCAAGACTCGTGGGAAGTCTTCTGACTCTTGGTATTTTTCTGGAAGCTTCTGACAGATCTCATTAAACGACAGAGGCTTGAGACACAAGACGTGAATGATGTCCCGGCGCATGGCCAGCAGACGGAAATTTGGTTCATCCTCTGGAGCAATCAAGCAAGTGCGGTCGCTCAGGAGAACAATGAGAAGATGAATCATATCCTCAACAACGTCGAGGTGTTGAGTATCATCTTGAGCTTCTGATAGAACCTCAAAAATACCCTTTACCCAATTTTCCATTCCGAATCGGTCAATAATGGATGCCAAGACTCGAGAGGGATCACAAACTACCATTGCCGTTTGCAAAAGGAAAATGTCTCGGTGGTGACAAACATCTCTCTGCCCGACACCGCGATATGTACTGGCCTGATGGCGAAGACTAATGCCATTTCGAACCCACATATTCGCCTTTATCTGGGCCAACCAAGCACAGACTCGGAGGGGGTAATCAAATAGGGCCATTAAATAGTCCTCCGGGCTGTACTCCTTCTTGGGAATCTGCAAAGGCCCTATTGTCATGAGCCTTGGCTTCGACTTGAGCTCTTGCCTGGTGAAGCTCAAGAGAGCGCGCATTTTTGATGCCGGAAGAGACCTTCCACACTCGATCAGCCAAGACAAGGCGTAATGCAGCCCGTGGTGGAAGCTGATGGCATCTTTCTCGACGACAAATTTAACAACATCATACGATTTGCCTTCGACATCGAACTCCAAGTCACTCATCGTCTTGAATTTTACCTCGTCTTTGATTTCTGCCTGTTTGAACCTGAGACGATCTGCACCAACGGAGTTGAACGTGGCAGCTTTGGCGGCTAGGCGGATGGCGTTCATGAGATTGCGTATCTCGTTGGGCGGGCACTGACGAAACGCATCGGCCAAGTTCCTAGCTTGCAAGTTGATCTGCCTGGTAACCAGAGAGGCCGTAATCCAGGAATCGGCTTCATATTCAACGTGCTCGACGACAGCGCGGACATTGGGTCCAATGCCTTGGTGAAGCTTCACCAAATCTAGGAATTGCATCAGATACCTTGGTTCACTTCTGAGCCGCTCTTGAACATGTTGGGAGCTGAAAAGATATTTCAGATCTTGATAGAAGTGATACATGCGCCTATTAGTGACAGATCCGCTATCGAATGCAAGAACCGCAACAGGGGAGAGATCCCAAGGGTGACCAACTTGTCTGGTCGTCAAGAATGTAAACAGAATTGCCAACAAGCTGGTCAAAAAGTTGCCTCTCTCCACTACCTCTGCAGTGATGGATGCCGTCGTCAGCATCTGGAGAGAGAGATTGATAATGGAATGGTCTGGCTCCCGATCTCCAACGAGATACAGCTGGGCTAGGATGGTGTAGAGGCTAGCAAATCGAAGGGCCACGACTCGCTTGAATTCTGGAATCTGGACTACCGTGGAAATGTAGAGGGCGCGGAGGTCATTCCTGGCCCTTTTCCACATTCGCAAGTCGAACAGGAGCAGCCAGTCCAAGCGAACACGTTGGAAAACATCCTCTGCCGGCGGCACGTTGCCCGATTGTGTATAGGCCGCCGGAGTTTCGAGCCAGTAGAGTCCAGGGTTTGGCAGTAACTTTTCCATCTTGCCAGGTGTTTTAGGAATTTTTACATTCGCTTTTGAGTATATACTTTGAGAAATGAGAGGCTCTTGCATGTCGGAATCGGACGGCGTAGTCTCGCGTTGCTGAGTCGTCTGAGTCGTCTGCTCCTGTGCCTGTTCAGGCGCAGGAACAGGCGGAGGGGGAGGCGGAGGAGGATATCCAGCTAGAGTGGCCTCGTCCTCTTCCAAAGCCTCGTTGGGCCTTATTGTCATGTCTGGCTCAGGGACATCTCCCTGTGCGTCTACCATCATAACGTCGTCATCCGAGACGGAACGATTCTCGTCATCCTCATCATCCTCATCATCATCCATATCGGCATCGTCGTCGTCGTCGTCATCGTCGTCGTCATCATCATCATCTCCGTCATCGGGATCCAATGTCAGGCCTTGAGCACCGGCTGCAGCTTGTAGAGCAAGAATAAACCGGGCGTTAACATTGTGCATCCTAGCTCTTGTTTCAAGCCGTTGGTCATCTGCTTCCTCATCGTCGATAAGACCCAGAGTATGGATTGCGGCGCTTCCTTTCCTCCATGGCTTCATCAGCTCCTCGCATATGGTTCGTCGGAGGATATGATTATCATGGCCAACTGAGCAACCGGATATGTCGCTTAACCACTCAATCAAGGTACCACACATCTGTTCCCGAAATGTGTCTCTCGCTGAGCGAATGGTGACTGTGACTCTGATAGACTCCAATGTCTTGGACATTTGTAGCAACCGTTCGACATTGTCTGAAAACACCAAAAGGCTTCGTCCAACTGCGTCTGTTTCCCATGCGTCGTTATTGGCCTGTTTCCGGGTTTTCCTACAGGCTCTAGCTACCTGGTCTCTGACTTCATCAACAGTGTGCTTCTCATCATTCCATAGCACTAGTGCAAAATCCGTGCAAGCCTGGGTATCGGAGCCATAATATGTTGATTTCAAACGAGATGCTTCTTCGTCCTTCAAAATTGAATCCTTGGTTTTCGTCTGGCGTAGCTGCTCGGGCGAGCAAGATATAACATCGCAGATATAGTCGAATGCTCTTCCGATTGTCATCTGTACACCGTTGACGAGATCTTCTGGAAGCGAGGCAGGTTTTCCGGCACTGTCCATGTGAGAACCAGCGGCCACATCAGAGTGGATGGTGCAAAATAGCGGCGTTTTCCAAGCTTCATCATCTCCGCAATCGCAGCAGCCACTGTTTCCCACCGAAATCTGGATTCTCACCATGTGCCCCGTATGATCTGTTGCATCAAAGCATCGGCTACACAGGCAGCAGGTCTCGTCCGTGCCGCATGTCCTGCACATGTAGGATGCCTCACCAGGCTTGAAGATGTGACCACATCGCTTCCCTCGAGCCGCCTCTGTGTATTCCGCACCTTCCACAGCGCCCTGAGCATCACCAAGCTTCAGGCTGTCGGACGGCCTGCCCTCGGGGAACAGAAGTCGCATATATTCATGGTTGCCGCCAGCCAACGTCCAGAAAAGGCTGGTTAGGAGCTCTCGGGAAGCCTCCTCTGTATAGCGGTAGTCGAATCGCGCGGGCAGATCTGCCAGTAGCTGGCAGAGCTGCTGCTCTTGAGTAGATAAAGGGTTCTCCATTCTCATGGGCTCATGATGCAGCGTCGCTCTGCAACTGACCGAAGGCGTGTGCGCAATGCGGGAGGTGGGGGTTCTGTTGGTGGTGTCAGCTCTAGCAGAGGAAATGCTCGATAGAATGACGAGATGGCCCGTAGCCGGAGCTGGGGTTGGTGCAGTAGAGAGAATACCTGTCAACAGGGAGAGCGTAGATGTTGTAGTGTCGAGGCGGTGGGTGTGCGACTACAGTATGCTGGTATGATGTGTTGATTCGCTCTGATTGGAAATGTAGCTGGAGATTTGTTTCGAGGCGGCGAATATTATTTGCTGCCTATATGTACCTGCTAACGTGCTGTAGCTACATGTCAGGCGGTGCTAGAAGGTCTGACAGCACCTAAAGCTGTCTAGGCGGCCGCCACCAATTATCAGGGAGTTCCAGCTTCTAACCTTTGCCCCTCTGTGACAAAGTACCAGGTCAATACGTCAGTTGGCGCGGGAACAGTGTTCAAGTCCCGCCAAAGAAGTGGATGGGATTAATCATATGTACTCCTTTCTTGTACAGCGCAGTGATTACGGAGAAATACTGGAGAGTCATTTCTTGACGATATTATGGGTCATAAGGGCTTCCCAAGTGCGTGTGCACAGGTACAGAGGTTACTATGAGGCATCGTATGACCGCGGATAAGTTGGTAGTGCTGGCCGAGCCCGGAGAATGATATAGCCGTGATACAGGGCAAAGAGGCAAAAAAAGGTGGTGAATCGTTCTATTTCTCGTTGATTTTGTACATTTTACCTAGGCAGTCCCATGCCACACCCATTCTAGCCATAGTAACCGGAATTTGCATGCTGTTCTTACTCCTCGTCCTCGCCGCCCTCAATGTACTTGTGTCGGATGTCCTTCCATTGGCGCTGATCTCCTGGTTAGCTTCCCGCCAGTTATGGCTTCGTTTCGACTCAACACTTACGCCTCGGTTGTTGCTGTCCCAGATGTTGTTCATGGTGGCGTTGAAACCGCTGTTGCACCCTTAATTAGTCTTTTACTGCCCTGACGCTCGATCGAATGTGGCGGGTTCCTCATACATCTCCCAAGCGAAACCGGCACCGAAAACGGCCGCAAGCATGGTGAAGTTCTTGCGGAACACGGTGCTGCATAGTTGTATGTTAGGACGCCCGAGTTACGTTTGTTGATTCACTGTCGTTGCGACTTGCCTGTAGATGGACTGTGCGAGAGACTGCGCATGTGCGCGATTAGCTTGTGATGCGGCGACGGAACGGATTGCGTCCTTTCGATGCTTACCATGTTGACTTTGGCGAGCAATTGAATGCTTCTGATGCAGTCGCGATTGCGTAGAGACCGAGGTGCTGTTGTTGGCGGGTTTTTGGAAGAGGTTAGGAATGGCCTCAGAAGAAGTTCTGCTAGGGAAATCCGCGAGCGCAAGCAGAAAGTAAGCAACGCTGATTGGCCAGCCGCAACCTGGGATTCCGCTCCACAATTTCAACCCGGCGCCTCCCGCCTACAGCCTCAGTCATTTCTTGCACTCATTTACCAAGAATTGCCGAATGATATTTCTCGTTCTATTCCATTCATCAGCTTTAATCTGAGAGGTGGAATTTATTCGATCTAATACTAGTCTTCTTGATTGAGTACTTTTCCATCGTTGACCTGTGGATTGATGAATGAACTCATCCTAAAACTCCGTAGTAGCCGTCTCTCTCTTTGTATTTTCCCTACCTAGTACCTATAGTACTGTTAGGCCTACTACTATGGGGGATGCTTCTTAAACTTCAACGTTCTGAGTCTTTCTGCTTCGTGTACACAGCCAGCAATATCTCGGTAAATATGAATATATGGCCGACAAAAATTGCATTTTTCATATCATTGCCCTGTGATACTTGTGGAGGTGAGGCTCCTATATCAACGTGGGCTCATTAGTTGTTGATAGCATATGTTCATCTGCACAGAGTGCTGGCTGCTCTCTTGGCCCTGGGGGATATTCACATGGACAATAGGATGTCCTAACTGTGAACTACGATTCTTGCATCAAAGGGCTACGACTTTGCCAATGGGTTTCTTTACTTCGATAGTCCCAGCGAGCACCTTTGTAAGCTAGGTCGTAACCATGCTGGAGGTTGAGATGAGGAAGCTTAGAAAGCTTTACTCAATTCCTCTTTACCCGTGCTTATGGACATAGGTACCTAAGGTGCTGGATTATGTACTTGGATACAGGTACCAATTAATCAAGGTAGCATTGCCCCAATACATAAGCGTTAAAGAACATGGTTAACATGTGGTTGTGACAAGGAAGCCAAATCTCGAAATAAGCGCAGCCACTCGGAGTATAACGCAGAATAGTGGGGGTGCGTTGGCAAGTTGGGCCACCTTTTTCTGTCCATTGCCTGGTCACGCCTCGGGTCTCATCCGAGCTTCAAGTTGTCTCGCAAGCTGTAGGCACTGTGTTGCCTGAGTGCTGCCGCATCGAACATCGCCTGGCCAATCCGCAGCTGTGCCTGAGAGGTCAATTTTTAGGTCATTGGGAAGCCTGTGCATCCGAGCCATCAATTCGACGGGCTGTGATTGGGCACCGCTGAGTCACTGTGAATCAATCAACCTCCCTGCTTGACGGCGAGCCTTCTCAGACCATCGTGTCTGCAATCCCGACAATGGCACCCGCTACTACGAATTCTGGTATTACAACAGACGAGGCCAGCGGAGAGCGTCACATCCCCGAGTCTACTCGAGCCGACGGGAGCAAACGAAAGGCTATCAAGATCCGACCCGGCTACCAGCCACCCGAAGATGTCCAGGTCTACAAGAATCGACCGGCGGAAGCATTTCGGGAGCGAGGAAAGCGAATAGGCATTCCTGGCGCCGCCGCACAAGAGGAGAAGCCGGACCAAGGTTCCGCCGCCAGCAATAAGAACGCGAAACGCCGAGAAGCCCGGAAAAAGGCCAAGGCGGCTGGCGACGGTGAAGGCGAAGGCGAGGACAAGCCCGATGCAACGGCAACTACAAAAGATGGCCAGCCCAATGCAGAAGAGGCTGATCCTGAAGTTGAGCGCGAGAAAAAGGCTCGAAGTCTTAAGAAGAAACTGAAGCAAGCCAAGGAGCTCAAGATGAAGAAGGATGGAGGCGAAGGTCTGTTGCCTGAGCAGATCGCCAAGGTCATCAAGATCAACGAGCTCATTCGCGAATTGGATGCCCTTGGCTTCGACGCAGACGGCGAGCCCAAGACAGAGACGAAAGACGATGCAACTGAGGGCGGCGAGAACAAGAAATGAAGAGCACACCTTCACAAGGCAACCCAAACAAGGGACCCCGCCGTCCCCTCCCAGCCATACGATACGTTGAATGCAGTCGACCGTACCATGTTATGCCATGCCTATCACAGGGAGGAAGCATTTGCAGCTACAATAAGAGGAGTCATGCCGCTTTCACCAACTCAGAGTCCCGCGCGCAGGTTGAAGACACATCATTGAGAATGCCGGCATAACGAGGGGTCTGGAGGACTTCTATAGCTTCGAGACTTGGAGTAGCGGGGCATTGAAAGATCCCTGTACATCGATCCCGGGAGCATGGGGCAAAGAAGGCATTGGTATATGTAGCATGTACATAAGAAAATCTACGCACCAACAATGCACAAGTTCTACACTGCCATATGCCCAATTGCTTGAGGCAGACACATGTTTGACATCAAAATGCTCTTTAGCTCATTGTGGTGGATGCACTCCGTGGGCGGCTCAGACTTGCAGAGGAAACATGTGACGACTCTTCTGATCGTAAGCTCTTAAACTGTAGCGAGAAAACGTAGTGGTGCTGTATGAGAATTTCAATGAACTGAGAAGCTTAGAAGATACATGAAGCCATTCATTTGAGATTTAAAATCCATCAAGGCATCTCCCGGTGAAGAGAGACGTAACACAGCAAATGGTGGTAATACGCGGTTAGTGCTTTGTAGAGGGGCTGGAGCTGCAATGGGTAGTGCCGATCTTCTGCCGAGCAGTGGTGGCAGGGATTAGCTCAAGGCTCCAATGAGTGAGGTAAGCCTCCACGACTTCAAAGAGCAGCAGCCACCAAGATCCGATCTGGCACAATCAACTCTGGCAAGCTCCCACCGAACCAGCGAGAAAACCTACGGAATTGAAGACACTTTTTACGGAATATAGCACTACGGTAGCATCGTTGCGGCTCTCCAAATCATGTCTGCGGAAGAAGAGCGCCAGACGGCCCTCAACGCCTACCGGGCGAAGCTCATCGAATCCCGCGAATGGGAGGCAAAGCTGAAGAACCTACGACTAGAGATCAAAGACCTCCAGAAGGAGTACGACCGGACAGAGGAGAACATCAAGGCACTGCAGAGTGTAGGACAGATTATTGGTGAAGTCCTAAAGCAGCTGGATGATGAGAGATGTAAGGGCACTTGCCAAGGGTCTTGCGATGGGGAAGCTGTTTCCGAGGGTGATGCTAACCTTGAGTGCTTTCCAGTCATCGTTAAGGCGTCATCGGGTCCTCGGTATGTCGTCGGCTGCAGATCCAAGGTTGACAAGACGAAGATGAAGCAAGGCACACGTGTCGCGCTCGATATGACGACGCTCACGATCATGCGTATGCTCCCGCGGGAGGTCGATCCACTGGTCTACAACATGTCACTGGAAGACCCCGGCCAGGTCAGCTTTGGAGGAATCGGTGGACTTAATGACCAAATTCGAGAGCTCCGAGAAGTCATCGAGCTTCCCTTGAAGAATCCAGAGCTCTTCCTCAGAGTAGGCATCAAGCCGCCCAAGGGTGTCTTGCTCTACGGTCCTCCCGGAACAGGGAAAACCCTTCTAGCCAGAGCTGTTGCAAGCAGTCTGGAGACAAATTTCCTGAAAGGTGAGTGGTGTTTGGCAGATGGGAGGAAAGGCTGCATGGGAGATGCGGGCTAACAGTCCCTAGTTGTTTCGTCGGCCATTGTCGACAAGTATATCGGTGAGTCGGCGAGGTTGATCCGAGAAATGTTTGGTTACGCCAAAGAACACGAGCCGTGCATCATCTTCATGGACGAAATCGATGCCATCGGAGGACGACGATTTTCCGAGGGTACAAGTGCCGATCGTGAAATCCAGAGAACCTTGATGGAGCTCCTCAACCAGCTGGACGGATTCGACTACTTGGGCAAGACAAAGATCATCATGGCTACGAACAGACCGGATACGCTGGACCCCGCGCTGCTGCGTGCTGGTCGTCTGGACCGAAAGATTGAGATCCCGCTGCCGAATGAGGTTGGACGGCTGGAGATTCTCAAGATCCATGCCTCTTCTGTTGTCATCGATGGTGATATTGACTATGAAAGTGTGGTCAAGATGAGCGATGGACTGAATGGAGCTGACTTGCGAAACGTGGTCACTGAAGCGTGAGTGGTTCATCCAAATTGGGAAATCTACGAACAGGTCCTTGCTAACAAAGAACAACACAGTGGTCTGTTTGCCATTAAAGATTACCGAGAGTCGGTTAACCAGGATGACTTCAACAGGGCGGTGCGTAAGGTGATGGAGGCAAAGAAGCTGGAGGGCAAGCTCGAGTATCAGAAGCTGTAAGAGCGTTCCAAGAGAGAGTCATTGAGAAGGGGTTTCTAGCGCCAGTGAACAAAAGAATACCGACATGGGTAATTTTTAGGACTGTATAATAATTCAATGATGCAGCGAATGCTGAGTGAGCTCTTGGCATAGGAATGACATGCATGAGCAACTACCTGGCATTATCCGACTCCGCCTCCCAAGGGACCTATTTGTTGATATTGGCGATGGGCCATGGTATTGGGGGACATGGTGTTGATGGGTAAGGCTGACGTGCTTGTAGATATTTGCGGAATAGGAGTGCTACAAGATTACAAAGGCTTGGCATTGTTTCCTTGACGTTTCTAATAAAGCAGTCAAAAGGTGTTGTGCCATGGCTTCCTTACTATGGATGTTTCGCTGAGCACATGTCAGCCCTGCAAATTGCCGCATCAAGTCAGGCGATCACAGCTTATAGCATTGATGGAAATTGCTAGCATGAACCACTAAGAAGGGCGGCTGAACTTGGTTGGCGAAAGGAGCAAGGCAGAATGGCGATTATCATTGCTGATGTCAGAGTCAGAGGGAGATATAACTAGGAGCAGTAAGGCGGCTGATTTTAGTAGAGACCGGACTTCCAATGGGAGGCAAGCCACAGAGCATGTTTTCCTTACTTGTCGCTCTCGTTTGCTCTCTCGTCTCCTTTGCCCTTTTTTCTTCTTTTGTGTGTGTGTGTGTGTGTTGTTTTTTTTATTGGGGCCGCGGTTTGCGTGACCAGAAGGATGGGTTCAGCTATGTAGATAGTCTGACCGGAGGAGACAGATCCATGGTGGCTTTGCGGAGATTACATTACTAGACGTTTACCAATAATAAGATTCCAGACAAAGAAAACAGTCGACAGTTGACAGATGAAGAAGAAAACTTGCAAAGCGGCTGTCGAAATTGTGGTAAACTCCATATCTCAGCAGCGCAAAATAGAGTGATGCTATTCTTGGAAATAAAAATACAAGAGCTGAGCTAACGAACCGTTACTAAGGAGTGCTAGGGGCAAATCAATGAGGCTGTGAAAAAGGAACCTTTCTCAGCCCAAGCGCGATCTGGATTGTTCGGGGACGGCGGCGCCAAGCAAGCAAGGGTTTTTAGATTGATGGCTTCCTCTTCCCATCTTTGCTTGGCCCTGGAGACGATCAGAGGGCGCGCGGGCTATGCATTAGCGAATTCCTTCTTTTTCTCTCGCTGGTAGCGAGTCGGAGCGATAGCGTTATCACGGGGCATACGAGGCTGCAATTTCAACGACGGGCCGGGTGGGCTATTTTCAGCAGGAGAACTCCGTATTGCCGGACGTCCCTCTAGTACAGTGCCGGCAGAAACGGACAGGGGGGGTCAATGGTGTTTATCGGAGAGGGGGGCAAGGGGAAGAAAACAATAGAGACGGACGCTGGTGTGTGTACCTGGCCGGAATACGAACTCTATGACGTCCTCCAGGAGGTGCCACGGGAAGGATTTGCTCGTGCGGCGCGCCAGAGGCGATTTTCCTGGGATTCTACCTGATTCGACATTCTTTTTTTTTCTAAATCAAAATCGTGAAACTCGTGCTTGACTTTTTTTGATGGGTCCGGGTCCCGTCTGTGCTTGGAGCAGCCAGCCCAGCTTACTTTTTGCCCACAAGAAAAATAACGGGAGGGCTACGGAGTAATAGCTGGCGAACCGTCAGGTCGGACGGGCTTTGGACGGAGCATAGTACGGATCCTGTCTGTGTATGTAAGACGCTTTTAGCACGGCTGGGGCGAGGGGATTGGCCGGAATCAGGGTCGGGCGGTGGCATGGTGGTGAGTCGCTGGTGGACGCCACACGAGGCTCCTTTTCCCCTTGATCTAACGCATTCAGAGGGAAAAAAAGGGACATGGATGGGCGAGAAATGCTAGCGTCAGTCAGGCTGGGTCAGTTTTAGCGGCGAAGGGCCTTCCTAGCCTTTGGAACTTGCGAACCGCTGCTGGGGGGCAGCTTTGGGCCGAGGGTTTGGTGTGACGGGCGGGTTTTGCAACAGTCTGTCTGTGTCGGACACGATGATGACAAGAGACAAGGGGATGGAGTACTTGTCCGTACTGTTAGAGTAGTCTGGATGATGGAATGTGGGATTGGATTTGATACCCTTTTGCTGTATGTACGACGCTGACGACGGAGCCCCACCAACGACATGTAGAGAATTGAGGGGCGCCTTAGTGCGGGAACGACACAGGGCGTTGTCCAGTCACCGCGCCAGATGTGTTTACGATACTGCATCAATGCAATGCCATGGCAGTCTGGCGCCGGGGAAACAAGGAAGAGAGAGGCATGGGTGCCCGATATCAAGAGCGAGGTTGTCATTGGGAGCCCGTTCTTTTTGATTTTGCTGTTGCTTCTGCTGCCGCTTCTGCTTCTGCTTCTGCTTCTGGCTGCCGCTTATACATACTTTTTTGGAGGTTGTAATAAGGCCGTGCCGGACGAGCACAAGCTGTAAAGCCTCGACCCCGCCACCAGCCAATGCGGCCGGTAGCTGCCAGCACGCGGTGTCCGAGATGCGTGCTCGTCGTACAAGTGCAAATCGGTTGCTGTAACAAGTACGAGCATCTTGAGGCATGACCTGCCGTGGACCGAACTGGACGGGCTTGTCTTGTCAAGCGGCGGAATCGTCCGCATCTGTCTATCTCACGCAGCTCCGAATCACACTCGACATACCCCCTGGGCATCAATTAACTGGAGACATGGGTGACTTTGAGTCCCTTGGGCCGCTTTTGGTAATCAAGCTTACAATACAAGCTGGTGGGATAAAGTGGCATATGACAGCGGCGTGAATGGCGTTTGTATCTCGTCTGGATGCTCCATTGGCATTGAACATTTGTCTTGGACACAAACAAGTATCAGTAGGTAGCGGTGACGTTGAGGCCAAGAGGCTAGTCGCTCCCCAGATCGGACAAAACAAGGCAGAGTGAATGAATGAACTGAGCGGCAATCCAATAGTGTAACATCAATGCCGCTGGGAGCTCGTAAAGTCGACCACGGTCTGCGACGCAGGTACGAGGTACCACAGACTCAAGTCGGTCGGCATAAGATAAGGTAGCAAATCGAGCAGGGAGCAGACGAAAATGGTCAACTCAACAGACAGGGAGGGAGGCGTATGTACGAGCACAGCAGGCCAGGTCTAGGAGGGGCACAGCAACACAACAACAAGCAGCCAAAAGACCATCTCCGTCATCCCAAGCTGGTAGCCAGTACCCGGCCTGTACCCGCGCTGTACCTGGCATCCAGCTGCTCGGAGCCCCCATCGGCCGGTCCCTCCACGGTACCGCATGCTCCCTGCCCACCAGGTACCTGCAATGCTAAGCTCGCTGCCCACCTCGGACCCTCTCTCCTCTCCCCTCCCCCCTCTCCACATTAAGCTGAGCCCCAAAGCCTCGCTCCGCTACTTCTGGCCAGTGCTCCTTTTCCTTGTGCCAAGGGAGTAACAGTAACAGGTACGAGCACGTTTGCCTTGAGTTGCTACTAGGTGCTACTAGGTAAGGCCTTAGCAGCACTCCAGTCACTGCCCAGTCAGAAGGCCGGACACTGCAAGACAGCTCGAGTACATATAGAATAATACTTCCCACCTTCGCGTGCCGCCCAAACCTAAACTCATCTGTCCGCGCCTCCCCTCCTTTTATACCAAAAACCCTAAAACCTTCGCCCCTTGGTCCCGGCCAATTCCACCGTCTTACCACCTTGTCTTGGGCTTATATTGACGCGCTCTTCTTTTCTTGTTGATTCCCTCGTCTCTCCCGTCTCGTCTCGCCCAGCTCTCGTTTCCCCTGCGAGATCCTGCATTTTCTTGCTTCTGTTCTGTCCATAGCATAGACATCACCATCAACCATGTGGTAAGCTTTCCATGCCACCATTTCACCGCCCCGCTCTCTGCGTCTGTCTTCTTGCCATGGTGCTCGTCATGGCCCCAAAGAAAGACGGGGAGCCGAACCCTATTGTCAATTGACCTGCTACTGACGCTTGTCTGCAGTGGCATTTTCGGATACGTCAACTACCTGGTGGAGAAGGACCGCAAGTTCATTCTTGATACACTGCTCAACGGTAAGTAGCTCCCGTTTTCCCCCTCGCGCCTCAATAGAGGGGTACTTTGCCGGGCTTGAACATGGAGAGCAATTTGGCAGCTAACGCCTCGGTCCTTTTCCAGGCCTGTCCCGTCTCGAGTACAGAGGATACGACTCCGCCGGTCTGGCCATCGACGGCGACAAGAAGAATGAGGTTCTGGCCTTCAAGGAGGTTGGCAAGGTGGTCAAGCTGAGGAAGCTCATTGACGAGTCCGAGTTGGACTTGACCAAGGTTTTCGACTCACATGCCGGTATTGCCCACACCCGATGGGCTACTCACGGCCCCCCCTCCACTCTCAACTGCCACCCTCACCGGTTTGTCCCCCCCTATACCCTTGTGTGCAATTCTTGATCCAGCAAGCTGACACGACGCCCGCCGCCACGTACAGATCCGACCCCACCTCGCAGTTCACCGTTGTCCACAACGGCATCATCACAAACTACAAGGAGCTCAAGACCCTCCTGACCAGCAAGGGCTTCAAGTTTGAGACCGAGACCGACACCGAGTGCATTGCCAAGCTCGCCAAGTACATCTACGACCAACACCCCCAGATTGGCTTCACAGACCTCATCAAGGCCGTCATCCAGGAGCTTGAGGGTGCTTATGGTCTGCTGATCAAGTCTGTTCACTACCCCCATGAGGTCATTGCTGCCCGAAAGGGCTCCCCTCTTGTCATTGGTGTCAAGACTCAGCGCCGCATGAAGGTCGACTTCGTCGACGTCGAGTATGGCGAGGACAACGCTGCCCTCTCCGCCGAGGCTGCATCCCAGACCGTTGCCTTGAAGAAGGCTGCCGCTGGCGACCTCCTGGCCCCCTCCAGCGCCCTGGGTGCCCCTGACAAGTCTCTCCTGCACCGCTCCCAGTCGCGTGCTTTCATGACTGATGATGGCATGCCCATGCCCACCGAGTTCTTCCTCTCTTCCGACCCCTCAGCCATTGTTGAGCACACCAAGAAGGTCCTGTATCTCGAGGATGACGACATTGCTCACATTCACGAGGGCTCCCTCAACATCCACCGCCTGAAGAAGGCCGATGGCAGCTCCAACGTCCGAGCCATCCACACTCTTGAGCTGGAGCTCCAGGAGATCATGAAGGGCAAGTTTGACCACTTCATGCAGAAGGAGATTTTCGAGCAGCCCGAGTCTGTTGTCAACACCATGCGTGGTCGCCTTGACATTGCCAACAAGACCGTCACCCTTGGTGGTCTGCGCTCATACATCTCTACCATCCGACGATGCCGTAGAATCATCTTCATTGCCTGCGGTACCAGTTACCACTCTTGCATGGCTGTCCGTGGTATCTTTGAGGAGCTGGCTGAGATCCCCATCTCCGTTGAGCTGGCCTCCGATTTCCTCGATCGTGAGGCTCCCGTCTTCCGAGACGACACCTGCGTTTTCGTTTCCCAGTCTGGTGAGACCGCCGACTCTCTGATGGCCCTCCGATACTGCTTGGAGCGTGGTGCCCTCACTGTTGGTATCGTCAACGTTGTCGGTTCCTCCATCTCTCTCCTCACCCACTGTGGTGTCCACGTCAACGCTGGCCCCGAAATCGGAGTTGCCTCCACCAAGGCCTACACCTCCCAGTTCATTGCCATGGTCATGTTCGCTCTCTCCCTTAGCGAGGACCGTGCCTCCAAGAAGGCTCGCCGAGAGGAAATCATGGAGGGTCTCTCCAACGTCTCCGCCCAGATCAAGCAGATTCTCGACCTGGACCAGCCCATCAAGGACCTGTGCCAGAGGGTCTTCAAGGACCAGAAGTCCCTGTTGCTGCTTGGCCGTGGTAGCCAGTTCTCCACCGCTCTTGAGGGTGCCTTGAAGATCAAGGAAATCTCATACCTCCACTGCGAGGCTGTCATGTCTGGCGAGCTGAAGCACGGTGTTTTGGCCCTGGTCGACGAGAACCTCCCCATCATCATGATCCTCACTCGTGACGAGATCTTCACCAAGTCCCTCAACGCCTACCAGCAGGGTAAGTTAATTCTAATCAAGACCTCTTTCTTGTTTTTCTCACAACGCTAACGCTCGCTATAGTCATTGCTCGTGGTGGCAAGCCCATCGTCATCTGCAACCCTGCTGACGAGGAGTTCAATTCCTCGGAGGCTCTCAAGATTGAGATCCCCAAGACCGTCGACTGCCTGCAGGGTATCTTGAACGTTATTCCCCTGCAGCTGATTGCCTACTGGCTGGCCGTTCTTGAGGGTCTCAACGTTGACTTCCCTCGAAACTTGGCCAAGTCCGTCACTGTCGAGTAAAGAGACGCCGGTCGGCTCTACTCACTGGATGGATGTTGACGTGGCAGTGGCATTTTTTTTTTGCTGCCACGAATTAAAAGATAATGAGGAGTTGGCTGTCAGGGAACATTTAACGGCTCAGCAATGACTTTTTTGTATTAGGAGGATGCGCTTTATATTTTTGTATGTAATCAGGACCCAAGATGGGTTCCGCTGTCAGTGTGGCCGAGCTTTCTAGGCGAACGCAAGGCGAGCTGTTGTTATTTACGTAGGACATGCGTCTGCCGGAGCGTCTTGGCATAGTGCGTTTTCGTTGACTGAAAAACATGTGTCCTGAGCGTCTGTTTGTAGACTTTGCTCCAGCGTCTACTTGGATATCTAGAGAAGAATCGATAAAACCGTAAAAGAGATTAGTTTATTTTAATATGGTACGACGATGACAGAATGTAGTGAATTGGGCATCAATAGAGAATTTCTGGTTTCTGAAGGCACAGTTTCTTTGAGATTGATTACTCTTCTAAGAGCCAAGGTCTTTTTTTTTTTTTTTTTTTTTCATTTCTTTGCACTATAAAAACAGAATAGGCCGCAATTATGTCTCGGTAACTAACTCCCCCTTGCTCTAGACCGTCTGAGTGCCATAGCCCTTGATTCTATCCGCAAACGCCCAGCTTTGATCCTCTAGCTTCTCGTCCTGCTTGAGCTCGACACCGTCCTTGGTCACAACAGCTAATGAGTAAGAGTCCAGACTTCGAGCGTCACGGTAGAAGAGCACTTTCATAGCCTCCTTGACAATGTCGATGGCCTCCTCGCGAGAGAGTTTCTTGGCCGACTCTTCGTCGGGGACGTAGCGTCTCATGATTGGCTGGGCCAGCATGGCGCCGAAACCCGTGGCCAGGGAGGGGGCAGAGTAGGTGCTGCCGAGGAGGTCGGCGGCGGCGAGGAAGGGCTCACCGTTGTCGTCGAGGCCGCCGATGAGGAGGTGGTTCCAGAGCGGGTCGAACTTGGAGCGGCGGTTGTAGAGGAGCTTGGAGAGGTATCGGTGGAGGTTGGCGGCGTTGAGGCGAGGCTTGTCGGGGGACTCGTAGGCCTCGGAGAGGGAGAGGTCGATGAGGTGGCGGTCGAGGTACTGCATGTCGGAGATGTCGCCGCTGAAGCCGACGATGGAAGAGTCGGCAAAGGTACGGAGACGCTTGACGTCGGTGAAGCGGGCGAGAGAGCCGTAGGACGCTGTAGTGGTTGTTAGTTGAGGGAGGGTCATTGGGGTGAACAAATAGTGGTCTCGTTGGATATTCGGGGGTGGAGGGGGAGGAGGTCGACAAAGAGACGTAAGGATGATTCGAGACGAGAATATAAGAAGATGTAGGGAAAGGAGACGAACCCAGGTTATCAGCCGCCATGACGACGCCATCCTTGAACTTGATGCCTATTACTGAAGTACCAGTGACGATGGGCTGCTGAGTGTTCTGCTTGGGCCCATTGTCCTGCATGTAGGAGTGGTCGTAGGCGCCGTAAACGTCGTCTCTCGGCTATGGCAGAAGCGTTAGCGAGTGGCAATGGGTAATTTTAAGCAATTCATTCTCGAGGGCTTCGTACTCGACCCCATGCTTGCGGACGGTGATCCATTTTGGCTTATAGAGCTTGTGAAGAAGAGGCGGCGACGTGGGGTAAGGACGGAAGCTGAAGCTGAGCAGCTGCTCGAAACGGCGGCAGCTCTTCGAAAGAGGAAACGGAGTGTTGATTCGGCTGTTGCTGAGGCTGCTCAAAGGCACCAGATATGCGGCTCGGATGAATTGAGAGAGGCAGCGAGAAAGCGAACAGTGAGAGAGGCTTCGCTGTCGTGGGAGAGCTGGTGATGCCGTGGTCGCGCGTCCCAGCGGTAGCCTACAATGGAAGTTACAAGCAGTGGTTACATAATCTGACATCACCGGCCATGATTGGCTGCAGGGAGCGAAAGCTTGGACCAGGTGGGCATCAGGTACATCATACGTCCCTTGTGGCGGGGCTTGCGGCGACGGACGAAGTTTTCGATACCTCGCCCTGTTCGATAGAAGACGTCAGGGAAGTCAGGGAAGCACAGCAGCTGCAGCAGCTTCCAAGCGAGCTCTAAAATCGGCAGCGGCAGCAGAGCTTACAGGGCTGGTTGCGGCAATCGATAGCAACGGCAGTTCCTCCCCCTCCCAACCCTCGTCACATCGCAACACCATTCCAGCAACTGCACGAGGAAAAAACAAGACTCGAGTTTCTTCGCCTTTTCCCTCGACAGCGGCCTGCACAATTCGCATTGCAATTGCATCTCTTGCACGCCCAACACCCCTTGCTTTTGCGCCGAACCGTTCGAAAGTCGAGTCGTCAAAATGCTGTCATCCGCACGTCTCGCGGCCCTTCGTCGCGTGCTCATCAGCTCCGGCGCGGCAGCTCCATGGCGCCAATCCACGGGTCTAGCAGCCCGCGCATTGGTGTTGCGCCTTGCCACGCCCTCGGTGCGCACGATTAGTATCTCGGCATCTATGCGCTCGCCGACGGCCAAGTCGACCACGTCAAAGTCAAAGACGTCGGCCAAGAAACCGACGACTAAGAAGAAGACCGCAAAGCCCAAGGCCAAGAAGCCTGTCAAGAAGCCTGTCAAGAAGGCCGTGAAGAAGAAGGTCGTCGCCAAGAAGCCGAAGAAGAAGACGGTCAAGAAAGTCAAGAAGACGTTGACGCCAGAGCAAAAGGAAAGGGCTGAGATTAAGAAGTTGAAAGAGATGTCGCTGCTGAAAGGACCGACCTTGCTCCCGGAGACAGCTTGGAATGTATACTTGGTCGATAATATTCGCGGCAGCAGCGGTTCTGCCATAGAAAGAGCCAAGGTCCTTTCCACCAGCTTCAAGAACTTGACCGAGACCGAGAAAGAGGTAGACCCTTCTCTCCCTTGACCCTCCCCACGAGACCAGATTTACTAACTCGGGTGTTTCACTTTTCGTAGCGCTTGGCCTCAGTCGGCAACTCCAACAAGATTGCCAACCAAGAGACCAAGAAGACCTGGGTCCAGTCGTTCCCTCCCGAGGCGATTTACACGGCTAACCTGGCTCGCCGTCGCCTGGCTCGCAAGACTGACAAGACCAAGCTCTATTTGATTCACGACGACCGACTTCCTCACCGTTCTGGAAACGCCTTCACTCTGTACTTGAAGGAGCAGTATAGCCAAATTGGCGCCGAAAAGGCTACTGATGCTATGCGCACCATCGGCGGGCAATGGAAGTCGCTGAGCCCCAGCGACAAGGCTCCCTACATCGATAGGGCCAACGAGCTCAACAAAGCATCAGAAGGCCAAGCCAAGGCCTTGAGAGAGAAGGGCAACAAGTACTGGAAGGAGAAGCTTGCCTCGCCTGCAGCTTAGATTTAGGTCACATGTCTAAGGATGGTGTTCTTGTGTGTGTGTATGTTGTAAGCGAGTAGACATGTCTTTTTTCTCTCTTTCTGCCACGTTACTGTGTTTATTATGGTACATTTCTCTCTGGGTCTTGGGCTGGTTGTAGGGAAAAAGGGTGAGATGGTGGGAGAGAGTGAAGAAAATGGTTTCTTGTTACCGTGCTTGAGTTTTGACGGGTATTTCATGATTTTCATGAATTGTATAACAGTAACGTGCGTATGAATGCCATTTATTGAATGCTATTGAAAACCACGCCCCTTAATTGGATTTCCATGTTTGAATTTGACTCCCAAGTAGTATAACATAGTTCCTCGGCGCCGTCGCCATAAAATATGTGCTCCCCTTTGAATAGATATAAATTAGTAGTAACCATGAGACAATAACTCCGATGCCCAAACTGACGTTGCTTATATCCGACTTTGGTCAAGTTCGACCGATATAATTACAATTACCTTACTTCTTCTCCACGGGAAGCACTTCCAGGACAACTTCTCCATCGGCACCAATCCATTGCGCGCCGGTAGTTTTCAGATGTCTACCGCTGGCAAGGTACAGCAGCAGATATGTATGCTTGGCAACATGAGCCCAGCAGTAGAAGCGGATCCAGGTGTGCGATTCATCGCGACGACACCACACGCCCCAACCGGCGAGCCCACTGCGGAGGTAGTTGGCCAAGAAGACCCAGGCTTCGTGGTGAGTTTCTGGGGACCAGTCGGTGCAGTCGATGAGCCAGTATCCTCGTTCAAGGGGTTCTGTTTCGCGTTTTATCACGGGGCGATATCGAGATGAGAGGTCCTTGGCCAGTTTGGCTAGTTTATCTGATACCAAGTCTGCAGGCTCGAGGTCCATGATTCCTGCTGGAGGCGACGGGGGTCGGATTTCCAAGGCGTCGGTCAATTCCTTCACTACAGCAAAAGAGGTGCTTGTTGGCTGATTGGTCCTTACGGGCCCGGTGTCACTTGAGCTCCGTTGTAGATTGGTAGCTTCGGCTTCATCAGCGAGTCCCTTTTGCCGTTTTGATATAGGCGGTGCAGATTCAGCTCTGAAGGAAGCCGCTTCTGACGCTGTGTCAAGAGCACTGCTTGATATGTATATAGTTTCGTTGATCACAGTTGGAGAGAACTGCTCCCGCTTCCGTGTCGATACTTCTGGTACTCCGGGTGTGACCGGGATTATATCTGCAGCGCTTCCATATCCAAGTGATTGGCTTGCAGCCCCGCCCACGCCAGGAGGGATGGGGATAGATGACGGGATATTTCCCCCATATGGGCTGGGTAACGAGGCGGATTCACCAACATTGGGAGCTGGTCCAGGTGGCGAGGACCTAGGAGGCGCCGATGAATTCAGGTTCTTCAAATAGTGCTCCAGAACCCTCGTTGGCGAAGCGAGGCGAATCTCAGCATCCGGTAAGGGGTATGAATCGTTGACTTGGCTTGGAGGTGCACGCCATGGGGACAAGACTTGAGTCGAGAGAGATTCCGCATCCTCGGTTGGGAAAGACTTGTCTGCCGAGTCACGTCTCTCTTGCAATGGCGGTGAAAAGCGATTATCGTACACACTTCGAAAGCTTAGATCCTGGGTCTCTGGAACCCACGGCTGTCCTGAAGTCACCGCCGAGAAGTCCTTGTTGAATGAAGAGACCGTCTCTTGCGTTGGAGAATTCCCCACCTCGCCAGTATGCTGTCCATTTTCATAGTAATCCTCCTGAATGGGATCAGTTGTAAAGGTAACCCGGCGCTGGGACTGAAAGGAAAGATAGGATTGCGCGAGCTGCCGATATGCAACGTCGTCTGCCGTCCTGCTTGGTGCCGTGACGTGAACTAGGATCTCGACGTCCGGGTCCTGATTCGCCCGACTCTCTGCCATTTGATGTCGTCTATCCGTTGCCGAGCTAAAGAGCAGACCGTTTCCAAGGATACAGAAACATGGCACTCGTATTCATCAGCTGGAAGGCGTATGGCAGACGGCACGTCAGAGAATAGACGAGGAACGATGGTGGCTCATTTATACATGTTGCAGTATGCAGCGACCTGCAAGAGCATGCGCTTGTCAGGCAATGCTGGGCGCTTACAAGGGTTCGAAAATAAGCTGCAGGCCGCCGTCTTTGGTCGTACAAATTACCGGGGTCTTTGGTGATGATGGCAAGTTGTTCCTCCAAGTCGGTGGAAGTGTCGTCGTGAAGAGGATCTAGCTTAACACGGGTTGAGAATTGATGTTGGGCTCAATTATACTAGAACCCCCCACTAAGCTGAAGCCACGTCTTTTCCCCAAATCCCCCATTTCTTCAGGCGCTTCTCCACTAAGAGCCACTAGAATTCGGGTCTAGCTCAGGTACGTTCAGCAGTGGTCTGCTTTCGGTGCCACGACTCCATCATATCGCATCTCGACATCAACCTCCATCATCCATCCATCCATACCCAAAACCTCCTCACCACACCGTCACTCGCAGCAATGGCTGGTGAAAAGAGAGGCGACCTCGGCAGCGTCCTCGTCATTGGAGGCAACGGCTTCCTGGGCCACCACATCGTCAACCAGGCGCTGGATTCATGGAACTGCAAATCCGTGGCCTCGATCGACTTGCGATGCACCCGCAACATCAACGACAAGGCCTCGTACCACGAGTGCGACATCACCGACGCCGCCAAGCTGACCGAGATCCTGAACCAGGTCAAGCCTGACGTCGTCATCCACACGGCCTCTCCCGTGACCAGCGGCGACAACAAGACGGCCCACGATCTCTTCCGCAAGGTCAACGTTGGCGGCACCAAGGCCGTCATTGAGGCTTGCCAGAACACCGGCGTCAAGGCCCTCGTGTATACCAGCTCGGCCAGTGTCATCAGCGACAACGAGAACGATCTGTTCAATGCAGACGAGGGTTACCCCGTTATTCGAGGTGCCCAACAGAAGGAGTACTACTCCGAGACAAAGGTACTACATCATGGTGGCTTGCTATACTTGAAAACTGGAATTCGCAAGACTGACAATTGAACCCACCTCTCCAGGCCGCTGCCGAAGAACTGGTCATCAAGGCCAACCGCCAAGAGCCCTCTAGACTCCTCACCACGTCCATCCGTCCCGCTGGCATCTTCGGCGAGGGCGACGTCCAGACCCTCGCCGGCTTCATCCGCGCCTACGACAACAAGAAATCACACATCCAGCTCGGTGACAACACCAACATCTTCGACTTTACCTACGTTGGCAACGTCGCCCACGCCCACCTTCTTGCCGCCCGCCTGCTGCTCGCCACCGCCGCCTCGCGTACCATTCCCCTGAGCCACGAGCGCGTCGACGGCGAAATCTTCCTCGTCACAAACGACTCACCCATCTACTTCTGGGACTTTGCGCGCGCCGTCTGGAAGGCCGCCGGCAACGACAAGGGCACCGAGGGCGTCTGGGAGATCTCCAGGGGCATGAGCATCCTCCTCGGCTCTGCCAGCGAAATCTTCTTTGGGATCATTGGCAAGCCGCCTACCTTTACCAGACTCAGGGCTATGGTGTCGACTATGACGCGCTACTACAACATCAACAAAGCCAAGCAGGTGCTGCGGTACGAGCCCCTGTGGACGCTGCAGGAGGGCATTGACCGGGGTGTGGGCTGGTTCATGGAGGAGAAGAAGAAGGATAAATCCAAGAAGACGCAGTGATTGGTGCAAAGGTTGGGAGAGGGTAGCAATTAAGCGATGAAAAAAACAGGTGGGAAGTTCTATATACCCATCGGTACTACGAATCATGTTGAGTGACATGATTTGGATGCAGATATAGCAGTAATTTAGTCATGTGTGTCTATGTACACACCTGCAAATATTCTTTTAATACGCACCTTTTTATTGCATAATTTGGAGATGCTACATATAAGTTGTCGCAAGGACGCTCTTGGGAATATGGACGGGAGCTTTATCGCTGACACCAGGCCAGGAGATACAAAGTACGGGCATACTTATAACCATATCGCGCTGCCCCTGTATTGAGCTGTCCGGGCGTGTAAACGTCATGGACGTTTTCATGCCACTGATAATGATTCGTTTCCAGGTAGGTCAGTACCTGTATTTCAGCCGAATGTCAAATGGCACTGGTGTCCATGCCTGATTACCATCGCGCGCCAGAGGGGTTTCTGGTCATTGTCGGTTTTTCTCGTCATGGGCCTCACGAGCCTTTTGCTTGCTCTATCACGATCATAGAGGCCAAAAATAATTGATAGCGCCTTGTAAAACGAAAAAAATCCATGTTACAAGTGCCAAGTAATGACCAGAAACCCCCGTGGCGCGCGTAGGTATCCAATGAGAGAATGCGGCTCAATCGCAGCCTGATATTCCCCCGCCTTTGAAGACACGAGATGCTGCATCCTTCATGTCGACCATCCACAGTTTGGTGACTGAAGCCAGCAGAAGCTTTCTCCAGAATTTGAGAGGAATGTACGCATTTTCCTACCTTTGTTAGATCATCAAGAGAGATGTCGAATCCGAACGATTACACAGTCGGCTGGATCTCCGCCATCACGACCGAATATGTTGCTGCCCGAGCTATGCTTGATGAAATACACGAAGGACCAGAGATGGTTTCCACCAACGACAGTAATAATTACACATTAGGTCGAATTGGGAAGCATAACATCGTTATCGCCGTTTTGCCCGATGGAGAGTATGGCACATCTTCCGCAGCACGTGTGGCAGCAGATCTGTCACACAGTTTCCCTCATGTTCGATTCGGTCTGCTAGTTGGCATTGGCGGAGGCGCGCCATCTCGAAAGCACGACATTCGTTTGGGGGACGTGGTGGTGAGCTCTCCAGGAAGCAGTAACGGCTTTAGCCACAGTGGTGTATTCCAGTATGACTTTGGAAAAACTATTCAGGGACAGAACTTCCAAACAACTGGATTCCTAAATCAACCTCCGTTTCTTTTACGAGCGGCAGTTACAGGCGTCAAGGCAAGATATGAGGAGGAAGGGCATCGAATTAAGGCAAACATTGGTGCCATTCTCGATAAGAATCCAAGGCTACGAAAGAAATACCAACAACCTGATTCAAGTCACGATATATTATATGAAAGTCATATCTGCCACCCTATGAACGAACGGAGTTGTGTTGCAACATGTGGAAATACTCCATCTTCCATCATCTCTCGACCTGAAAGGGGTGAGTATGAGGATGACCCAATGATCCATTATGGCTTGATTGCTTCAGCAAACCAGCTCATGAAAGACGCCGTGCTTCGGGACAAGCTCGCTACAGAAAATGATGTCAAGTGCTTTGAGACGGAAGCAGCAGGGTTGATGAATCACTTTCCGTGTCTCGTTATTCGTGGTATTTGCGATTATTCAGATTCGCATAAGAATGAGGAGTGGCGGGGATATGCAGCAATGGTGGCAGCCATGTACACAAAGGACCTTCTTCATCAAATCGCGCCCAATAGAGTTGAGGCTGAAAAGAAGATTGGAGATCTATTATCTGGTCAGTCCGAGGCTCTTCAAATTGTACTATTAGCATATACTGATTCCATGACAGATTATCGAGATATTGCAAGAGAACACCGTGATGTTGCAAAGGAGCACCTAGACATCACCATGGAGGATATTCAAACTCAGGAAGAAAAAAGGTGTCGTCGGGAAGAAGAAAGTTGCCACCAGCTATTCCGCCTAACAAGGAGTGACAAAGATGTCACATACGAGTGGTATAAAGACCGAGTGGAAGAAAGGATCGAAGGCACTTGCTTGTGGTTCCTCCAACACGATCACTTCCAAACGTGGTTGAAGCAAGACTCCGGTCCGTTGCTAGTATCAGCAGATCCTGGTTGCGGAAAGTCGGTGTTGGCTAGGTATCTGGTTGACGAGGCCCTCCAACGACCAGAAACTACCGTCTGCTACTTTTTCTTTAAAGACCGAGATCAAAATACCGTTCGGCAAGCTATTTGTGCACTGCTCCACCAGCTCTTCGCCCAGAAGCCTTATCTGATCAAATATGCTATGAAGGAATATCGCAAGGACGGAACAGGGTTGACCAACTCTACAAAAATGCTCTGGCAGATTTTACGGGATGCTACTAAAGATCCCCAGGCAGGGTCTGTCATTATCGTTCTTGATGCCCTAGATGAATGTATGGAATCCGAGCTTACAGACTTGATACATTCTGTGGAGAGGCAATTCCACAGCAATCATTGTGGGAAGCTTAAGTATCTTCTTACATGCCGTCCGTACGGGGAGATCCTATCCAAGTTTTATAACCTGACAAGTACTTTTCCGGAAATCCATATACCAGGAGAGGAAGCATCAGAAGTTATTAGCCACGAGATAGATCATGTTATTCAGCATCGGCTTGACCAACTCTCAAAAAAGAAAGGCCTCTCTACCGATATAACAGAGTATCTAAAAACAAGGCTACAAGAGGCTTCTCATCGTACTTATCTATGGGTATATCTAATATTTAACTATCTGGAGGAAGAAGACTTCAAAAAAACTTTGAAGGGAGTAGAATCCATTCTTATGGCACTTCCACTGAGCGTTAACGAAGCATACGAGCGGATTCTTAGCCGATCTAAGCAAGATCCGATGGTTCGGAAAGTGATAATTATCATCTTTGGGGCGAAAGTACCATTGTCGTTAAGGCAAATGAATCAAGCCGTTAACTTTGACGCCTCATCACGAACAGTCGACCCTGAAACAGATGGAGATTTCAAGTCTCGTCTTCGGTCTTGGTGTGGGTTATTTGTCTCAATTTATGATGACCATGTTTATTTCCTCCATCAAACTGCTCGAGAATTTCTTCAACAATCGTCTCCATCTGAAATCATGCCGGTCACATCTGGACGTTGGCAACACTCTATAAATGACTACCAAGCACATGGGGTCCTTGCAGAGATCTGTCAAGCTTACCTCCTATATACACACGATACATTAAAATGTGACAGCGAATTAATCAATCACAAGGAAGTCCATGACTATATCGTTGCCAATAAGTTTATAGATTATGCGGTTGAAAATGGGGCTCATCACATCCAACAGTTTAGGGCCCGGGAATCAGGACATCAAACTGCCGTACCCATGGAGGTATCTGAGAAGTTGAATACGCTAGCTACAGTGCTAGGAGACCACTATTGCTGGAATAATGACCAGATTTTCTTCAATTCTGACCTGATATTCTTCTTTGAGTTTGCGATTCAAATCGCTATAATGGCTATCTACGCAATGCCTCAAGATCACCCCAGCCGGGCCACCATGTTGAGCAACTATGAAAATCATGAAGGCCCAAAGTTCGATCCAACAGGTCACTTAGATTCAATTTTTGATGAATCGAGGGAAGTCCTTGAGAATACTCCGAGATATCATCCACACCGGGAGAAGCTTTTGCAATCCCTTGCAGTTCATCTAAGAGATAGGCCAATGCGCACTACCTTCTCGAGCGACGGTTTTCAAGCAATGACCATACTAGGAGAGGTTATTTACACTACACTGCTAAATCACCCAGATCGGTCACTACTCTTAAACAGCCTCGGAGATTGTTTTAGCACATTAAACGTAGTATCGGACCGGGGACCTACTCTTAGCTTTCCTCAAGCTGTACGAATGATATGGAAGAGTGTTGGTATGATACCACCAGATTATCCAGATCGACTAATCATCTTGGAAAACATCATTGAGGACGTATATTACTGGGAGTGAAGGATCAATGGCTGGAGACATAAAATTAGGAAAATAATGTAAATACTGTGTTAGGGCGCAATATCCATCTACCCAATCTTAGCCATCGCACACAGCACCGCCGAAATCACACTTGATTTATTGAACATTAGTCCTCATTCCCTGTTCTAAAAGAGAAGATTATAGATAAATGGCGTGAGGTCTCATTGACGGCAGCGCGTCTGCTGAGCGCCGACTTCAATACAAAAGCGATGCTCTTGATATTTTTCCGTCTACAACATTGACAAAAATCCCGAGGTGGGAAGATATGGATGGATAGGTATATACGTCTAGCAGACACTTTCAAACTCGCTGGTTTCTACCACGTATTGGACACTTTGTTAGCCGCAGACAACCACGTACTGGGTGTATGTATGGAGGTTATATTTGTTATCAAGAGGTTCAGTAAAGCTGCAGCAACTAGGTCAGAGGAAGGCTACGCCCCAGCCTTTGGACTGGGTGTACGTATAGCTGGGCTGATGATGTACATGTTAGTTGGACGAGAGCGTACAAGATGAGTCTATGAGCGCTGGGGTTTGTAGCTTCCAGGATACTTCGAGACGGTTAGATGTATGGCAAAGTATACCAGTTGCCATGACAAGTTACCAGCTAGCACTCCGAGACTGCTGTTCAGCATCCCGTATCTCAATTTTAAAAGTACATGGTGATAAATAAGGGAGAATGCAAGGAATGAGAGGAATAAAACAATAGTGGCAGATACTAGAAAGATGTTCCAATAATAGAGGCAGTAGTAACTCGCGATAAAAAGTATAGCGGTGGCCATGGCAAATTAAAAGAGCCGAAGGGCGCTACGCACACAAACCATCATCAACCCGAGTCAATTGTTCTCAAAAGTGCAAAGAGCAATGATTCACGGTCAGCAAATACACACATACAAGACGCAAACGTAGTAAGAAGCCAACAAAGTATCTTCATATATTCTCACAACCTCCCCTTCTCGACTCGTCTGTCTCTGTCTCATCTGTCTCTGTAAAAACTCCCCGTCCAACACGAAAAAATCTCCAGATTTCCCTTCCTCTCAAAAGGCTACAAAATATCGAACAGAAAAAAAAAAGACAACAAATCTCCTGGATCGTAGAGAAAAAAAAATAAGGTAAAATCCTTTCATGCCCATCCCTTTCCCTTTCCTCCCCTCATAGCATTAAAAAAAAGAACTCCAAGCGTCACAATTCGAATGACTCTTTTTCTCCTTTTTTCCTTTTTTGACTTCTCGTTGTTGTAATAGTCCTTTTTTAGGTTCTCTCTTTCTAGGAAGCAAGGGCAAAAGAGGATTTCTTTCCGGCGTCTGCCTCATCATAAACAGGCTATGATCTCTTTCAAAACGAAGAGAGAGGGGGAGATGTACAAATAATTGAAAACCCGGCGGACAAATTCGTCTTTTTTTTGACTCTCTTATTCCACACAACACTAAAAAAACACAACAATGGTAAGCAGTTGCAAAGGGCGGGGGCTTTAAATCGCTCGCACTCAAATGCCACATATGCTATACACTACATCCGCGCCCAACTCGCACATACAGATATAAACTTTTTTGAAGAGTGCCAACCAGGACCGCTCATGAAAGTACAAGAATAAAGATAAAACAAAAGGGGGTGAAAGTAGAATAGCAAAAGCGAATAGATAGGTGAAGAAAGAAGAAGAAGAAAAGAGACTAACTCAAGAAATAGCATCGCCAGGATTGTCGTATCGAACGTCAGAGTAAGAAAGTTCGGTCTTGACTGTCTGCAGTGAAGATGGACAAAAGTAATCGATAAACGCCTGGAGAAATGCTAAATGGACACTGATTCCGGGCCGCATTTCCTATAAAGGGAATATAACAACACACACACACATACTAAACACATCTTCTCTGGCTTCTTGCCAAATCAGTAGACAAAGCACAAACGGTTAACCGGAAAATCAAAAAGGCTCGCCAACACCTACCCCACCGCCTTGGCGGCCCCAAACGCCAGAATTCCGCCACTCTCCCCGCTGATTGTGATCAGGGTTCTCCCCATGGGGATTGGGTTGATCAATTTGATTGGCATCATAGGGAGAGGGCTGGTCTTCTGGGGGCCTGAACCGCGGCGGTGGCACCGGCGTAGTGGAATTTGGCGGGGGAGGAGGGTTGTCCTGCATCGGCCGGACTGACCTCTCGCCCTGCCAGACGGACGGATCCGTTTCGCCTCGCTTCGGTGGCGAACGGGTCGAGCTCTCTTGCCGATTGTAGACCTCGCTCGGCTCGGCAGGGGCTTGTCCTCTGATATCTTGGTAGCGTTTCATAATCTCTTTGGTTGAGATTTCGCCATTGTTGCTGAAAAGATAGGGGTCGTTTAGCAGTGTAAGAATCTCGTCGGGAACCTAAAACAGCTCATTAGCATCGCCTTGCTTCATCGCAATCGAGATTTCCCGGTGTTTATAATGGGAATACTTGCCTGGCACATCTCTTCGATATTGTCAATAAGAATCTCCACTGCGTCAATCACATAGATAGTCTCGCTGTCCATGGAAAGTGTTTTGGCAGGGTTCATCAAAATATTGGGTGCAATAACGGTTGCCAGATTTCTTACGTCCATCTTGGACCCGACCTCTTCGTCCAGTTGGTGGAAAGTGCCGGCCCATTTGAGGAATGTGAGAAGAATTTCCAAACAATCACGATGACTCTTGGGAAGGAGACACATGGCCATGTGCAGACACTGCAGCTTCCGAGCTGGGTCTTGTATCTTGGCAACGGTGATCCACAGCTTGTAAAGCTTGTTGGTCATGAGAGGATCTGGGAGGTCTCGTAAGTATCTCTTCAGAACTGCTGCCAGCTGAATCACTGGCTGCTCCATGAAATTGACGGTATCGCAGCCTTCCGCATTGATCTTATCAACCATTGCCTGTTGCTTCTTGATATTGCCATTTTTACGGAACACGCCTTCAACGGAGAGATCCATCTTGCGCATAGATGAGATAATGTCGTCGACGACCGCGGGGATGCGCAGAGTGCCAGGTCCCACGCCGTCTGTTGAGTCGGCGCCATCTCGCTCAATGATAATCTCCAAGGGCACACCAAAGACGCCCTTCTTCTTGACACCTTTGCTTTTGTCATTCTTGAATGCTTTGCCCAGATTCTTCCAGAACGTGGCCGGTTTTCTGGATTCAATGAAACTCAACAGTTCCTCTAATGTGAATTCTGATTCGACCACGGGATGCATAATCAGGACGGCAAGATGTCTGACATTGAAGTATTCGAGGCCTGACAGTTCGGGGAAGAATTTCCTGCCAACTCGAGACATCATAGGGTCAGCTGCCTGCAGATCCGGCCCAACTGACTGCGTCCTTGAGTGGCCTAAGCCGAGGCCTTGGTCAGGGGCACCAGATCGCGAAATATCGCTGGGTGGTAGTCGGTCACGGCGCTGTTGTTGTTCACGAGACTGCTCAACAGCTACAATGCGAGAAATATCGTCCAATGTGATGGCGTCGTTTTGCCCAAACATTTGGTCTGTTGATCCTTGAGTCTTATCCTCTCCTCCAGAAGATGCAGGACGGGGACCTCGTCCATCAGCATCCATAACACGAGATGTCCGAGCTTGTCTGACGCTAGATGACAAGTGTCGATCGAGACGTGTGCTGCGCAGTCTTCGAACCTCATTGAGGGTCGTTTCGTATGTTGACTCGCGACGACGGCTTTTATCATTTGCATCGCCTGGTTGCCTCGGCCTGGCACCTGCATTTTGACGAGAGGGGTCAAAGTTGCCGTCTGCACCGATGTCTCCAGACGTTAGGGCGCCATTGCTTCTCAGAATATCTAGCAGTCTTGCCAGGGCAACTTTGAGAAGGAAGACGTATTGTTGAAGTTTGGAAATGTGGGTAAAGGGCGCGAGGCCGTCGGTTTTGCCTCCAATGCATGTGACGCAGTAAATCTTGCGTTCCAGCGCGTTGAAGTGAGCTTCCTCCAGGGCACGGCCAAGCTCTCGTTGGCAGCGAGAACAGTTGACACATCCAATATGCCATCTCGAATCGCCAGTCTTGGCACATTCGTCCTCAACCGACCTGCCACACTGCGCGCAGTGATCCGAGTCCTTGGCCGAAAGCCGCTTGCCGCCCATGGTAACTTGCAGGAGGCCCTCGTCGCCCTTGTAGCTCTCAAAGTCGTTCAGATTATCCAGAAACTGGTGAAGGCCATCGCTGGAGCTCGCGTCTCGCTCCAAGCGTAGCGCTCCCTGGAGGCAAATGCGAATGAGCAGCTTGAGATAGTGGGCCAAGCCGGTGACGAGGGACAGAAGCTCCTGGGTAACACCCAGCTGCCGCGATCCATTATCCTGCGTTTTCGACAGCAAGGAGAAGAAGGCCACAATCTTCTTGCAGAGAAGCTTGGCCTCTCGACCATAAGACATGGCTATAAATACAATCGCACATTAGCGCCTCCGATATATAACACGTTGCCCACATATTCATTCCAAAAGAGATGGACCATTTCTCCCCTCCATTCGGAAGCTTACCTTTCTCGCTTTCTTTTGAAACAGCGGCGTCTAGCCTATCTGCAGCTTGGAAAAGGATCTCAACGTGCCAGATGAAACGCTTCGCAACCAGCACACCGTCGACGTACGAGGCATTACTGACGTGAAGCAGCATATCAGATATGCACGCGGCAGATGACTCTTCGAACGTTGATAGAACACTCCATATTCTGAAAACCTTGTCTTCCATGCGTTCTTCATCCTCACGAATGCGGTCCCTGATGAGATCGCTCACATCTGCCTCTTCGATCTGGGGCACCTCGGTCGGCTGAGCTAGACGTACGTTCCAGAATTTGTGTATCATGTAACATTCGGGGTGCCAGTGCTGGTTCTGCCCATTGCGGAATATCTCAACAAACTGCTTCAGGATGGCTGTCTGGCAGCCATTGCATCGTTGGGCAAACTGGGTTGAGTAGTGGTAGTGGCAGTAGACGTGTCCATCATGCTCGTAGTAGCTGTCTTGGGCGCCAAAGACGGTCGCACAGAGTGAGCAAGTAAAATGATCAACGTGATACTTGTGGTCGAGGGCGGTTATGTACGACCCGCGAAGGGCCCCACCACACTGGTGGCATAGGAGGCCGAGGCGTCGGAAGTAATCAGTCTCGCAGAGGGGATATTGTCCTCCGTTTTCATCTTCGGCGGGGAAGAACTTGGATGCCACGATCTCGCCGCAATCCTGTCGAGGGAGGTTAGAACATCTCGCGGTAGAGAGGTGGTAAAGTGGGGGGACGAGGAAAGGAGATGGAAGCAAGAGGGGGGAGAGGGGGGTTGGGTATTACTCGGCACTTGAAGCAATCCAGATGAAATGTTCCATCCAGAGCTCGGACGAACTGTCCCGTCAATTGCAGGCCACACTTTTTGCAAACCCTCGACTGGGCACTGACAGATCGTCCGTTTCTCGGCCGCGGACGGCTCACATCGCTGCCGTTTGTGGGCTCGTCTGCATATCCTGCTGGCGGCGGTAAGGGGCCGCTGGGGCCTGGTGCTGTCGGGTTGGGTGCTTGCGATGATCCATTCTGCCAGCTGGCGTCTGCATGGCCGGTGTGTTCATTCGCGTGGTCGTTGGGGCCGTCGTCGTGGGTTACATCCACAGGCGGACCGTTGCTGTGGTCGGTTGCCATGGCAGATGCTGCGGCGTGTTTCCTCCCGAACGCGTGTTCCTCTTTGCAGTCCAGGGGATGGCTATGATGATTCTGCCCCGTCTCAACGCCCGGTATCTAGTAGTCGTCGGCGAGGGGTAGCGGCCACGGCCGGCATCAGCTGGGGTGGGCTCTCGTTGGCGATATGGATTCCAATTGAGGGCGATGTCACGGCTCCAGACAGAGCGATGCGCGACAGCGTATCCCAAGTGGTTCACGATCCAAAGCAGAGCGCGACTGACATCCGCGTGACAGCCTAGCAGCAATAAAGTCGGTTCTCGCTTCGGTAGAGCGTCAGGCTGGGAGAAGAGCTCGCAGAGGGTCGCGGAGTCGTGAGATGGGGGAGATCAGAGGAGATGCGCGTGGCGTCAACATGCACGAGAGACGAGACGCAGCGGCCGAGGAACGACGGCGCCGGCACAGAACGAGGGGAGAAGGAGTGAGAAAGGAGGCCTGTTGCCGTCGAGAGGGTAGAAACAGCCGTGATGGCGAGAGAGAGAGTCAACAGGCCGTGGATTCTCAGCCAGTGGAGGAGAGCTGGGCGCACTTTGTTGGACTCACGGGACTGGGGGGCGGTCGAGGGCGGCTGCTGACAGCGCGTGGAGTCGCTGTGGTTTCTGAGGGGCGGCTAGTTTGGAGGTAATTTCCAGGTCGCCTGGTCGCTGATGGGCGCTGTGGTGCTTCTGATGGCCTGGGCCGCTAATGGATCAGGTCGCTGATACTCGGCAGCGCGGTGTCACGGCGCCTGGCTGGCATGTACCGTTTACTTTTGGAGCTGCCAAGTCCTACGCTTCTTCGAGCAGCAACACGACGGGACGAGCATCAATTATGACGCTTTAATACTACCTGGCAGTGAGTCGCTGAGAGCTCAGCACCTTATTCCCCCTCCCAAACGAGGCGCACTTCGTGTCAGTTTGCTCAACTGCGCCACATCTAGATTCCAGCTCGTGTGCGGAAGCCCGCAGCATGGACTGAACTTTTGCCAGAACCATCCCTGAGAGCGGCCGGATGAGTAAGGTGAATGAATTGAAGTCTGGCATTGAGACCTGTGAAGTGCTTCATGGTGCTGGAGCTAATGTACTCAAGGCTGGATTAGTGCTATCTAGAGCTGTGCCGCTACCTGGATGTGGCATCCCCAGGAGGTGGTAGTGGGTTTATACCAGGTAGACCCCTAGTTGATTCCATTCACCAGCAGGACGCCAACATGATGATCAAGAACCCTCGATTTTCTGAGCAGTTATAAGGTGCTTGACATGTCTCATGCTCCTGTTTCCGAGCGCCAGGGAAGCCAGAAAAGGAAACATACTATATGCAAAGAGTTTGAAAAGCTTAGCTCCCTTTCCGAAATCTTGTCAACGCCACATTCAAGTCGGGTACCTTATTATCCATGCATAGGTACCGCGTAGCTCGGTGATCGGTATTGATTCGGTACTTGCTGTGTGGCTTCTATTTTTGTTCGTTGCATCTGTCAGTTTTGATCCCTGTATCTGTCAGGTGTCGAGTGCAGCAAAAGGTTACATGTACTCGCTCCAACATCAGCGCCACAGAAGACAAATACTACTGGGCTCACTTGAGAGCAAATATAGTACCTACCTAGGTACCTTACAAACACAATCTATGAATACCTTGGTACTTGAGGAGGGATGAAAAGAGGAATCTTTTCATCTGATAAGCCAGCCTTCGTCGCGAAACCATCTACACGAAACTCTGCGCAAAACTTTACCGATTGCACGGCGAGCTGTTTTGTTTCAGAGGCGTTAGAAAATCAGGCCAGGCCCTGTAGCTGCTTGGTTAGATTTCGATATTCATTACCACTACGGAGTCGATTTATTATAGCCGAGATCAGCCCGGTTGAGATGGGCAAAGCCGGCCCGTTCCACAAGCCCTTGCTCCAAGGTTTGAGCATAAGGTGGTAAGCATAAAAAAGTCCCCTTTGTGTCTGTCTGTTCTCAATTGAGCTGAGCGCATTTCCCTTCTACTGTACAGATACTCGTACTCATCGTGACAGGGCGGCGTGGGCCAGGGGAGGGTTCGAATCGACGGGTTTAGGGGTTCACGCTCGGTAGCTAGTCTCTCTTCAGGTTCTGTTTGATCAATATTGACGGCCTGGGCTATCCAGTTTCCACAGAGACACAGTTGCTTCAAAGAGCTGCCCCCCGTGCCAAAACGGCTCAACTGCATAACACACGGCTCCTTAATTGTCAGGTCGAGCACCTGTTACTCGTACTTGTACTACGTAGAGCCTTTTCATCTAATCTTTTCGACTACCTAGGTACCTTACCTTAGATACTAACTATACCTAACCTTAATCCGCCTCTGCTTGGAGATCTCTGGATTCTGCTTGTACCCCGTAGCTGCTGCTACAAGACCCTGGATGCCAGCCTCGGGCCATCCATCACTTTTCCCTTTTTTTTATTTCTCCTGCGGTGCGGCGCGGCACCTGCACGGCACTGCAGTGTTTGATGTGCAACCTTGCGCGCTTATTTCTTAAAGGAGGCGGGCTGCCTGCTATGACGTCTAGGCACATGTACCCAAGCCAGGTATCTCAGTAGGGAGTCAAGACGTGCGCATCGCGAAATCCCTCAACTCCAATTGCCAGCACCGTCTCATTCATATTGTGCGAGCACTATAGATGCCGCATTGCCCTTCTTCCTCGTATCCGTGAGTACGAGCACATGCTTCATGGGTATCTAAAAATGGGATTACTACAAGCACCGGACGCCTTTCAGCAGCATTCGGCGCTGGGCTATACGTGTATATGCCTGTAGGTTTGCTGTCAGGGGCCTCCGCAGTGGCCAATGCCGGACAGGGTCAAGAATGGGCTGCTTTCTGTCTGCATCTCGACTCGATGCCTGGACACCATTGCTTCTGTCAAGATGGAAATATGAAGTAGATCAAGGTATCAAAGTTATTTCGCATTCAATTACTATCCAAGTTCATACCTACTGCAGACGTAGGTTTGCGCCGCAGCTGAATCCATCGTCCAGTGCTTCTCTCCCACAAGCAGCTTCATTCACCCCAGCAACAAAAAAAAAGATGAAGAAAAGGGTAAACCCATCAATAAGATGTCAACAACAACAACAAAGTCCTACATGGCGGTATCAATCGTCCGATTGGTGCCACCTTGGACAAGTACAGTACGGTCAGGCAGATTCTGGTGCGCTGTACCTGCGTCCACGCGCTCGAAGAAAAACTCCCGTATTCGCCTTTTTTCCTTTCAAGGCTTCCCCCCCTGGCCACTTATTTTTAGACCATCTTTTTCAGCCTCTTTTCAATCTTGTCGCGCCCCTCCAGAGTCCGCCACACTTCGTGGGGTGCCTCGTCCACGATGTCCCAATGCAGAAGCTTATCGGTCAGCCCCGTCAAGTCCTTCTGCTTGCTCGCCCAATTGTCGTCCTTCTTGATCTTGAGCCCCGAGCTAATCACCGCCAGCGGCGTGTCCCTCTCCTGGATCTGCCGGCTGCTGTCGACGTCGCGCTTGGTGAAGGAGTTGAGCACCAAGCTCTCCTGCAGCTTGGCAAAGATGAACTTGCCCGTCTGCGGAGCGGATCGGCCGTAGATGCGGTCGCGGCTGGAGCGTCCTTGAAACAGCGCGCCCGGAATCCGATCCAGCCCAAGCGGCGAGATGGCGCCTCGCAACCACAGCCAGAAGCCTCGGCCTGGCGCTGCGCCGGGGCCCAGCAGATCTTCGTGCAGGGGGTCGATCAACAGCAGGCCCCGAACGTCGTGACTGTGGCGGGCTGAAAACACTCGCGAGTACAAGGAGCCGATGCCCGCGCTAGCGAGAACCCAGGGCCCTCCCTCTCCTGCTTTGGCCAGGGCCTCGCTCAAGGCGTCCACCACGAAGCCGGCGGATGACGGCGACGGGGCGGTATCAGACCAAGCCAGCCCTGGCCGGTCTGCGAAGCAATAGCGAGAAATGGACCCGTTCTTGACCGCATTGTCTGCGAAATCCCATAGGCCGTACTCGACGGGCCACTCGCCTCCCTCGAAGAGGACGGTTGTGACTGCTTTGCCGTTGTCGTCCGTCTTGTTCCCATGGCAATACAGGTGGATACGATATTTGTTATCGTCGACCCAGTACAGCTTGCCAGGTGGTGCAACTCTTGCATCGAGAGCTCGGAGGATGATGTTTAGCGTTATCAGGACTGCGGCCACCACCATGACAGAGTAGCCAATGGTCGAGAGCAGGACCTCGAGCCATTCCGACAGTGTTCTTCTTGTTTCAGGACGGCCGGTCAATCTCTCTTCCTCCTCTTCCTTGCCCCATTTCACAGTTCTGTCCGCGACCACGGCCCATATGCTCATGAGTAGCGCCCATATGACGCTAACAATTCCGACCCAGCCCTCCTCGTACCTAGTCTTCTGGACTGAGAGGAGAAGAATCATGTCGAGCGCGAGAAAAGCCTACCGCCCGCGTCTTTCGCTTTAGTATTCATCCGTGGTAAAGTTCAGCAGCTGCAGCACTTACGGCAATTACAATTCCGAGTATCCTCACTGCTTTGGAAGGCACCCCGAAGAAGAGCAAGGTGAAAAACATAATGGCCAGCGTCAAGCTCGTGTAGCCAAACGCAAAGAAGCCGCTCCCCTTTGTGTGGAACCCAGGAGCCGTCGCAAATGCAGACACCAGCAGAATCACCCACCACAAGAACGTCAGTGCCGTGAAGAGCAATGTCAGGTAGCGGAGCATGCGAATGCTGAAGAGGTTATACGGCGACACTGCGGGATCATCAGGGGCGAGGAAGTCCCTATTGGAGTTGACGCGGTTGGGCAGCAGCCGAGTGTATTCGTCTGGCGGCCGCTCACCTTCCCCATTGTCAATCCGATCCTCTGGGCGAATGACTTGCTCATTATCATCGTCGTCCATTTTGGAGCTGGTAAACAAGGGCATAGTAAACAATAGATGGAAAGATGGACGATGGGGGGGGGGGGGCTTTCTAGAACCAGTAGCTACCCCATGAGCTGGTATTGCTGGAAGGCTTCAAATGAAGAAATTGAAAGAAAATAAAAAGAGAAAATAAAAAAGTCCAAAAGCTACAAGCCCCCTACAATTCAATTCGCCTCCACACGAGCTTCCCAATCCGTGCCCATTTAGTGTCTGTCCATCGTCAAAGCAGTGTCATCCTGATCCCGAGATTGCAAAAGTGCATACGTCATATTGCCGACACCATTCAGCCCGCATCCACCAATCACCATCTTGCCGCGCCCATCCATCTGTGACTTTTGCTCCGGATTTTTTCGAATTGGACTCGCACCAGATCGATCTAGCCTCTGGGCAGAAGAAGCTTTTGTGTTGCTTGCAAGCATGGCGATTGGCGATTGAGCACGCATTAAGGCGGTGGCCCACGATCATGTGATGCATCTTTTTCACCTCGAGGCTGAGTCCGGCTAGAACATGTTGTGTTTTAAGACTACATATGTCAGGTATTTACATGACGCATCGGTTTCAAAAGGGCAGTCCATTTATTTACTACTATCAAGCATTTACTTGAGTAATAAGAACACGGGATGCTGAATAGCAAAATGAATGGGCGTTCCCTCTTTAAATGTCTATATGTGTAATTGTATCACAGCACCAGGTCGGGTGATTCCAACTAAGGCTGCAATGTCTCAACCATGCATTTGGATATCAATTCGGGCTGTAACTACCCAGTGCTGTACTTTTATCATTCCATATAGTACCTAGAGAAGCAAAACTAAAACGGGGTATTGAACTAATCTGAAACTCATTCAGCCAGGTATGCATGTAAAGACTCTTCAATGCCTGCTCTAGCCCTCGATGTCATGTAGCAAAAGAAGATGATCATAAAAAGAAGCCACTTCGATATTGTCAACGCAAATCATAAGCTCGTAGAGTTCGTAAAAGAGCATTCTAGAAAGAAAAGAAGAAGAAAAGGAACAGAAAAGAAGAATTCCATCTTTGTATCCTTACTCTTCCCATGGCGCGATTGTATTGCAGACTTTGCCACTCTTCACACTCGGTAGCGATGAAACGCTGCTCGATACCGACTGACAGCCGCGGCTATGTCTCACACCTGGTGCCGGGGTCTCCTTTACTCGAACTTTTTCCTTGAGAGCCTTCTCGGGGGTAGGCCCTGATGTAGATGTAATAGCATCCAGCGGCACTTTTCCCAGGGGAGAGTGCATCTTTGCCGCGGCTTGTGGATCTTTGATGTCGACGCCGTGCTTTTTGAAGGCGTCCTTCTTTTGGTCCCTCATCGCTTGAGCTGAGGGCTCGCTGGTCGCCAGCCAATTTTTGACTTGTGACATCCAACGGGGACGTCTCTTTCCGGACATGGTGGTGTATTCGGATCGAGGTTCCTCGCTGCTCAATGAAGGGTCATATTCGCCACGAGACTGATTCGATGTGTTCCTCGATCCGGAGCTCGTAGCGCCTGAGGTTGAGGTAGCCATTCTGGAGGTTTGCTTGAAAGGGAGGAGAAAGATTGGGTCGTATCTTGAGCTGCGAGAGGCTGCGCTCGTAGCTACCCAATCTAGAGGATTGTCTAATGGTGCGTCTGTAGACAAAGATACTGGTCGGCCATCGGCTCTGACTTTCCGGGGAGTAATGTTCGTCTCCTGGTGGCGTTCAAGGTTGTACTGTCCTAAAGACAGCCTTTGCGACGGCGAAAGTCTCTTGAAATGTTGGTCTGAGTTTGGTAACGTCGCGCCGGTTGGTGAAACGCCTTGACTACCCGTGCTTGGCGACAAGTATGGCTGAATAGACGATGGGTTGGTCGAAGAGCTTCGCGATAGGAAGCGATTCAAGAGCGGACTTCTATCCACATCAGAAGATGCCGGGTGCTATCCGCCGTATGTCTGAGTGGTCGAGATGGGACTTTGAGTTGGGACTCTGCTTTCGATGAGACGTGGGTAATTCTGGTTCGGAGGAGTTGTAAAGGAGTCCCGCGCCGCGTTTGGCGATGGCGAACTATGTGAAGCAAGAGGCGTCTTTCCAGTGAGAGAAAATGGATATGAAAAATTGCGAAACCCGATAGTCCGAGGTAGCGAGGTTGATGGCAGCGTGAGCTGATTATCTGAGCAAGGTGAAGAAGTGTTGTCGGGCGAAGGAGCAGACATAGTCTTCCAAGAACATTCGGCGAGCCAGAAGTACGATTGATAGACTATGATGTAGACATGACCAATTGGAAGCTGAGAGAATCCGAGCTGCAACTCAAGAGAATGTTGGTAGGCTAACGTATCCCCGCGGTTAAGGCAGACGATGCTTGACTGGAATTCCAGGCCTAGAAGAGACGACGAGAGGAAAGTAAGATGATGTCGAAGCAGGCGAAATCACAGAGACGTTTTCAAATATGAAGATGCGAAGACGTATCAAGGTCGGTTTGAGATGGGAATTCTGCATGTGGCGTCGAACCGACGTAGAAGACAAGACACGCCGCTGATGGCAGAACACTCAGTGGCTTCTTTATGGGAGAGTCGAGTCGGTTGATCCAAAGGGAGCCTTGACAAATAAACCAAGACTAAAAATAATGTGGAGGGACGAAGACTCAAGTTGTCGGGATGTGGCAGAAAGGTTTGTTGCCCAGGAGGGGGTGGTTCCCAGGAACTAAATCGCGGCTCCGGAACCACGAGGCAGCGGGTTCGCACGTTCTTAAAATCGCAATGAGTGACTGTGCCTTGCGTTCTCTCTCCGGTATTTCTGCTGTCTATTGTTGAGAGCGGACAATCAACATAATGAGCTGTGGACTATTCACTCAGGGCTGACAACAGCTCAGTCGCAACCGAGGGTCCAAAAGACAATGGCACTGGTCATATGATGAATAGGTACGAACACTTTCTTCATCTTCTTTCTTCAAGCTCGCCTCCTTGCTTGCCAGCTCCCGTCCCTTTTTGCCTGCAAACGATTGCTCACATGTACTTGTACTGCACACACGGCACGGCCTTTTTCGCGTTCCCATTCCATCGCTTCTGGGCCAATATCCGACACTAGAGGTTTACAGTAGCATCCAATGGACCAACTGCTGCGGGCTCCTGGGATTGGCCACAGCCGCGTCGAGAATATTGGCTTGGATCTCACTTCGCGCGGCATGCTGCAGATTGGCGCGCAATAGTTTCAATGGCTGCCCAACAACAGGGGGGATGTGCCGCTGCGTCACTTCTCACGCTGTGTTTCTGTTTTCTTCCCTGCGCAAGCCGCCCAAGAAGATTAAAGCTAACAGGCGATGCACCGCCACTAGTGGGCTTCTGCCATTCGATATGTTACAAAAGTTGATGCAGCACGGGCTCTAAAGGGAGAAGCCCGATGTTTCGATATTGCTCGGACTGCATCCGCGACCTTTGTAGCGGCGACAGCTGAGCATCATGTGGCGTCCACGTTGCGATGGATCCCATGGCAACAGAATTTCGATGCGACTTTGTTCTCGGCAAGCCACAAAAGGCCGCTTTACGACGACGAGTTGGGGAAAACAAAAAGATCAGCACTCCAATTGGAACAAAGTTGGGCGCGGAAAAGAGGTTTCCCGTGGGTGTGTAGCATCAACTACTAGCCACTTCGTCATTATATTGCAGGTCCCGCGGCGTACAATTCATTCTCCAACCTAAGCAGTTCTTGTCGGTCATTTTCACTCAAATTAGCGATGGATACACGTAGATACAAGACACTGGAAGCGCACTAATACTGCGAGAAGAAACTCTCCTTCCTTGGTTTGAGGTACTAGAGTCTGGCGAGTTGACTCAAGAGAGGGAACCTTTGAAGGCCAATAAGGCCCTTGAACAACTGCTTGTTATTATTCCCGCATAGTGCCGCCCTAGTTGATGGCCCCTCCGTGAAGTCATTGGGGGATCTGGAATGGCAACCAAGTCCCCGTTGTTGGTTCTTGCAAGAGGCATCGCTGAGACAGGGTTGTTGCTTTGGAAAGGGTTAGCTCCCGTATCTAATCGAGATGCTGGTCGATCAGCTACAGCAAAGTAGCTTCTCCAACAGAAGGTCTAGACTTTTGGAAGCTGGCGGATCAAGCGGGAATATTGCCGTTGCAAGTTAGCCAGAGTTTTGCTTTTTCGAGGCCCGCGCAGTAGAGTTGTTGATGGTGAATCCCTTCCAGTCCAATTTACCTTGTTTCCGTTTGTTAATTGGACATATGGTAGCAGCCAAGAGTCTTTCGTTATTGCTGTGAAACCTTGGCCAGTTCCCTCACAGCGGCATGGCAATGCTGGCCATATACGAGTACGAGAACCCATCTTATTTCAGCCGCACTCTCGCCTCGTTGCACTATCACAGCTATCTGTTCAGCTCCAATGCAGAAGCCCGAGTCTATTTTTGGATTATTTCGGCTCAGTAATGCCAATGTCTCAGTGAGACCAACAGCGTTGTTGGTGACCATGATATGGCTTCTTTTACAAGGTATTGAAGCTACCCTACATGGGAGTGGGTATTCAGCGGCCTAGGTTTGCTACACAGCATTCCGTTTCAATTTATAGATACACGTAGTGATGATACCAGATACTAAAAGAGTACTAACTGCTGTAGTAAAACAATAGAAAATAGTAGTGATAGTAGTAGAAAGTGGCAATCGTAGCCGCAAGCAGTGATAAGGGCAGATGGTAATCAAAGAATCGTGTATCCCTCAGGCACTTGAGTAGGTATCTGAAAGGCATTGCTTCGCATCCTATTCTGAAATTTGGACCACCTTAGTACTAGGTTGCTAAATAGCCACTGCCATTGAAAGATATAAAATCATACAATAAGAGATAATAACGTATATATCCCAACGGCAGCTGACAAAGACACCCTCGTCCATTCTCTGAGAGTTCTGTGACACTTGGAGGGATTGCATCATGAGCTTACTAAGGCAACCATCAAACAATGACATCGGCCCGTCCAACTCTATGTCTCAACTTGAACCAAACACCAAAACCATCCCATCAGCCACGCATACCAAGTTCTCGCCCCCATCTACCCATCGGCCCAAGCAAATCTCCCCCCCTTTTCTGGCCGCCCAAGTTTACTCGCCGCTGGCCCCGGCGCATTGTGCGCTGAACATGGCCCCGGCACTCACCATCTCGACAAACATGAACATGGACTCCCGACCCTCGTCGCCCGTGCCGCCTCCCATGTCACCCATCACGCCCACCCTGCCTCCCGCGCAGCTCTCCAGCGACGCAGACAAGGACACAACTGCCGCCGCCGTGCCCGTGCCCGTGCCCGTTCCTGTTCCTGTGCCGCCTGCCGCCGCCGCGGCGCAACAACAACAGCCCGCGCGCTCGACCCTGTCGCACTCGCAGCCTGATCAAGTTGGCCTGCCGCCGCCGCCCTCGAAGCCCATCGAGTTCGAGACCAACCCGGACGTCATCGCCCTCAAGTCGGCCATCGCCGTGCTGCAGATGCAGCGGATGCGCGCGACGGCCGACATCCAGGCCCTCAGCCAGATCAAGAACGAGGCCGTGGAGCACCCAGACGAGTTCGCCCGTGACTTGGCCATGGGCAAAGTCGGCCGAGGGGCGCAACCTGACGACGAGACGACCCGTGCGTGGGTCGCGCAACCGATACCAAAGGCCCAGGATGTGGTCCGCTGCCCGCCCATCAACTGGTCGCAGTACGCAGTCGTGGGCGAATCTCTCGACAAGTTACACGCCGAACAGGTGAGCCGGCCTACGCAGGGCACGCCGGCGACCATGGGCGCTGGGGGCGTGTATCAGTTCAAGGGTGGCGATGGCAAGCAAGAAGAATACCCCGGCGTGGCAGCTCCGTATGCGCCGCTCAAGGACAAGATTGAAAAGAAGACGAAGAGTAGGAAATGAGCGCCACTGGTTGGTTGGGTATTTTCTTTACATGGTTTTCTATCTTCTATTTCGCGGCATTATGATTTACGTATGGATGACAAATGGGACTGGACGACAGAGACTGCATACAATCACGGCGTTTGGGTAATAGATGATGGTTTTGGTGCACAAATTTATCAGAAGAAATGACTGAACCAGTCAACTCGATTTCGTCGTTAAGAGTTGCCTTTTCCACTTCAATGGCGAGGTCATGTTAGCATGAACCAAGATTTTTGCATAGCAAAGATGCCTCAGCCATGAGTCATACTCGTAATCTTGGAGTGTTTCACTAGATGGGTTATCGTCCTCTCTCCATCTCCCCCAGGCTGCCTATCGAAGGTAAAATCATCCACCACGAGCAGTAATATCAATCTAGTCTTTCTTCTCCTCCAGCGCCATCTAGAAGTATCGAATGAAGGTAAAACGCCCCTTTGTCACCAGGCGCACCGTAAATCCCAACTACCTTTCCGAGAAAACAAAGGGAATAAAGGCACAAGGGGGTAAGGAAAGAAAAGAAAACGGTCTGCTAAAACGCCGCCAAAGCCCTGTCGCATGATGTACCCTTGAAAATAGCAATAATACGTAAAGTACGGCACGCTAAATGGTTATTTTGCTCCCAGGAGAGATAATTCATCACTCGTCGTCACTGGTACTTGGTTAGTAAAGCAGTCTAATGAAGAGGATAGATAGAGGTGCACAGGCCGTTTCTTACTCCATGCTCTGCTGTACTGATCTCCGTAGACGGCGGTTGTATAGCTTCTTGTCATCCGGTTGGTTTCCCCAGAACATCTTGGTGGCCTCGGGATTGACAATCTTCCTCGGATCATATGCCGGCTCCTCCTCTTCAAGCATCTCAACGATGGCGTCGATGTGAGACTTGACGTCTTCCACCTTCATAGGGTTAGGAGTGTAGCATGCCGTTCCATCGGCCGCAATGAGATGGTGGAAAATCTTGGTCACAAACCTGACTCGCGGTTGCTCATTTGGGAACCGAGTGCTGAAGGTCATTTTGATGCGGAAGAGGCCACCATCGAGATTCGTCATCGGCCTTCCAAAGTATGTGATCAACCAGACAAAGGGGTTATTGTCTTCCAGAAGCACACTATGCGGCATATCGCCCCGCTTCAGGTAGGCCGACACTTGGTCAAACTGATGCTGCAAATTCACGGCAACTGTCGACTCTCCTGCTTTAGATGTGAGGCCTTGTTCCGCCCACCGCGTTGTTTCTGCATCAAGCGCTTCTTTGATGGTTTTGAGTCTCCGCTCGAGCTCCGGATAGTTGAAGCGGCCATCCATCGAATTGGACCCCGGAGACTCGAATGGCATCCTCACAAACGGCTGCAGAACCTCCACCTCGGATTTGCCCTGTGTCACGGCAGCCATATATGAATCATAATACCAAAGAAACCGGCGTTTGCAAAGGTCCTTGAACGGCTCAAAAGGGTTGCTGGCTTCTTCTAGCTGCTCATCATAGTCCAAGTCGCTGGAATCGAGGGGTTCGGGGGGCGCACTGGCGCCATTGGGCCGCAGTCCAAGATAGCCTTCAAGACGTTGAATAACAGAGATTCTCAGAGTTTCGTGTCGTATCTGCAAGTAGATTAGCACGACTCATGTGCGGAACGAACGGTACCATATCTCTCTACCTTTTGGACGTAGTGCTTTTGAGCTAGTTTATCAGATGCTTCATTTGCGTTCTCGAAACCAGGTTCGTTTTCGTACGGATTTGCTGACATCAAACTCTGTATCGACAACAATATCGACTCCAGTCCCTGTGCTGATGACCACTCTTCACCGCGCTCTCCTCTCCAGGTGCTATTAACAAGTCAGAAATCCATTGAAACAACTGTATCATGTGGATGAACCGAAAGAAAAATACCCTAGGATTGACCTATCAGAAGATTAGTAGGCAGCAAATGAATAGGAGTAACGTTGTGTACTGACAGACAAACTTTGCCGCTAGAGTAGATATTGGGGTTGAATCGGCAACGGCCTCCATTTGTCGTAAGGCCCTGAACATTGGGAGACTTTGAAGGATAATCTTGGTTTGTAAGCGCCTTGCGTGTGGTCAACTGCATGGAGAAAAACGCTGGGGCTCACCTCTGTTAAACCTGATGGCAAACTTGATTGCGGTATTAGCACGGTGTTCGGGTACATAGTATGCGATGCCCACCCAATGTCTGCTAGACACTACCATAAGCTTACCTCAAAGAACCCAAATTCGTAGGGAGTCTCATGCGGGCCCATGATCAGGGCTCTGACGTTGCGAACGTCGACATCACGACAGGCGACTGCTATGGCTGTAGCAACGAGGAAATGTCCGTTAGCACCGAATCATGAGGGACCTACCACCTACCACCTACTACTATAGCAAGGTAGGTAGCTGTCATGGTCGAGTTGAGATCAAAGTCACGTACCCAGATCTGATCCCTTCTGGATGTCGCTGAGCTCCTATGGGTAGCGCTGATCAGCCATGTGACGCCCGCAAACCGACTTGTAAAAGCAGCCAAACCTTGGAGATGCGAATGATGGATTGATCCATGACGCTGGCCTCGAAGCTGATGTTGAAGGCGAGGCGCTGTGATGGGAGGTATCAAGAAGAGCATCTGCAGAGGCAGCCAACGGGAGAAATTGGAGTGAAGGGCAGCCTCCGGCAGCGGATTCTTTATATGCAAAGGGCAGAGTTATGCCAGGCGGATGCAGTTCAGTTGGTGAATTTAATGCCGTCGCCTTGCAGTGGCAGAAGCCTGTTCAGGCAAGGAGGGGTTCAGCCGAGTGAATCAAAAGTTAGCGGGTAGCTGCCTTGCGGGCTGGCCTGAGGGATCTACCGAGAGGCGGGAGAAATGGCACTCGATAAGGAACCTAAAATAAATGAATGGGATTGACGGAAGATTAAAATGGGAGAAATGGGATCAACACGACAAAGTTAATTCATGGCATTGATTAGACAGGCAGTGATTGGGAGAAGAGGGGACAAAGAGAAAGACAAAGCCCGAGCAGAAGGTGAAGGTTGATGCAAACATGCGTGCCACCGGAACGCCTCGTCGGAGAGCCAACAGCGCCCAGCCCAGCGGGTGCGGGTACATGTACTTGCATGCAGGCGGGGGACGTTGTATATTCAGCTGCTAACCTTAGTACTAACCTAGAGAGGCTGGAGTGCGCACACTGCTCAACTAACAAGGGACTGATGCGGTAGGTGAGCAGAATTGGATGGAAACTCTATCGGGCTTTTACATGTTTAGCCACCTACCCCTAATACAGGCTATTTAGGTGCCAGGCATAGTAGGGGAAGTGAGCAGTATTTAGTAGTACTAACTACAAGATGTGGCCCAAAGAGGAGGTACCTGATGGATCGGATCCAATCTCAAGAGCTCCCATTGTCTCTACTGGTCATCTAGAGGTACCTCCCTCGCCATTACCCATACTTGTACCATCTGCGACCACCTACCTCCTCCTACATGGAAACTGCCTGTACTCGTACCTCCCAACAATTGAAGGTAGCCTTGGAGTGTATTGACATGGTCCTCTCTCGCTTTCTCCTAGCATATACTACTGAGGTAATGTACAGAAATTGTATTTAGTCCCATCTCATTAATAAAACTATACCTACCAAGTGAAGCAACCCCAACCCCCCCCTGCACAGCGTCTTAAATGTGCCGGAATACAGCATCCGACAAGCTTCATCGGGAAGTACCTCTAGGTAGGTGGGGTCACGCTCGCTGAGTCGCGGAATGGCGGGGTTCATCAGCCTTGCTGGTCCAATGGATCTTTTTTTGGGCTACGCGCTTCGCGCCTATCAGACTGACGCGTTAATGGATTTTTGGCTGCCCTGGGCATATTCTGTTCACGCATTAACTAACACCTGCAGATATTGATTTGATCCTCTGTATCTCTACGCTGATAACAACGACAACTGTCCACGGCAATTGCATCATCTGGTACGGCTCTCTTTAGCAAGCATGGCCAGCTTTTTCGACCTCAAGGCCAGAAAGGCGGCCGCCACAAACGGAACATCATCCCAGAAACACGACAAGCCAGCAGATGTTCGTGCCCAGCCCTGGGTTGAGAAATAGTCAGTTAATTCGCCATTGAGCAGCATCTTTGATAATATTTTTGCTTATTATTTGATATCCCATAGTCGCCCCAAGAGCTTGGACGATGTCACTGCTCAGGATCACACCGTCACGGTTCTGCAGAGAACACTGCAAGCTTCAAATGTTGGTGAACCTGCTCGCAATTGGATTCGAGACGCATATTCAAGCTAATGGCCTCCTTCTCTCAAGCTTCCGCATATGCTGTTTTACGGCCCCCCTGGCACTGGCAAAACCTCTACCATTCTGGCCCTTGCCAAGGAGCTCTACGGCCCAGAGATGATCAAGTCCCGAGTTCTCGAGCTCAACGCGTCCGACGAGCGTGGCATTTCCATTGTCCGACAAAAAGTCAAAGATTTTGCCCGAATGCAACTGACCAACCCGCCGCCCTCATACAAAGATAAATACCCATGCCCGCCGTTCAAAATCATCATTCTAGACGAGGCCGACTCCATGACGCAAGACGCTCAGAGCGCTTTGAGGCGGACAATGGAGACGTATAGCAAGATTACACGCTTCTGTCTGATTTGCAACTACGTCACTAGAATCATCGACCCTCTGGCGAGCCGATGCAGCAAATTCAGGTTCAAGAGCTTGGATCAGAGCAACGCAAAGAAGCGACTAGAGTCAATAGCAGAGGCAGAGGGCGTTACGCTCGAAGATGGTGCTGTGGATGCGCTCGTCAGGTGCAGCGAGGGCGATTTGCGAAAAGCCATTACTTTCCTGCAGAGTGCTGCCCGACTAGTTGGGGCAAAGCTCTCGGAAAAGGACGGCGAAGGCGATGATTCCATGGATGTAGACAAGCGACCGGTGACTGTCGAGATTGTTGAAGACATTGCCGGCGTTATCCCTGGATCAACTATTGGCGATCTTGTCAAGACCATGCGCCCAAGGGCGTCAGGAGAGACGTATCAGCCCATATCCAAGGTGGTCGAGGATCTGGTAGCAGATGGCTGGAGTGCTGGCCAAGTAGTAAACCAGGTAGGCCCACCCTCCTTTATATGTGCTTAACAGCATCATTCTAACCCGTGTACTCGAATAGCTCTACCAAGAACTCATCTTCGACGAGACCATTCCTGACGTCCAAAAGAACAAGATTGTTTTAATTTTCTCTGAAGTGGATAAACGACTTATTGACGGAGCGGACGAACACCTATCGATTCTTGATTTATCGATGAGGATATCTGCCATCATGTCTGAAAAGTAAACTACGATAATCTCAAGTGGCTTAATTGGGGAAGGGGGCAACTATGCGGAGTTGGGTTCACCATGTCTTATTCTGACAAAACGGCGTTGTACTTTTTTTTCTTTTTCACCAGAGATGTGCAGTTATGACTGAGATATATAGAACAGAGGCATAAAAAAAATCCGCTAAACACATGAATCAGACCGCGTCTCTCAGCACTCCTAGATTTCCGTGTAGTCTGGACCAAACATCATGCCCATCGTCTTTGATGCTATTCTTTGATGTGTGTTCCCGCGATCCCAGCCTCGTTGCCGCCGCTCCAGACTTTGGTTGTCTTTCAGAAACCTCGCTGGAATCCTCCCCTTCCTCGGGGTGACCCAAAAGGAAGTCAATTTCTCTAAGGTTCTCCAGGCAATTCTCGAGTGCTACCTGACCAATGTCGACAGTTTCTGCGGCGTATTCAAGGAGCGCAATCTTGGCTGAATCGGCCGCAAACACCCATGGCTTAATTCTCTTTGAGATATCGGGATGTTCGGACTTTGACGCTATCTCTGTCTGTATGCCAGACCGCCGGCGCAGAGAGTCCTTCATAGGATAGGCGGGCAGCAAGTGGCTTTCTTCGCCGAGACGGCCGAGTAGTTGACAAGCATCCTGATTTTGCTTGGACAGCGCCGAGGTGAAGAAGGCTTTCTGGCTGATGGCTGCCTTTTGGCTAACAGAAATAGCTGCCAAGGCTCTCAAGTAGGGAGTCAGAAGATGGTCAATAGGCATTGGAGGCTTGTTGCTGCTCCGATCCAAGCCGGCGACCAGCTGTGCAGGCGGTAGAAGCGATGGATGGGATGGTTGAGATAGCTGAAACTGCTGTGTTTCTAGCTCTAAAAGAGTCTTCCTCGAGGACACGTATTTGGCGTACTTTTTGCTAATCTCTTCAAGATTGGCTGCGATAGTTGACGGACTGACTCTTGGTTTGTGACTACTGCTTTTGCCTGCACCAGAGCTCCCTCCAGGAGAAGCTTTGGCAAGCTCAGTTTCGATCCAAGTGATGAGTTCATTGCGAGTGGTGGTCAGCGCTTCCATCCGAGCACCGTTGCTGACCATGTCAAACTGGTTGTGTGATCGGGCTCTCGTCTCTCGTACCGTCTGCTCTTCTTGCTTGAGTAGCAATTTTGCTCTCAGAACTGTCTTCTCTAGCTGCTGGATTCGATCACTGAGGCCTGACTGAGGAGATGTTTGCTCAAGCGCGAGGCTATTGATGACATCGTCTGGTGCGCTTGGCACACCGGGGCTGCCCTGAAAGATGTGCTTGGCATCTAGAAACTCGCGGGTTGCAGCAGGCTTTTCCATGAGAAGATCCAAAGACTGCCGAGCTGCAAGCAGGCTCTCTCGCTTCTGCCGCAGCTTCAAAAGGCATATTCGCTCCTCCAACAGATCGACGCTGTTGGCCTTTGGGTTTGGCGGCTCGAGGTCTCCAGGGGTATTGTTTTTCAAGAGATTATCAAATTGACGGCGTGCTGCCGTATTGGCCTGGAGCGCCTCAACATATTCCCTGAATACGCCGGTCAAGTCTGATGGCGTGGTGACTTCTTGTGAGCTGTCGACGAGGAACAAAGGACTCTGGATGGCTCCATTGCCGGCACAAGATCCGAGGTGAAGAGCTAGAACGCGTCTTATGTAGTTGACCTGTTCTCGAGGCTTGATATATGGATCAAGCTGCTTCTGAAATTTGAGCAGGATCTCCGGATGATGGTCGGGCATGATGATATCCTGATATTCATTGCACTTGATATCGAGGCGATCATGAACGTTGGGCTGCACATGCCGCCTTATAGCTGGGCACATGTACCGCCTGCGCTGGGGAGCTGTGAGAGGTACCTGACCGCCTCAGCCTATCAGCAGCTGCACAGGCCGCTGAATACGGGGGCTACTCGGTGAGCTCGACTTCTCCACACCACTGTGGCTAAAAACGATTTTGATGTGGCGCATTGCACTAACTCTTTTGCTACTTGGCGCGTCCAGGCAGAAGATGTTGGCTCGGGAAATTTATCGCGACCAAGTCCAAGCCCAAGCATCGCCATTCACCCAATTCAGCGACTGCACATTGCTGAGACGCCAAGGCAGCTGCCCTCCGTTTCGACCCGATTCCCTTTGTCTGGGTGGCAAGCACATGGTGAAGTAGACGCTGGGCTCATCGGGCTTTTGTCGAGGACGTCGACGTTCTCTCTCTCTCTCCTCTCTCTTCTCTTTAATTCCTAACCCCCAAACACAACCGCCACGATGTCGGACCCTCATCGCGATGTCTCCCAGTACAAGTACTCGGCCATGTCCAACCTGGTTCTCCAGGCGGACCGTCGGTTTGTCACAAGGCGAACCGATGAGGCCACAGGCGATCCAGAGTCTCTCGCTGGACGCCTGAGTATCAACCACATGGGCTCTCGGGTGGCTCGTGACGCAGCCCCAAAGCAGAAGAGGCAGCCTGGAATGCCCGAAATCGAGCGAGGGAATCTTCAAGAGGGCCAGGACGTATTGCTAAGAGAGCAACGGAAGCGAAAACCAGATGCGCAGCAGGGTGGTGTACTCGGGACAAATGACACCTTGATTGAAGGCATCACGTATCGACCTCGAACCGCAGCGACGCGGGCGACCTTTGATCTGATCTTGACTCTTGTGGCGAACAATCTTGGCGATGTCCCCCACGAAGTCGTGCGCAGTGCTGCAGATGCTGCGTTGGAATACCTCAAAGATGACGATATGAAGGATCTGGACAAGAAGAAGGAAATTGATGAAATTCTCGGCACAACTCTGAATCCCAAGCAGTTCAACGAACTGATCAACTTGGGAAAGAAGATTACGGATTACGATGCCCAAGACGATGATGAGGATGTTAACATGGGAGGCGACAACGATGATGACGCGGAAATCGACCAGCGGCAGGGTGTGGCTGTTGCCTTTGACGACGACGACGAAGAGGATGAGATTGTCAATGAAGTTCGAGACGAGTCTTCGGAAGACGAAGATGAAGAGGAGGAGGAAGATGGGGCGGCAAAGGCAGAGGAGGAAGCTGGCGGAGCAGATGATGAAATGATCCTCGACTCAGCACCCTCAGGGCATAAGCACAAGAAGGACGACAAAACCTCCATACTCGCGCGAGATGTGGACGCCTTCTGGCTACAGCGTCAGATTGGCACATTATACCCAGACGCGCACGAGCAAACGGACAAGACCAAGGATGCCTTGCGTATACTCTCCGGAGAACCTGACGAGGTCGGCGGCGAAGAGAAAACCCTCCGGGAGATTGAAAACGATCTGATGGAGCTCTTCGACTTCGAGCATCATGAGCTTGTCCAGAAGCTAGTTCAAAACAGGGAAAAGGTCTTCTGGCTCACCAAACTTGCCAGAGCGGCAGATGCGGAACAGCGTGCCAATGTCGAAAGAGAAATGGCCTCGGAGGGTCTACAATGGATTCTCAACGAGCTGCGCGGCAAGTCTGCAGCCGACGGAGAGAAAGGAGGAAAGGGGGCCATCAAGATGGACATTGACGTTCCCGCTTCTTTCACCGCCGAAGGGCCCAAGACTGAACGGCCTGAAGGACAACTGGTGGGTGGGCTGCAGCCAAAGAGGCTCATTAACTTGGACAACTTGGTCTTTGACCAAGGAAACCACCTCATGACCAACGCCAAAGTTAGGCTACCAGAGGGATCGACCAAGAGATCTTTCAAGGGCTATGAAGAGATTCACGTGCCTGCTCCGAAGAAACGGAATGATCCAGACGATATTCTTATTCCCATCACTGACATGCCGGAATGGTCACGGATGCCCTTCAGTACGGCCAAGTCTTTGAACAAGATTCAATCTAAATGTTTCCCGACTGCTTTTGAGGATGATGGCAACATGCTTGTTTGTGCCCCGACAGGTAGTGGTAAAACAAACGTGGCCATGTTGACTATTCTGAGAGAAATCGGCAAGAACCGCAACCCTGAGACCGGCGACATTGATCTTGATGCTTTTAAAATCGTCTACATCGCCCCTCTGAAGGCTCTCGTTCAAGAGCAAGTTGGCAACTTTGGAAAGCGTCTTGAGCCATATGGAATCCGCGTGTCTGAGTTGACTGGTGATCGCCAACTCACTAAGCAGCAAATCGCAGAAACTCAAATCATCGTGACCACACCTGAAAAATGGGACGTCATCACGCGCAAGGCAACTGATGCCTCCTACACCAACTTGGTGCGCCTGATTATCATCGATGAAATCCACTTGCTCCATGACGACCGTGGCCCCGTATTGGAGAGCATTGTCAGCAGAACCATTCGTAAAACGGAGCAAACAGGAGAGCCGGTACGAATTGTCGGTCTGTCTGCAACGCTTCCAAATTACCGAGATGTTGCTAGCTTTCTTCGCGTCGACACCAAGAAGGCCATGTTCCACTTTGATGGTTCCTTCCGACCGTGTCCTTTGCGTCAGGAGTTCATTGGTGTCACTGATCGCAAAGCGATCAAGCAGCTCAAGACGATGAACGATGTTACCTATAACAAAGTCATTGAGCACGTCGGCACTCACCGAAACCAGATGATTATTTTCGTCCACTCTCGTAAGGAGACGGCAAAGACGGCCCGGTATATTCGAGACAAGGCCCTGGAAATGGAGACCATCAACCAAATTCTTCGACACGACGCCGGCAGCCGAGAGGTTTTGGCTGAAGCTGCAAGCCAAGCAACTGACCAGGACCTCAAGGATATCCTGCCTTATGGATTCGGTATCCACCATGCAGGCATGAACAGAATAGACAGAACCGATGTCGAGGATTTGTTTGCCAGAGGTGCTATTCAAGTCCTTGTGTCTACTGCCACCCTTGCCTGGGGTGTTAACTTGCCCGCCCATACCGTCATCATCAAGGGTACACAAATCTACTCTCCAGAGAAGGGTAGCTGGGTTGAGCTTAGCCCTCAGGACGTTCTCCAGATGTTGGGTCGTGCAGGTCGACCGCAGTTCGACACATACGGAGAAGGCATTATTATTACGACTCAAAGCGAGATTCAGTACTACCTCTCGCTTCTCAACCAGCAGCTTCCCATCGAGAGTCAGTTTGTTAGCAAATTGGTGGATAACCTCAATGCTGAAGTTGTACTTGGCAATGTGAGAACTCGAGATGAAGGTGTCGAATGGCTTGGATACACATATCTCTTTGTCCGAATGCTTCGGTCTCCAGGACTGTACCAAGTGGGTGCAGAGTACGAGGACGATGAGGCGTTGGAACAAAAGCGTGTCGACCTCATACATTCTGCAGCAATGGCTCTCAGGAAGTCTAATCTTGTCAAATATGACGAGAAGACGGGCAGAATCCAACCTACCGAACTGGGTCGTATTGCTTCCCACTACTACATCACCTCAAGCTCCATGGACACCTATAACAACCTCATCCAACCCTCAATTACAACTATTGAGCTCTTCCGGGTATTTGCATTGAGTGCCGAATTTAAATACATCCCTGTCCGTCAAGATGAGAAGCTGGAGCTCGCCAAGCTGATGGGTAGAGTGCCGATCCCCGTCAAAGAAAGCATTGAAGAGCCACACGCCAAAATCAATGTTCTACTTCAGGCCTACATCTCCCGTTTGAAGCTCGATGGCCTGGCTCTCATGGCAGACATGGTATACGTCACACAAAGTGCCGGTCGAATCTTGCGGGCCATCTTTGAGATCACACTCAAGAAGGGCTGGGCATCTGTTGCAAAGACTGCCCTGGACCTATGCAAGATGGCAGAAAAGCGAATGTGGCCCACAATGTCACCGCTGCGCCAGTTCCCCTCCTGCCCTCGTGATATTGTCCAGAAAGCAGAGAGAATCGACGTCTCGTGGAGCAACTACTTCGATCTTGATCCTCCGAGAATGGGCGAGCTGCTGGGTATGCCAAAGGCGGGCCGTACAGTCTGTGGGCTTGTCGCCAAGTTCCCTAGGGTTGATGTTCAAGCACAGGTTCAGCCCATGACCAGATCGATGCTCAGAGTCGAGCTCAGCATCACTCCAAATTTCGAGTGGGACGACAGCGTTCATGGCGCTGCTGAGAGTTTCTGGATCGTAGTCGAGGACTGCGACGGCGAAGACATCTTATATCACGACACTTTCCTTCTTCGCAAAGACTACGCTGAATCTGAAGCAAATGAGCACATCGTGGACTTCACGGTCCCCATCACAGACCCTATGCCACCCAACTACTTCGTTTCAGTCATCTCAGACAGGTGGATGCATTCTGAGACGAGGTTGGCCGTCCCCTTCCACAAGCTTATTTTGCCCGAAAAGTTCCCACCTCACACGGAGCTGCTTGACCTTCAACCTCTTCTCGTTTCGGCCCTTAAAGTCCAAGACTACGTGGACCTCTATCCGGATTGGAGACAGTTCAACAAGATCCAAACGCAGACCTTTAACTCGCTCTACAAGACGGATCAGAATGTCTTCATTGGTGCCCCAACGGGAAGTGGCAAAACAGTATGTGCCGAATTCGCACTCCTACGGCACTGGACACAGGGCGATGCCGGTCGAGCAGTTTACATCGCTCCTTTCCAAGAGCTTGTTGACGCTCGTCTCCAAGACTGGCAAAAGAGACTCAGCCACTTGGGCGGCGGAAAAGAGATTGTGAAGTTGACAGGCGAAACGGCTGCAGATCTTAAAATCCTTGAGGCTGGCGATTTGATCCTGGCTACACCTACGCAATGGGATGTGTTGTCGAGGCAATGGAAGAGACGGAAGAATGTCCAAACAGTGCAGCTGTTCATCGCCGATGAGATCCATCTTCTAGGCGGCCACATGGGCTACATTTACGAGATTATCGTATCGCGCATGCACTACATCCGTTCCCAGACGGAGCTGCCGATGAGGATTGTTGCTTTGAGTGCCTCTCTGGCCAATGCTCGCGATGTTGGCGAGTGGATCGATGCTAAAAAGCACGATATTTACAACTTCAGCCCCCACGTCAGACCCGTGCCTCTCGAGCTTCACATTCAGTCCTTCTCGATTCCTCATTTCCCGTCCTTGATGCTGGCCATGGCGAAGCCCGCCTACTTGGCTATTACACAGATGTCACCGGACAAGCCGGCCATGATCTTCGTTCCCAGCCGCAAACAGACTAGAAACACTGCACGCGATTTGCTGGCAGCCTGCGCTGCGGACGACGACGAGGATCGCTTTTTGCATACTGATGTCGAGCAAATGCGGCCCCTTCTTGACCGCGTCCACGAGGAGGCCCTGGCCGAGGCCTTGTCTCATGGTATTGGCTACTACCATGAAGCTCTCAGCCAGAGCGACAAGCGTATTGTGAAGCATCTTTACGATAATGGTGCCATTCAAGTGCTTGTCGCGTCTCGAGATGTCTGTTGGGAATTGACAAGTACTGCTCATCTCGTCATTGTCATGGGGACGCAGTATTTCGAGGGCCGCGAGCACAGATACGTGGACTATCCTCTTAGCGAAATCCTGCAAATGTTTGGCAAGGCATTGCGGCCCTCGAAAGACGGCCGTGGTCGTGGAGTCCTCATGCTGCCTCAGGTCAAGCGTGATTACTACAAGAAGTTTCTGAACGAGGCCCTGCCTATCGAGTCACACTTGCACAACTACCTCCACGACGCCTTTGTCACGGAGATTAGCACCAAGATGATCGAGTCGGGCGATGATGCCATTAACTGGACCACGTTTACCTACTTTTATCGAAGACTACTGGGGAACCCAAGCTATTATGGCCTGACTAGCACAACGCACGAAGGCCTGAGCAACTACATGTCAGATCTCGTGGAAACGACGCTGCGTGAATTGGGCGAATCCAAGATTATCGAATTCGACGAAGACGATGGATCTGTTGCGCCGCAGAATGCGGCCATGATTGGTGCCTACTACAACATCTCCTACATCACAATGCAGACATTCTTGCTGTCTCTCACAGCACGGACGAAGCTTAAAGGTATCTTGGAAATCGTCACTTCCGCTACCGAGTTTGAAACCATTCAGGTTCGTCGGCACGAGGACAGTCTTCTGCGACGCATCTACGACCGCATTCCCGTCAAGATGGCGCAGCCTAGCTATGACTCTCCTCACTTCAAGGCGTTTGTTTTGCTCCAAGCTCACTTCTCTCGGATGCAACTTCCCATCGACCTTGCCAAGGACCAGGAGATTCTCCTTACGAGAATTCTCAGTCTTCTCAGCGCAATGGTCGACATTCTCTCATCAGATGGCCACCTCAACGCCATGAACGCCATGGAAATGTCCCAAATGGTCGTCCAGGCAATGTGGGACCGAGACAGTCCTCTCAAGCAGATTCCACACTTTTCACCCGAGGTGGTCAAGGTTGCAAATGATTTTGGGTATGTTTTCTCTCTCATTCCTCCCCCTTTATCCCTTATTTTCTTGGAAGTTGTTCCACACCGCATATCATTTCACTAACCCAAATTTTTTTTTAGCATCAAGGACATCTTCGACTTCATGGAAGCGATGAACCCTGAGGAGAATGCAGACTATAATAACTTGGTCAAGCGGTTGGGTCTTTCACAGAAACAGCTGGCACAAGCAGCAGAGTTCACAAACGACAAGTACCCTGATTTGGAGCTAGAACATGAAGTTCTTGACGCAGATGAAATCAGGGCCGGCGAGCCAGCTAACCTGAGCATCAAAATCACGCGAAACATCGAGGAGGACGACGAACACGACTCCACGGTGCACGCGCCCTTCTACCCTTCGAAGAAAATGGAGAACTGGTGGTTGGTGGTGGGCGATGACAAGACTCGAAATCTACTGGCAATCAAACGGGTCACCATCGGCCGTGAGCTGAACGTACGGCTTGAATACACTGTGCCATCTCCTGGTGAGCACAACCTCAAGCTGTTCCTAATGAGTGATAGTTACATCGGAGTGGACCAAGAACGGGAGTTTTCAGTGACGGCAGCAGAGAGCATGGATGTGGACGAGGACGAGGACGACGAGGACGAAGACGAGGAGTAGATGCCGGCGCGCTCGCTCCAATCTTTGAACACGGAAAAAAAAAGGAACGATTATGTACAGTAAAGGCAAGCTACGGATACAATCTTAATACGTGATATATGTTTTGCCCAGCGTTGGTCCCCGGTTCTGGCTCTCGGCGACCGCAATGACGATGATCTGCTCTTTGCGTATTGTTTTCGGGACAAAGCAGGGGTTGTGGTGGCGCACGGTTGTGGAACAGCAGTTTCGAGGCCCAAGGTGGTTGGGTAGTCTAAGGGCGACAACCTCGTGCAGGCCAGGGTGGCAGTCAGACGTCGAAGCACGGCGATGGGCTCAGGGCCAGCGGCGGTCGAGCGAGGACGGCGGCACGGCCCATGCGAGCCATTGGCAGCTGTCCAGAGCAGTGGCCCCGGCATTGCCGCCGTCGTATGGCGCCTCGGCATTGTGAATCGCGGGTTTTGGGGTTGCTTATTTGAGTCGTCATTAATGCCAGTCACGTGACGCGAATCGGTGACGCTTGACGTGTTGCTGCGGTTCGTTATTCGCTCCAGTGTTTTTCCTTTTGTCACCCACATCAATCCTTAGCACAACGCGGGCGAAGCTGATTGAGACAACTTGCGCCTTCCATCGCCCGAGCCTCCAGCTGCATCTCGCAACTTGCCTTGCGCCCCCATTGAACACGCATAACACGCCGCGAAACGCGTCCGACCTCACGCTGCCTTCTGGAGCTTGACCCGACCCTCGTGCCATTCGCGTGAGATCTGCCTGTGTCTCCAGCATTGGAAGCTGCGCATCGCCACCCAGCGTCCGCCATGGCAGACAACTCGCCTGAGAAGCCCGACGCCGCCGCGCCTGTTGCCAGCACCGAGCCAGCGCCTGCTTCCGAACCCAAGGTTGCTGGCGAGGGAGAATTGGCCGCCAAGGCTACGGACAAGCCTGAGGGAGATGCCACAATGGAGGAGCCCAAGGATGCTCAAGGTAAGCTTCCCAACGCGCTTTTTAGCAAGGTCTTTTCGCGCATCTTCCTAGTCTTTACTTGTGCGAGCTTCATTGCTGTGATGCCAACAGCCGTGAGCTTGTGTTACTGGATTTTCATCCTTGTCTATTTTTCTGCCTTGTTTTTCCAGCCAATGGACTTTGCGCTAATCGCAGCTTTGCCAAACTAGAACCCAAGGCGCCTGAGAGCGCGGAAACCGCTGCCGATGCCCCATCTGCAAAGCCAGCTGAGGATGAGAAAAAGACAGATGCGGATGGCGATGCCGAGATGAAGGACGCCGCCGACACCGCTGCTGAGGCTGAAGCTGATACGACTGCCGCCGCCGAAACCCCAGCTGCCAAGGGTAAGAACCGTCGGAAGTCGACCGCCGGAGAATCAAAGGGCAAGACGCTGAGCAAGAAGGGCTCCAAGGCGCGCCTAACCCACATTGATGCCCAGCCTGGCGACCACTTCCTGGTCAAGCTCAAGGGCTTCCCAGCCTGGCCCGCCATCATTTGCGATGAGGACATGCTTCCTCAGGCCCTCATCAATACCCGACCAGTCTCCGCCGCGCGCCCCGATGGATCATATTCCGAAGCCTATGCGGATGGCGGTAAGCGCGTGCACGATCGAAGCTTTCCAGTCATGTACCTGTATACAAATGAATTGTAAGTCATGCAACCCGCCCAGGCACCTGCGTCGTGGCTGTAGCTGATTGGCTCTAGTGGATGGGTTGCGAACACTGCCCTATCCGAATTGACTTCGGATAAGGCTCGAGACACGATTGCAGACAAGATGCGCAAGGACTTGAAGGCAGCTTTTGAGCTCGCCATTGAGCAAAACTCGATCGAGCACTACAAGGACATTCTGCAGAGCTTCCAGGACGAGCTGATTGCCCAGGAAGAGGCCAAGAAAGAAGCTGCGGCTACCCCGAAAAAGTCCAAGAAGGGCAAGGCCAAGGCAAGCGATGACGAGGACGTGGATATGGAGGACGTGGATGAGGCGCCAAAGCCCAAGCCTAAGAAGCGAAAGGCTGCCGATGAAGAGACCAGCGTAAGTCTATTCACATGGGTGCCGTGGCAAGGTTGTTACAAGTTACTGAGAAAATGCGTGACCAGGCCCCTCAGCGCTCCGAATCCGTCAAGAAGCCCAAGATTAAGCTTAACACGTCATCTACATCTAAGTCGGCAAACGGAACGGCAGCGCCCAAGGCCAAGGAGGAGAAGGCGGCAAAGGCCACAAAGACCAAGGTTAAGAAGAGCGCAGACAAGAAGTCTGACGCGCCCAAGGAAGCCAAGATGACCCCCGAAGAGCGTCATGATCGCAAAAAGGTGCGTTGATACAAATTTACGTGTAATTGGGGGAATATCCGCTAACCAAGTCTCTAGAAGGAAGTTTTGTATCTTCGCCATAAGCTTCAGAGGGGTCTCTTAACTAGAGAGCAACAGCCGCGCGAAGATGAGATGGAGTCAATGTCCAATTTCATCAATATTCTGGAGAAATTCGAGGATCTCGAAGTATCGATCATCAGAGGCACCAAGATTAACAAGGTTTTCAAGGCGATTCTAAAACTCGACTCGATCCCTCGTGAGGAGGATTTCAAATTCAAAAAGAGGTCTCAAGCTCTGCTGGACAAGTGGAACAAGCTGCTTGCTAGCGAACCTGCGTCTGCTAACGGTGTCAATGGAGCTGAATCCAAAGACTCTGGCAAGGCTGCTGGAAACAGCGGTGTGAAGGAGAGCGGCGACAAGGATGAAGATGCTGAGGATGAGCAGACCAAGGATGATGCCGATGAGGAAACGGTTGCCACGGCCACGGCCAAGGATGAAGAACCAAAATCCAACGAGGATGTGAGTGAAGAAAAGGACGAGAAACCCGAGGCTGAGGCGGTGAGACAGCACCACTCTGCAGCGTTTTTAATGAGATTCTAATGTCTTTTTTCTTTTCTTTGCATAGGCTCCCGTATCTGCAGCTGTTGAAGCCGCTGCTTAAACAACCAGGTTTGCGACAATTGGTCAACGAAAAGCTCCGTCCTCTCTCTGCGTCCAATTTTGGTACTCAGTGGTCGAGGGCATATTCCCATTGTTTTGGTTGTTTTATTCATTCTATCTCTGCGGCGCACAAGGCTCATCGTTTGTTTTTATTTAATCTTTCCTTCCGCGTCTCTTTCCTATACTATAAAAGGGGCCACAGTTTACTCTTTTGATTTGTGGTGTACAAGTAATCACCATGACGGACGAGCAAGACGAAGGAACGGGGACAAGGCTCACCTACTTTGCCTCTTGGAGGAGCCGTTTGACGGCGTGGCATGAGGAGGAGCCCCGAGTTACTTGAGATGGAGGAAAAGGGATATTGGGTGTTTCAGCCCAGCATGTGCAAAGCACGGGTCAGAACACGAGATAAGGAGTCATTGCGGTGTGCAAGGGGGCACGCCTGGGAGATTTAAAGACATGCTTGTTGATTTGAGCAGCTCAATCCGGTTATTACTAGGACCAAAGGACTTTTGGCTTGGGGGGACTAGGTAGGCATGTTTTCCGCGTCGAGAATCAAGGCTCTATTTTAGTTTTATGAATTTCAGCGATGTACGATGACTGACTTGTAAAATGAATGCGAATATATGGCGATTCGAATGGGCGTGATGTGACTGATGGTGCTGTGTATTACTGGATTCATAGGGGATGATGGAACATTTGATGGCATCGTACAATTCAAGGCCAATGACGCACAGTGCACGTACTGTCTCGACTCTACTGTATACCTCCTTAGTGAGGACCAAGACCGTGTTTCTGCCAAACCGCGTTCCCACGACATGAACGACAATGGACATTTGAGCATCCCCCAGTCTCGTGTCGCATCAGCAGCCTTTGGGATTGCAATCAATAGAATAGGGCAAAATGTCCACTGAAGAGCCGCAGGGCACTTTTGGCCAAGAAGATCACCAGGTGTGTAGAGCAGAGCTGAAGGGCGAGACCCATTCTACCGCGCCCTGTACTTGTTGCTAACGGCCCATGAATTCATCACTCACGCAGGTGGCCTTCATCTTTGACCCAGAAGAGAATGAGGCGCCACGTCGAGACAAAGAGAGGCCGTCCAAGCGGCGGAAAACGGCGCGGCGTGCTGCGATAGCTGGGGATGAGGACGAGGATGAGGAAAGCCCGGCGTCGTCGTGGTTCGCTCCGCTGCTGGAGGGCGCTGAGAGTGCGGCCTGTGTGAAGCGGCGGGAGAAGCTGCTTAGGGAGAATTGGGCGAGGATTGATGCTCGCATACAGGTGAGGTGATGTGTTGTGATTTAGGTGGACGTGGGACGGGCTTGGGATGAGCGTGCTAATGAGATGAGGTGGATAGGATATCTTGAGAGATTCCAACTCTGCGACGCTGGATGAGGTTTCGCAATTTGTTGAGGAGGCAAACGCAGAGTGGTGAGAACTGAATCCGGCCCATCAGAGAGCATGTTGCTAACACCATGTAGCGGAGACAAGATACCGTCGGCCTTTATAATCACTGGGCCTAATATTGCCTCCCAGGATTTGCTCTTCGAGCAGCTATCAGACTCCCTCCAGCGGTCGTCACCCAGCAAGTTCATCCGGCTCCGGTCTTCAGAGGCGACCAACCTGAAGAATGCCCTCAAGAAGATCATTCAAGACGCCACGTCGAAAACGCTCGTGGTCGACGGCGAAGAAGACTTGCAGCTCGGGCAAGGATCGAGTCGACGCTACCTGCCGTATGACCTTGAGGCGCTGCATGTTTTCCTGGAGCACCAGCCGCAAGAAAATATCTTTGTGGCCTTTCAGGACAGCGAAGCTTTTGACAGCGGGTTGCTGTCGGATATCATTACCCTGCTTAGTTCATGGCGACCACAGATTCCATTTACTCTGCTCTTTGGAATTGCCACATCCATTGATTTACTGGAAGGCCGCTTGTTAAAGGCAGCGTGTCGGCTCATTCATGGTGCACAATTCGACTGTGTACAGACAGATACCATCTTGGAGAGGGTATTCGAAGGAGCGGTAGTATCCAGCGATGTTCCTCTAAGGCTGGGCCCGCAAATCCTCAGGGGCATGCTCGACCGTCAACGGGATCAGATGGCGGGCATTCAGGCATTCATGAGCTCGTTGAAGGTGAGAAATGATGGCGAATGAAATTTAGCCTTGAAGCTGACGGCCATCCAGTACATTTACATGTGTCACTTCTACGCCAACGCACTCAGCGTCTTACTGATCCCCGAGACTGGAGAGGGAGAGGCGATCCTCCAGGCTGAGCACATCGAAGCACTGCGGCATCTCCCCTCGTTCCGACATGAGGTGGAGGCCGCTGTTGGGGCCGCGACCGCCGATAGCCTTCAGCATGCACGCTCGCTTCTAGAGGACGACGATTATCTACTTGCGCAGGCCCGAGCCAGCAATAACCATCGACAAGACTGGATGGACAATCATCTACGCTTACTCCTAGTCAGGGAGGCTGCAGGTGCTGTGCAGCCCCCATTCTCGCGGGCGTATGTCGATTCTCTGTCTACGGCTTATCCTAGCACTGGAAATGGAAGCTTGACCGAACACATCCGGCGCATGGGTGCAGGCGCACTCCTCAGCATGCTGCGTCGGAACATCTCCATATTCAAGGATGGAGAGGCCAGCTTCCGCCTTGAGCCCGCGACAAAGGAACAAGATGCCGCTTTGTTGAGCTTCCTAGAAGAGACGCTCTCGCGCCTGGAGCAGCTGCAGGCAGACGCAGAGAGCGCTGGCATGACGCTGCACACCAAATATAGCAGCCAGAGCAAGGTGATGCGGACGACTGTGATTGCCCAGCGAGTCCAGCTGAGTCGCGACTCGGCGGCCCTCCGCGACGAAGACAAACAGTTGACGGATATAGTCGACGCAGTGTCGGAGCGGCTGACGGCACATTTCGGGACAAGACGCCCCGAGAGGGTGCTATTTTCGGAGACGTGGTTGTATGACAGCAGATGGCCTCTACGGGACGTCATGGTGCCACGGCCGCGGGTGACATTCAGGCGCAGCTTGGCGCGGCCGTACGACTACCTCTCTTGCAGCTGTTGCAGGAGCAGCGGCGCCGAGGATGGGGTTGTGCAGGCGACGCTTCCCGCGACTTCGATCCTCTATCACCTGTATCTCGAGGCGGGCAGCCTGATTAACGTGGCAGATTTGTGGTCAGCATTCCACGCGCTAGTGCGCGAGGAGAAGGAGGAAGACGACGATGATGGGGAGAAGGACGACGAGCAGCGCCAGCAGGACGAGCGGAAGGCTCTGGTCATGTTTTATCGCGGCCTGGCGGAGTTGAAGGCCATGGGCTTCGTCAAGAGCAGCAAGAAGAAGACGGACCACATTGCCAAGGTGAGATGGCTATGAGGGGGGAGGAATAGAACCAAGCGTCGACCTAGAGTTTCCAATCTGCCTGCGGAAAAGAATGGGCGGTTGATGTTGGAAGAGTGAGTGAGTGAGTGAAACGCTTTCGTTCTAAAGGAAGCAGAAAGGAATCAGGCAAATCCAAAGAGTGTGAAACCGTTTTGCGTGGGAAGCGAAGGAATCAGGCAATTAAATCAAAAGTACGACACGCAAGACGCACCGATGACATTTTCCAGCAGGGCGGCTAAATTAAAGTAGATTAAAAACGCAACGTTGAAGTGTTGCAATGAGATGCAGAGACGGCAGCTTGGTGGCTCCTTGCTGGTATCAGCTACAACCTATGGCTCCCCAGATGCTTTCTTCTTACTTCCAATATCTACAACCATCGCTACGTTCCTCTAGTAATCGCCATTATGGTTATTGAATTCTAAGTATACGGGATGCTAGATTAGATTAGTATGTAGCCACAACTCTTCATCAATCCAATGTCTGAGCATGAGTTTCCCCCTCGGGCGCTTCCCCCCCAAACGCTACCGTGCGGCTGATGACGATGAAGGAGGAGGAGTGGAAGAAAAAGTACGAACAGGTGACCCAGCTGAGCGAGGCCTTTCTGCCAAGGCTAAACACGCCCCATGAATTTATGTTTGAAATTAATTACAACGCTCCCCATCCTTTTTTGTCCCAGCCAAGAGGTACAGTATCGACGGATGAAACCCTCCCCCCGAAGAAGAAAATGAAGCGGCAGACGCGCGCCGAGCTGTAATGTACCAGTGCGAGTACCGAGATTAGTTTGTCCCAGAAATCTACACAGGATTTTGGGGCTGAATAGCCGCGGAAGCGAGAAAAGAAAAAAGAGGGAACAAGGGTATCGGACGTTTCATTGAGAGTTTTGGAGTTGGGTCTACGAGTACCTACAGTATGCTTGTTTGTTGCTTGTTTGGCCTGATTCAGAAACAAATCGACGTCAACAAAGGGAGAGAGGGGTGGCCAGATTGTACAGCTAAAATGTTTCTTTTTTTCTTCTTCTTTTTTTTTCTCTTTTTTTTTTATCATCATGATTTTATACGAAGCGAAGTTTTGATTGTGTTTTGTTAGTTGAGCTGAATGGCATGGGATGGGATAGGCGGTTTGTAAATTAGAGTCATGGCATGTAGAGCTACGCCCGTGTCTTGATACCCAAACGCCTCCTGCTGCAGACGCTCAGGTAATGATACATTGTTAGTACAAAACACTTACACGGACGTAGCTCATGGACACACGGGAAGTGAATAAACGAGCCAGCGAATAAAACACAGGACAAGGACAAAATTCAAGAGCGGGATAATCACCCGATGCAGTAAACCCTGGCATTAGCCTTTACCAAGGCAGCGGTATGATGGCTTGCGCCGGCTTTCTTTCTTCTTTTCTTAATGCCTTAACCTGTAGCTGATGTTGGAGGAGGAGGGAGAGGAGGCAAAAAGAGGCTGAGAGCTGAAAAGGCAAAACCGGCATGTAAGGGGCGTGTCTGTCCGGCCACACGGGACCCCAAGTGCCGCCCTGGTACGGAGCACATGAGTTGAGGTGGGAATTCTGGGTGGTGTTTGATTTGACAGATTTGACTTGAATCATGGGGAATTTGATTTGATACGGTGAGCCTAAACGGAAATAACGGAGGTTTTTTTATTTTTTTTTTTTTTTTATTTTTTCTAGGCAGGGTTCTGTGAGAGGTGGAGGCAGTAAAAAGTGTCTCGGAGAGAGTGCGGTTTTGAGGTCAACGTTGTGTCACAATGTTTCTGATTTGTGAGGGACAGCTGGTTTTGTTTTCGGGGGGGCTGAATGTCAGGAAAGCCGGAATTTTTTTTTTTTTTGTCTTGTCACAAGGGAGTTTTGAGTTGAGTGAGCTGCTAGTTACGCAAGGTGGTGTTACTCAATTACTACTAAGCATCATTGTGTTGTGTTGTGTTGTTCAAGTAATAGATTGCTACTATACTACTGTTAGATGTTGGACATCACCCATCACTTATTTAATTGGTGACACGGGCATTGTTGGCTGCCTGGCAAAATCCCGATTGTAATTGGAGGGGCACACCAGAAATGAATCACACCGCGAAGCTCGATGCATCCTCACGTTGCTCTTGTTCCTTAGCCTGGGGTTGCAGCATTACGAGTTAGGCGTTTACGCTTGCTTCCCCCCCCATCTACTGTACAGAGTCGTATTGGAAACGTACAAGGTGAAAATGCGCTTGGGGTTCCACCGAGCTGGGGGGGGATTTGAGACATGTAAGATTGAAAGATGGCAATGGGTAACAGTCGCATTGGTTACGGAGAAATCTCACCTGTTGCGGCCCTACGTGTACGTGCATCTGCTAGGTCCATGATTCGTCTAGGCGAGAGCGAGGTGGTGACGCCTTCTCATGCGACTTTCCGGTTCTCGAGGGCCGTCGTTGCGACCATGAACTGCCACGTAGGTTGTTTTGCGTACAGTAGAGCGGTGCCTGTCCGGCTGCAGATGAAACCTCGCACGACAGAGCCAGTCATACGAGTAACGCGGTACGGTGAATAGCCTCAGAGCCTCAAAACACCGCAAGCCCGGCGACTGTCGTGAATCCAACTGACTCAAGTGAACCCGTTTGCTCAAGTGCCACAATGACTCTCTCTCTCTCTCTCAACTTGTGCCCTGCAGCTGCTAGGCCCGGCCGTGATCTATTTATTGTCTCTGCTAGTGCATGTCTCAATAGTGACACACGCAGCTCCTAGCATGCGCGCCGGCAGAGCAGCTATGTCGGAGAGAGCCTATGCCATGGGCCAGGAAACCCAAAGGGCATTTCCCTCTTGAGTCTAAGCGACGATGATCTTTTACGGTGGGCCACCGTTTTCTGGAAGAAATAAAGGCAATTCGAATCCCATGCCGTTTCAGGCTGACGATGGGATTGGCGGAAAGCCCCCATGGGATTCTGTGGTTGGACAAAGCCGTGCCGGGCAGCACATGCGCCGTCGATCATACGCTTGCTGCCCGGCTGTTGTCGAGAACCTCTCCGTCTCTCGCTTTGACGCGGGTAGAGAATGTCCCAATACCTGACAGACATGCACCGGCTCGGCAGATATAAACGGACTGCTGCTGTGCTGTGGTTGACACCATCCGCAGGGAGAGCGCAATGGCGTTATGCAGGCCGGCTTATATGCAAGTATTCGGGTCATGAGTGGCGAGAAGCTCCTTGTGTCTGGCGGCCACATGGCTGGGCGGCCTAGACGCCCATGTGCCACCCGATCCTTTGATAGCAAGGGCGAAATGTGCAGATCGCGCGCGCGCAGGGCACCAACCGCATGCAAACACGCTGGCGATTTCAGGCAGCGTGGACGCCGTGTAATGTAATTCCACGAATGAAGCTGATTTGCCGGAAAGGAAAGAAGGAAAAAGAAAAGAAAACTGAGGGATCCAAGGGCGAGCAGAGGAGCCGAAAATAGCACCAGACGCCGATGGAGACGTCCCGCAGAGCATTCCAACCCAAAGCACTGGCGCTGTCTCGCCTGGACGGATGTATGTAGTATTACTTTTGCTGCTGGCCGGACTCAGCCCGGGTCTCTTCCTTTGCTTGCTTCGGCGAGCTTGGTGCACTCGCCTCCGGTCTTGGGAAGGGCCCTGAGGCTTTTGCCCGGAACCAGCATCGCCGGCTTCTGCTCCCAAGAGTCGTCCCCCTCCCCTCCTTGTGGTACACGCATTCTTACGTCGTGCGTCCCAAGGCTTGAGCCACGAGGACATTGGCGGATCCGGGAACCGAAGCCTCTTGGGCCCAACGTCAACGGAGACATTTTCTGGTCTCGGTCGCCCGTTGGGTTTCGACGGCCAACGTCTTGGATGTTGGCCGACCGAAGTGAGTGACAATGGCCATTCGCTGGCACAAAATGCTACTACAACTGTAGTGCCGCGGACGGAGCAGCGAATCGAGTTGCAGTACAGTAGCATTCGTCCATCGTCACGTTGTTGCTTGTCTGTCCAGGGTTCCTCTCTGGGAGGGTCAGCTCTGGCTAGCAGTGTCTCACTCTGGGCGTTATGGCTGCGTCCGTCGCAAAGCTCATCCCCCCCATGGAGATTGGAGATTGGACCCCCCCAGGCAAGGTAGCGTCCGACCGTCATTGTGGTAAAGGCTGGGCTGGACAATGGCACGCTTGTTGATCAGCCCTCGTTCTCGCCCTCGCGCTTTTGCTCTCTCTCGGTCTGCTGGAGCGCTGTAGCGTGGAAGCGACTCGGGAGTCGCGAAGGATTGATGGATTTGGGGGGAATGCGGGATCAAGGCGCGGGACATGGACGGCGGCAAGCCCTGCGTAATCCAATGTATTCAAGTTGAGGTCAGGTATCGACAGCAGGTGAAGGTGAACTTTGGCGGTTTGCAGGTAGAGTACTCCGTACAGGCGGGTGCTTTTAGCGGTCGCCGACCTGTAACTCAGTGGCCACCGGTACCAGCGCAGCGGGCGGGGCCCCAGAGATCCAGCGCACGCGAGCGGCGGCTCCGTCGCCAACAGCCCTGCAGTGGGAGTCTACGGGCTATTGACAGGCTACGGGCTACTTTGCCAGGTACCGGTACCGAATGGCGACGACCAGCGCCGGCGCCTTGCCCAGAGCAGTAGCATCTGCGTGGTTGGTGGGGAGGAGACCAAGCCAAGTGTCAGTTATCGCGGCGACGAGGCGTTTCCAATGGCATGGACAGTGACTGAATGTCAATGTCAATGTGAGTGTAGATGTGGATGTGACGGGGGGCTGAGCGAAAGGGCCAGCCAAGCCAAGCGCAGGGCTCCGCAGCTTCCAGACTCCTGGCTCTCGCGGTGCAGCTGGTCAAGATGCCACTCCGTACAGCAGCACCTAATACCGGCACCCCCCCCTTTCAACTGACGGATGATGACGATGATGATGCGGTTGAGTGGCATTAATGTACATACATGGAATGAGCTGGGATTGAAGAGCGAGCGACTGACTGATTTGATTGCTGTGGCAGCGACTTGCAGGTGGGCTGTACACGGGCGTGCGTCTATGTACATGTATTGGGAGGTATATAAGACGCCCATCTACCTGATCTATAAATGCTGTTGTGGCCTCGTTTGCCTCGTTTCTTCCTCCTTTGGCTGCACCCAGTATTGCTAGTAGTGTTCCTATTCCTTTCTATTTCTATCCCCAAGTATCATTATCCTACATTACAGCCTCCAGCCCATTGAGCGAATAAAGAAAAAAGAAGCCCAAGTCAGCCATCACATAAATAAGCACCTGACCACCGGTTCCAATCTCAGCTCAGCTCAGCAGCCTCGAAACGCTCCGTTCTCGCCCAACCGTTCAAAAGGGAAGCTAGGACCTTTGACTGCCATTGATCGAATTTGTCCGATTTGATTCGTTGTCTCGCATCCGGTTTGCGCGGGCGGCTACAAGAGTCAACAAGGAGAGAGAACCAACAAGGCGTTTGCAAGTGGGCGCCTCTCTCTTTTCATCTACAAGCAGCCAGGGGGGTTTTCTTCGAACTTGCTTTCGTTTCCCCTTCTTTCTTCTTTCTCTTGTCGTTTGCATACAAAGGAAACCAAAAAAAGGGACGGTTCAGCTGAACAAGCCTCGTTTTCTTTTTACCGCCTTGTTTTAGCCTTTGAACGAACTCGTACTTTGTGCACGTTAGACGGCCACTCCGCTTTCACACGCACGCTTTTAGCCTTTCTTTTCCGAGAACGGTCAGCCTCGAGGGGAAGAAAGCAAAGACACGACGACAAACGATCTCAGAAGATCGAATTAAGACATCTAAACTAGTGGCTGAAAGGCTCAGCCCGCATTTAAAAGACCGACTTTTCCTGCCGTGCAGAATCTGGGCCAAAACGTGTATTTGAGTGTTGCTTCGTCGAGTCGGGTGTCTTGGAACAGCAAAACCACCACCGACGTCTAAATCACATCACATCACATACCATACCAAGACATCGGCGCCCAAGGAGGAACACGCATAGAGAGGAGGAAATCCAATCGGAGCCTATTATATTTCTCACGACAATCTCCAACCAAACCGACATCATGATGCATCACCGTCGCCTGCCGTCTCACCACCGCAACCACCAGAGCTCCCTGCGCCGCCGCCTCGCCAAAAACCCCGAACTCGCCCACAAACTACACCAGATGGCACTCCCCCTGTCTCCTCTTGTCCAGCTCACCACCGGCGCCGTACACCCGCACTTCCCGCGCACCGTGCTGCAGTTCTGGCTCCTCACCGACGCTCAGCTCGAGTCCCTCGCTCAGTTCTACCACCAGCGCACCCCTTCTCCCTGGTCTCGACAGTACCCCTGCCCGATCAACTGGCGGTCCGAGGCGCCGCTCGAGGAGAAGCGCCGCAAGATGGGCAGGTTCATCGGCCTGAGAGGCTGCGAGAGCCCGACTGCGGTCCTCAAGACGGAGGAGCAGATTGCGAGAGACGCCAGCAGGAGCGCGGCCGATGAGGATGTTTTGAGACGAAAGATGAATCCATTTTCTCAGCAGTGAAAGGGAGGGCATTCCCCTTTTACTATTCTTCTCTTTGTCTGTCCAAAACACGTTTTTTTTTCAATATCCATCGTCATCATCGGTCTAGCATCGGCACCATCTTTGGGGGAGAGATGGCCGAGAGTTCTGGAGTTTCTTTAATTCGCCTTCTTTGAAAGGTTATACGGCGTTTGTTTTGCTTTTTTGGTCTTTATCATCGGGGTTGGGTGTTTTTCCTTGGGGCGGCTGCTACTTGCATCTTAGATTGGCGACTTGAGACCGTCACCGGCAAGCCTCCATACCGTGTTTTCGTACATATCATGTATATATATACTATACTGGGGAGGTACAATAACAACAGCATACATGGAGCATCGGAGGGAGAGGTGGACTTACAACGGGAGGGGGCTGGTTAGAAGATTTACAGCAATGACTTGATATGATATACAACTGTTATTACAAATACACAGTGGCTACGCAGCCTCTATCAGAAATATTTCCAAGTCGCGCAGAGACAAGAGACGCGGGATAGCTAACTTGGGGTTCTTTGATAGCCGCTTCCTAAATAAAGTACAGTACAAATCCAAACAGTTCCCTCGTCTTCTCTCGTATGTGATGCCCATTCAAACGCCATGAATTTTCTACCCACCATGGTCACTGCAATCGTGGGTGCGAGTGCAAGCTCTGTTGCGGTGCACCAACGCCCATTGATCATCTCGCCCTTTCCTCCACCATAGAATGTCTATATATACACAGGCGCCGTGGTTCGCGCCATGAATGCCCTCTCCTCTCTTTCTCTTTGAGATCTCTCTTTGTGCCCGCCGTCGTCTTGATTAGTCCCTCCCACTCATTTCTCGGGGGAATCAAACAACTACAGCGTCGTCCTCATGAGCGTCCTTTGTTGATCCCTTCTCGGATTTCTCAAGCTCCTTCATGAAATCTGCGCGGATCTGTCCTCGTTTCTTATCCCACCAAGCCTTCTCGGCATCGGTCTGGGCCTGTATCTCCTCTAGCCGCTGGCGGAGCTTGGTGTTGGCGGCGATTTCGTGTGCGGACTGGAAGATGATGGAGCCCCAGTTTGGCGCCAGGGCGTTGGCCTAGAATACCCGTGTTAGTCGTCGTCGCTTTGAGGCCCTACATGAGGCGGAAGGCCGGCATGTTTAGCGTAAGGACATACCTCGGTAACGACGTCTCTCAGTTCCTCCTCCATTTCCTTCTCTGCGCGCAGGAAGCGCTGCCACAGGTCATCGCCAACGCTTCCCCTCTGCAGAAGCGCTCCGCATGCCTGCTTGGCCGTCTTGATGTGGATCAGGCGCTCGATATCCTCCACCGCGCGACGCAGGAGGGCCGCTCGCAGGACGCCGTCGGGGACCTTGGGGGCCTTTTCGGCGCCTTCTTCGGGATCGAGATGCAGGAGAGAGAGGTAGATGTCTCGCTGGAGGTGAGGGCCGAACCAGGGCGCGAGGTTTGCGCTTTCAGCTGCAATCATGGAATGCGTTAGCGTTTGCGGCGAGAACGTCATGGGGGGAGTCCACTCGGATTCGTTTCGTACCAGCCTTCCGTCTGCGATAGATTGTGGAAAACGTCATGAGCGCGCCGCCGAGGACGATGAGGTAGGCGAATGGAAGGGCAAGGCCCTTCCAGTCAATGTCGAACATTTTGTCTGGTTTTTGGGGTTTCTGTTTTTCTTCTGCTTCTTGAGCGAGTGACCGGGAAAGTTTGTATTGACAATAGCCGTGGCCTCTCTCTCAATAAAGAAGCGTGCCGAAAATGAGTTTCCAGACAGGCGCACAAATGAGCGGACGAAGCAGCGTGGAATGGCGCAACGCTGGTTTGTTTTTCTCGAGGGCTGAAGTTCCCTGGATTATAAAGAACAGAGTGCAGTTCGGCCCTTGTCGCTGCTTATCGACACGTCGCACACATGCCACCCTTCTGGCCAGATTGGCGGCAGCAAAAAGCCTTGGTCGCGGGGTACGTACCGACCAACTGCCGCTTCTAGCAGGCGGAGAGCATGCGCGCAGTACAAGGTACCAGGAATGCCTTAGTAATGCTGGCGGGCCGATAGATGTTCCACCGCCAGCTACGCAGTTACTAAGCACTGCGGCGCCCGCTTCAGGCACACTGTGAATGACGCTTTTGCCGTACTCGTGCTATTCCCGAGCTGGAGCTCATGATTCAATAAGCTTCAACCGCCTCGGTTTCGCCTTTCCTCCCCTCCCGCAAGCTGCGAAAGCTGGACATGCTGCAGCCTGGCCTCGTTGCGGATTTATAACGCCCGTGTTTAAATTGTCTTCCTTCTTCTTCTCTTTTTCTCTTTTTATAGCCACCCACATTTTGGGTCCCGCTGCTTGATATATCGAATCTCCAACTTCACGCAGACCCGAATCCCCCCACCAGCAGCATCTCCCGCCCAATCTCTCGTGCTGCAACCACCATTCGCCCACCATGTTGATCAGACTGCGCGGGCCAGATGGCATGATTCGCCTGACGGTAGAACCAACGACTACCTTTGGTGATCTGGGACAGCAGGTCAGTACAAGCCTGAAAGCTGTCGATGTTGCTCTGGATGAAGACGATGATCTAACTGAACTATGATTTAGCTACTTACCCACCTACCTTCGACCGTTGATCCCAAGACCATCGTTCTGTCAAACTCACCCACGGGCCGCGATGCGAAGAGACTAGGTGATATTATCCAGTTTCAGATCGGGCAAATCGGCCTCAAGTACGCCGCTTAACATGACGTCCTCATACAGGACGTGGGGCCCGGAAGCACTGCTGACTTGCTGATGCATAGGCACGGCGATTTGATCTTTCTATCTTACCAACACGACGCTGCGAGCGGGACTACTAACGGCGAGGTCCCTGCACCGGTGACCTCTGCTAGGTTGAACGGCAAGCCCGTGCTGCCCACCGAAGACTTCCCGATCGACCCCAAACCCGAGAGAATCGCGAAGCCATGGGAAACAGTCAAGCAGTCGGCGGTGGATGACCGGCTAGACAAGCTAGATGGCAAGATCCCACGAGGACGAGACAGGATGTGCCGACACGGCCCCAAGGGCATGTGCGACAACTGCCAACCTATGGACCCCTTCGACCCGGGCTACCTGGTAGACAAGGGAATCAAGTACCCTTCATTCCATTCCCACCTGCGCAAGATAAACGCCGCGACGAACAAACCAGAATCTGGGACGTCTTACATCCCTCCTCTGGTCGAGCCCTATTTCCGAGTCAAGCGAGATTGTCCATCTGGTCATCCGGCCTGGCCAGAAGGCATTTGCACAAAGTGCCAACCGAGCGCGATTACGCTCAACCCTCAGACTTTCCGAATGGTGGACCATGTCGAGTTTTCCAGCCCTTCCATTATCGATGGGTTCATTGACGCTTGGCGTAAGACTGGTTCTCAGCGGCTGGGCTACCTTTACGGCCGATATACCGAGTATGCGGTAGTCCCGCTGGGAGTGAAGGCAGTTGTGGAGGCCATATATGAGCCACCCCAGGTCGATGAGGCTGACGGCATCAGCATGAACGCATGGGCCAACCAAAAAGACATTGACCATATTGCCAAGCTCTGCGGGCTGGAGCCTGTAGGTGTCATCTGGACAGACTTACTCGACTCAGGGCGTGGCGACGGATCCGTCGTCTGCAAGCGTCACCTCGAATCATATTACTTATCGTCTCTCGAGATATGCTTTTCGTCCAGATTACAAGCCCAGTATCCTAACCCTTCCAAGTGGAGTGACTCGGGCCAGTTCGGCTCCAAATTTGTCACATGCGTAATCACAGGCGATGAAGATGGGAACATTGCCATCTCGTCATACCAAATGTCTAACGAGGCAGTCGAGATGGTGAGAGCTGACATTGTCGAACCGTCAGCAGATCCCAACTCCATGCTTGTCCGCGAAGAGGAGGAAGATGACGGCTCCGTTAGTCGGACGAGGTACATACCTGAAGTTTTCTACCGCAAGGTGAACGAGTACGGAGCCAAGGTGCAGGAGAACGCAAAGCCGGCGTTTCCTGTCGAATATCTCTTTGTGACTCTGACGCACGGCTTCCCTGACGACCCTAAGCCTACATTCACTCAGACAGGATTTCCTATCGAGAACCGCGAGTACATTGGCGAAAGTCAAGAGCACTCTGCTTTGGCACGAGCTCTAAATCTGCGAAACGGTCAAAAGCCCAGTGATAACGGCCAAGAAGTATCAAACTTTCACATTCTGTGCTTCATTCACCAACTTGGAGTTCTTTCAAAGGTTTGCTTCCTAGCTACCCTTTTTTCGTTTCTTGTCGCAAGTCGCAAATTTGAATTTGGCTAACAATAAACTCTTCCTCCCTGCCCCAGGATGAGGAGGCCCTTCTCTGTCGCGTTGCAACTCAGCATGACCTCGCCGACTCATTCCAGCTCCGCTCTACAGGAGGCTGGCAGACACTACAAGTCATCCTGAACTCGACTGGTGAGCGAATCCCCAAGCGTCTAAGAGAGTATGATGGGGTTCCGTCAACGACCTCATCATCGGTCTCGTCACCTCCATTGTCTTCGTCGTCTTCTTTTCATTCCAAGGCCCCATCTGCTGTTGGTGAGCCGGGTGAGCCACTTGCTAAACGGTTTGCTGCCTTCAGGCTGAACGAACGTCGTGCCGCATCCCCGAGCAATTCTTCGCCAGCACCGCCGCCGCCGCCTTGAACTCTTTTTTTTTTCTCGTTGTAGATTGAAAAGAGCATATTCAACGTTTGTTGCTGTATTTTAGGGGGGAGGTTTCTGAGGGACAGGGGGTTATACTTGACAGTATTGGATGGAATGGATTTCAACAAGAGTCCAAGGCTATCGAGAGTTGAACTAGAATGGTTCGTTAATGGCATTTGGTGGGCGGTAATATTGCTTAGGGACACAGCGCGGGTATAGACCAGGAACAAAAGAAAGCTAATGCGTATTTCGGATGACAAGTATAAGGGGCCAAATGTGTCAACAACGTGAGCGTGCTGTGCTGTATTCCTTGACTTAGGACTGGCCACAGAGGTGGGTATATGTCAATACGCTGCCATCTAACAGATATTCTTCCAACAAGGCCACAACAACCCCAAGCATAACAATGGAAGACTAGCTCAGAAAAAAGGGCAAAGGAACAGCCGTTTCGAAGAAGCCAATAATGAGCAATCTCACGAAAATGAGAATGAGGAAAAACGACGGCTTCAACAACGAATCATTACCTGTTTATTGCGCTTGTCACGAAACATCCATGAACACTCAAAAGGAGCGAATTCTGACGTTGTTGTTACTAATGTGGAAGCTTTGCTGAACTGAGGAACAACGGGTTTGGAGTCTGGTCTAGAAAACGAAACGCCCAGTTCTCCATAGATACTTGAGTGTCCCTAGCATCAATAAGATTTCTATGTAGAGAAATAAACTAGATGGCGTGATATAATGTGAGGCTATAAAAGACCTTTCAACGACGCCTGAGTATGCGCAAACGGTTTACAGATGGTCAGCTATTACGGTTGTCTCCGCACCCATGTATGACGCATATTCCCAGAGAGACTGATTACGGCCACGTCCTCAGCATGTAAGTAGTCTTCATTGTAATTGTCAAATGGTGGCTCTACAATCTCGATGCCGCGGGGAGGCTGAATTTGGACCATGAGGGTTCCTTATGGCGTACGACCTTGCGGCCGTATGATGCTGTTATATCGAAGCAAATATCGAAAGATGAGGAACCTAGACTTCGTGACTATTGGAACGAATATCAAATACAGCAATTCTTTGGATGGGGGTATCGCCGCTATCAAGTTTCCCTCCCCTAGAGGTTTATCATTAGTAGCTACTCAGCTGGCAGTCTGACAGACAAAACATGCGATCAAGCTGCCAGCTGCCAAACTTGCTCGCCAGCTGCCTAGAGAACTATATAATCCGCCGAACTTTCTTCTGCATCTTCTTCCCACTTTCTTCCTCTTTCCTTCTCATACACTTTGCTTCTGAAGCAAGCAAGCCTCTCCTCTTCTCAACGTTACCAACAAGGCCAAGAAAAGGCACTATCCTAAGCAAACAAACATGGATATCGACAGTCCTAGCACTCCGCCTGTGACAACAACTTCACAAGAGACTCAAAAGGCAGTACGAGAGAAACGCCAAGAAATTCAGCAGGCCCGCGAAGAACTGAGAGAATTGGTCAAAGACATTCCAAACGGGTTCGCGGGACTGGCTGGTGATATCACCCGTTTAAAAGAGGAACTTGACTTGGACATCGAAAGAATTCATGATGACCACAAATCAATCGAAGAACGTTACAAACGCGTTTTAGAAGTATTCAATGAAGAATGGAATTATGCCAAAGAGTTAATCGAAGAACGATTCTTTACTCCCAAGGAAGAAAGAGAAATGCTCTGCTCCCGTGTAGAGTTACTTGTAGATGCACTCCAAACTCTTCAACAGGCCTCTGAGACGGAGATCCATCATCCTGAAGTGTCATTCAAGAAGGATCTCGATAGTCTCCGAAAGAGACTCGAACAACGAATTGGGCTGGGCTACGAGCTTAAGGCGACACTTGATAAGACGGTGGAGAAGTTGGAAAATGTTTGCAAGCGTGTGGATGAGTTTGAGAAGCTTATGGAGCAGTGATTGGGCTGGTTGGAGGGGTAGGGATGAGAAGAAGGTAGATGAGCCGTGGTCTCTCAATGGTTTGGTTAGGCTATGATTCGCCATTTTCAAAAAAAATCAGAGGTTGGATAGCCAGCCCTCAAGAAAAGATTGTTGCGACGCAACTCCTCAAATACACTCGAGTACCTTGTGATTGTCTTTGGAAATGTAAATCTTTCCTTTTTATCGGTGTTTACTGCATTCACGGCGACATTCAGCGACAATTTATAAATTGACAGGCTTCACCTCAAACCCGAGAGTTCCTTATCCTTAACATGATGGCTAAAGTAGATGACGATTTAGCAGAGGACGTGTCTAATCCGAAACTGGGCCTCAATCGGGCGAGAAGATATGCTGGAAAGACTGTGACTTCTGATGGTCATCAGTGGCACCACAAGATAGAGACTCGACAAGGTAGATGGCGGCGTTCGGAGAGAAATGTCTATATCTAGGTAGCAGTGATGTATCTCTATACGTAGCAATAACGGTGTGTCTCTCTAGTAGAGATGTATGTGTATCTACTTGCATGTATTGAGAAAGAGAATGCTAGCCAGCACCCCGGCGACTGGGCGAGGTTCGAGCGTCAAAAGAGGATTGGATCTTACCTACTAGGTACTCACTGATATTAGGTATTGATCCAATAATAGTATATAGCCAACTCTTTGAGTCTACCATTATCACTACACTTTACATATCCTCTCCTAATGTGCTGGCCGCTGTAAATAAAACTTACACATAACTCTCTTTCGGGTTGAATAACATGTTCGTCTACATTTATAACCGAAGCATATTGTCAGCCTGTCTGTTTCAAATGGCAGAGCATTTCGCATTGAGTTAAAGTCCATATAACACTGGGCAACAGACCCCAATTAATAATATTATAAATAATAGCCTTTTCCAAGGTGCTTAGATGAAACCTTTAGATCATGTTTCATCTTCTTGGCCAACATACGACAAAGTTGAACTCTGACATGGAAGAACTCCTTGATATCCCTATCATCAAGGTTTCTTGCGAAGAGGTTAGTGGGAACCGTCTAGTCTCTAGACTCTTCAAACCGCTGCAGTTATGCTATTGCGAGCATATTTATATTGCTCCAGCCTTGGCTTTGCGAAGCTTAGATCTGAATCGTGCTGCGTGAGAGCGTCTGACGTTGGATCGGGGAGACTCATCCTCGGCCAACTCGTCCGTGTCAACAACAAAAGCGGTTCTGTTGGATGGACCTCCAATGGTAAGTCCTGCCGATAATCCCAGGCCGGAGCTGGGCACAGAGGCGGAACCAAGGCCGGTACTAATGGATGAGTTCAGGTTGACGATGCCAGAACCAGTAGACCCAGATGGTGAGCCTGCCCCAACGGAAACGGGACCTGGGGAAGGCAGCCTCGGGACACCCGATCCGCCAGAACCTCTAGACCCTGCAGAAATTGCCGAGCCCAAGCCGGAAATACCTGAACCTAAACCCGCGACAGTAGATCCTACACCAGTTCCCGCGCCAGAGACTGTTGCTCCTATGGCAGAGATGATGGATCCCAAATCTAGGCCTCCAGATCCCAGACCAACACCAGTTGATCCCAAGCTGGGAGTAACGGCTCCCAGGCCATTGGCAGCCGACCCCAAACCTACCGCCGCTGACCCCAAACCAGTTGCAATAGATCCAAGGCCGGACGCTGCTGAACTCAAATTAGATGCTGCTGAGCCCAGACCGGAAGCAGCAGATACCAAGTTAGATCCCACGCCAGATAGGGCTGAGCCCAAGCCTGCACCAGTCGCGTTACCAGCAAGTGAACCGAGAGCTCCCGTCAGATTTCCAGGAAGTGGGCCAAGACCTCCGGTCAGATTCAAGCCAGTAAGAGGACCAAGACCTCCGGTCAGGTTAGCAAGAGGGCCAAGAGCTCCCAGAGCTCCCGTCAGATTCAGGTTTGGGAGTCCGGATCCCAAGCCGGGGATCGCTCTGGTAAGGTTATTCGCCAAACCAGTCAAATTGCCCAAGTTGCCCAGGCCTGTCAAGTTACCCGCACCAAGCCCGTTTCCAAGTCCCAATATGGATCCTAGGACATTTGGAGCAAGATTGCCTGGAGCACCTATTCCTCCAAGTCCTCCAAGTCCTCCAAGTCCTCCAATCCCTCCAAGCCTTCCAAGTCCTCCAAGCCCCCCAAGACCCCCAAGACCCCCAAGACCACCTAAGAGCCCTCCAACATCACCTCCAAGGCCCAGCAACACCAAGAGATTTCTAAGGCCGCGGAGCAAGCCTCCAAGGCCTCCGAGGCCTCCTGCATTGCCAAGGGCTCCAGTGAGAGCACCGGGCAATCCACCAAGAGTCCCGTTTAATCCACCAAGATTGAGCGAAGCGCCAGGAACGCTGCCAATTGGGTTGATTCCACCAAGAGTTCCATTCAAGACAGACCCAAGGTTAGGGATACTAATATTCCCTACAGGGACAATAGTTGTATTAACGGGTAGGATCGGAGTATTGCCCGCCTTTTCAGCATTCAAAAGCCGTTGTAGCGCACGGGCAAGCTGCACAGGATCAAGATTGTGCGAGGCTGCAAATTCTCTAACGACTTTTGTGACAGTGTCTTGGCTGGTGGCATTCTTGACAAAGTCAAGCAATTGCTTGAGCTCTGCGACCGTCAGTCTGGGAGCGTTCCCAGATACTGGGGGGTTGACAGATATTGGGGGATTGGTGGTTCCATTGATTATGCCAAGATTGCCAGTGAGGGCACCGACGAGACCGCCATCCAACAAACCGGGCAGACCAATTCCAGAAAGTCCACCCCTACCGCTGGTCAAACCATCAAGGGCGTTCACAAGACCGCCTAGGAGGCCCCCAGATCCCTCGAGGAGATTACCCAGGCTGCTGTCTGAGCTGCCGAGTGCCAAAACATTCTTCAAAGCCTGGAAAAGCCTGCTGGGATCAAGGCCATGTGCGACGGCGTACCGATTAAGATCGTTGGTAGCTTTCTGAGTGTCGCCCTTGGCATTTTTGACAATATCAATCAGGTCCTTAATCGTCGCATCATCCAGCCCTCCGACCACATTTCTGAAGATTTGGGTGGTAATCCCGTTGGCAATTCCCTGCAAAGTCGAAGCTGGGATACCCCCTATTGAACCGGTGCCGACTGCTGGAAGAGAGACATTTCCTGCTGGGACACTTGGCATAGCACTAGCGAGGCCGTTGACAACACTGGTAAGGCCGTTGACAACACCACTTAGGTCGATACCAGCTTTCTTAGCAGCTCCATTCAGTCCTTGGAGAAAAGAGCCTAGATTGATGTTTTGCTGGCCATTGAGTCCAAGGCCTTTCAGGAGATCGGCTGGTGAGATGTTGCCACTAGAATCAGCACCGAGACTCTTGAGGAGAGTGCTGACAGCGTTGCTATTGAGGCCAAGTCCCTTCAGGAGGCCATTCAGGTTAAGACCTTGGCTGCCCGAACCTCCGGTGTTGTTCAACACGCCGCTCAGATTCAAGTTTCCAACGTTGCTTCCGAGACCCAGCCTCGGCAGCAGGGTACTCAATGGAACAACTCCGTTGGAATCTGCACCAAGCTGCTGGAAGAGGCTAGGGAGATCTGGGGTGGTAACACCGAGGGTCTTGGCAATGTTGGTAAGATTGATGTTGCCCTTGCCATCGATTCCAAGACCCTGCAATAGCTTGCCCAAATTAGGGATTGCAGCGCTTGCGGTACCTGTGTTTCCAACAGTACCGTTCAGACCAATATTGAGCCCAATACCAGTGCCTTTGGCACCTCCGAGTACACCACCGAAGAGACCAAGAATTGTATCGACGATACTGCCAATACCGGTACCCAAAGCGCTGCCAAGATTCCCCCCTATATCACCAAATGTGCCTGATTCCTCTCGTTTTCTTAGAGAAGCTGTCACCAAGAGGTTGTTCAGAAGTTCGCGATCCGATTGAGTAAGTTGACCCGTGGATAGATGGGACTCTAATATTCTCAGAGCCTCTGAGTCCGGCTGCCGAAGTTGTAATGAAGATGCTCCAGTGGGTGCAGCCACTGAGCTTCCTGCAAAAGCAGTCAGAAGAATAAGGGCTGTGTTCAGCTTCATTCTGAACTTTGGAATAACGAAAGACTATTAGAACCAAGCGATCAATAAGCGACAGAAAAGAGAACGAACGCGCCTGTCACCGTTTCAAAACAGGGACAGAGATGGTCGGTTCCGTCGGTCGTCCATCAGAGACCGATGGTAGCATTCTTATAGTATTCAACAATTCTCTCGCTATAATAAATGTATCGCTATAATAAATGTGCTTACTCTGTCTCGGGTAGGGTCCCGCCAATCTGGATATCCATGCCTGCTGGCGCATCTCGCGATGAACACTACTTACAGCGATCTGCAAGTGAACCCTTCGACGGAACGTAGTCTGGACGAATATGAGCCGGAAACTAATCAGGGGCAACTGAAAGTGTCCAATAGCCACCGAAGACCTAATCCAAGAGTTTGGCGCCGGGAATTTTGAAGTTTCAGACGCGAAAATCTGACATGTCAATCATTCGTCTAGACTAATCCAACAACATTCGCTTGTATAAAGGTAAAATGAACTCCATTCCGCGAAATCTGGATTGAATAGTCTCAAACATATGTGTTTCTCGCAGCTCCCGAAGAAAGGGGTCAAGGAGTTACCCGACACGGGGAGGTTGTAGCACGTTCTCTCCCTTCCGTCAAGACCAGATATGGGTAAGGGGAAAGCCTCATGATCGGCATATGTTGTAGAATGTAGATACAGACTATTTATTTTATATTAGCAATTGGGAGTAGCGAGAATGAGAAGTATGAAATAATAGAGATTTGCATGCTCAAGAAGACGTAGGCACGAGCACACCATATTCGACCTTCTGAGAAGCAACAAATGCCTTCGGGTCACAGCTGCCATCATTTTTCTTTTTCATTTCTCTCCCCGTTTAGTAAACATTGTTTAACAGGGGGTTGGTTTTGGATGTCTGAATGAAACAGTGCTGCCGCATTCCTGACGAGGCTGTCTGGATCCATCGTGTTGGGTTTTGAAGATGTAGAGCCGGTAAAGGGATCCGGATCAGCAGTGGAATGTACAGCCGCATTCCTCGCAGAAGTAATTGTCCGTAGCCATCACGAAGCATTAATGCTATGTTTACCATACATTTGCGAAAATGATTTGCTTGGGATTGAAGTTGGGGAGTGCTGTCGTGTGCACGTGACGCGGATATTCACTTGAGGAGGGAAAGAACGAGCTGTGCATTATAAGCTTGGGACCCTACAAGATTGAAAAGGTGCATGCACTACCTTAGTAGTACCAAGGTGCTAACCAAGGTACCCGGCATATCAATGTTTTAAGGTACATGTACCTGGAGCGTCGCAGAAGCCCCCAAGGCAATGGAGGTAGCAGCCATACAAACCTGTAGATGGTTTTGGGTCACAGTTCTGTGATCAGGTCTCTATAACAACGAGTATCGCAAGAAGTCAAAGGTAAAGGCAAAGGCAATACAGAAAACAAATCACAAGCCATTTAACCGCCGGCGGTGTATTCGAAAACTTCGACTGCCATTATTCCTTCTCCTTTCTTCTCCATTCCTTCCTCTACATCACTTGACACACTCGCCATCATCACTCGCGTGCAAAGTTCAATACTCTCACAAATATCTTCCACTCTTCACACTACTCCATACACGCACATCACACAACCGAAAGCCCATCCAAAGCAAATAATACCTACGATTAAACAAACCCAAACTGCGTTTCCCTCCAAGAACAAAGTTCACTCTTCCGACCGTGCCCCAAAGGAGCTAACAACTCCCTAGACCTTGACGAGAACCGCAGCCATGTCAGATTAGCGAGCTGACGGTGACGCGGGAAAGGATTCACAGCATGGAGTTGATGCTGAAGACCGGGATTCTCAAACTGAAGAAATTTATGAGAAGATTGTCAAGGGCCTGGACCGAGTGGAGGCCAAACTTGAGCGACTGGGTGACCATCACCATCAGATCCTACTTGAACGAACAGAGGCCATCTTGGAAGCACTCACCCAGCTTACTGAAGGCATTGAGAGGCAGAAAGAGAGTCTCAGAATTTTCAGACAAGAATGTGGGCAATGGGAGAAAAGAGAGAGAAGGCGACACTTGCTCTCGCTACTGGGTAGCCTGGCTGCATTTGTAGCGTCCGGCTCGGTGTTGTATTGCAGATACTACTCTCAACACCCAGACTCTTGTTAGGAGAGCAGCTTGAGTGGCTCCAGGGCCCCTTCATTCCTAATGTATATGGATACGTTATGGTAACAGCGGGCCAGCCTGTGTTGAGCTACCCACGATATCTCGTCAAAAGCGCGATGAGGACATCTAAACACCATGTTCCACAAAGCGAGGGAGTTACGGTGACTGTTCGCTCCATACCAACGAATCTCTGGTATCGGAGTTCATAGCCCGAGAAATGTCTCGGTTTTCACAAGAATGGAATAAAAATAGCAACCAACGCCTTTTATGAGAGTATTCGTTAGGGGAGGGAGGTGAAGTCGTGGTCGATGCATGTTCTCTTTAGGTTTGTACTCGTATTTATTTATTTGGAGTGGGTGTCATTGGTTGATTTCTAGATCCCAACATCAATATTTCCAAGACTACTCTGTCATGAAAAGGATTTATTCTACAAGCTAATAATGCCGTCACCTTTTTTATGTACTGCAAAGTTGGGATGCTCCCTTTTACAGTATGTTATAGGGTAAAGCTGCTTTCCACCGCTGGAAATTGGCTTGTACCACAGGCGAAGATATATGTTTGAACGTACCTAGAATTGTCGAAATATACCAGCATAATTCCGATGAAACCTCGAGGCTCAACTTGGCGAGTTGATGCTGTGACAGAGTCATGTTGAGCTTCTCGAGATGCGACTCACCCAGTTTTGCGATACCGGAGCTAGATGGAAACGCTCCAACGTGCAATAGAAGGGCGGCAGCTACGATAAAAACGACGGATCTTGGGCGATGGCCCGTGCAGCCGCCGATTCAGCCAAGGGCGAGAGGCTTCCACTCAACCAATGGCTGCAAGGTAAGCCCAATCGAAACCTGTGGATGCTTATTGGCCGGTTCTGATAGGGTTCCAGTTGTCAATGTCAGGCAGATCTAATTTTCCAGCGGTTTAGCGGGTTGCATGCATCCAAATGCTAGGGTTGGATTTCAAGGCTCAGCCCAAGCTGTGACTGACGCTTGCACAATACAAAACCAACAAACAAGAGGGAGAAAGAATATAAATATAACAGCCACAACAACCTCGTGCTGTCATCTACTTTTGAAACCATCAGACCATTGTTTCCACAATTGCTTGTAGTAACACCATCTCCTTTCTGTCAATAACGCCTTGTAATGAGCCCTTATGAATGTCGTGTGCAGCCCCCCACAACGTCATGGTTTTTTTCTCCTTTGGTGTGGAAATTTTTCTCAGATGGGACCGCGTCAAAATTAATCTCGGGTTGGATCTGGCTCCACCCATTTCTGCCACTTGTTTGGTTTATATCTCTCACCAAAAGACTGAGACAGAGAGAGAGAGAGAGAGAAAGCTGGGGGGCTCAACCGCTATCTAATCGGTGACTCTTCTCTTCTCGTTTTCCAAACTGCATTGTCGAATAGGGCACACGAGCCACAACGATATCGGCGCCCCAGAGCTCGCCCAAACAGGACAAGCCGCACTTGTTAAAGTACTAGAGCACATCCCGTGTGTCTTGTTTTTCTGCTCTTTTTTCTCTTTTTCTCTTCTTTTTCCCACCATCTGTCAGAAACCAACAGTCCAATTGCACCTCGTGCAAATCCCGCATCAGCTCAATCCAACCTGCTATCCAGAGTGCCTTGTGCCTCGCCTCTACATCTTCGACTTTCCGTTTCTCAATCCGCCCTTATGAACGGGCACCCGTCGGAATTCACTTCTCAGGTATGCAGCTCTTCTCTTCTGCCCCCACGTGCCGTCTGCATGCAATCATCCCCGCATCTGCAGCTTCGGAACAGCCCTCGTTTGCTCAAACTATTAAATCCAAATCAATTGTTCAAAATGCTAATATTGTATTCTATAGGACTATCTTTCTGGTTGGTCCTACTGCGATTCCCTCCTCACAATGCCAACTAACAAGAGACTTTTAGACCACCTGTGGAGGGCTTTGTCAGCTTGAAATACCTGTCCCGATTCAGCCTCAACCCCACCACCGTAACTTTTTTTTTTTTGTTTGCGAAGCCTTTTCCCTTGAATCGACTCACGAGTCAATTGGGAATCAGGAAAAAGGCATTGACAAACTGCAATGCCGGCGACAATGTTCTCTTTGGCCCTGTCCGCCGCCCGAGCCCCGACCCCGGCCTTGCTCCGGAGCACCGCCCGGCTTCCCCGAGCTCTGCCGACTCGTCTCTTTACCACGGCCGCTTTGAAGTCCCAGGCCAGGAACTCGGTTGCCCCAAAAGTCACCAAACGATTGGGCACGATTTCGGTCTTCCGGCCGTATTCTTCGGCTACTCAGACAGCCCCCAATCCTAAGGCGTACCTCGATAGCGGGGTTATCAAGCCCAAGCTGAACGTCGATGTCAAGAAGGTCCTCGTCATTGGTAGTGGTGGTCTTGCCATTGGACAGGCTGGTGAATTTGATTATTCAGGTATGCAATCTCGGAGCGTTTCTTGTTTCCCATGTCTTGTTACACCTATCTACGTCGTGGTCATGCTGGGGAAAACAACCGTTACAGAGCCCCGAGACAAGTTATACGCCGACTAACACAACACGCTACAGGATCACAAGCTTTGAAGGCCCTCAAGGAGGCTGGTGTCGCTTCCGTTCTCATTAACCCCAACATTGCCACCATTCAAACCAACCACTCCCTTGCCGATGAAGTCTACTATCTGCCCGTTACCCCGGAATATGTCAGCTATGTTATCGAGAAGGAGAAGCCCGACGGTATTTTCCTGTCCTTTGGTGGTCAGACTGCCCTCAACTTGGGCGTCCAGATGCAGCGACAGGGTCTCTTTGAGAAGTATGGCGTCAAGGTTCTCGGCACCAGTGTGAGGACCCTCGAGGTCAGTGAGGACCGAGACCTCTTCGCCAAGGCCCTTGAAGAAATCAACATTCCTATTGCCAAGTCAATTGCTGTCAGCACCGTGGATGAGGCTCTCAGTGCCGCTGATAAGATTGGATATCCCATCATTGTCCGCGCTGCTTATGCCCTTGGTGGTCTGGGTTCCGGTTTCGCCAACAACGAGGAGGAGCTTCGCAACATGGCTGCTCGATCACTCACTCTTTCGCCCCAGATTCTGGTTGAAAAATCACTCAAGGGATGGAAGGAAGTCGAGTATGAGGTTGTTCGAGACGCCAACAACAACTGTATCACCGTTTGCAACATGGAGAACTTCGACCCCCTGGGCATTCACACTGGTGACTCCATTGTCGTGGCTCCTAGTCAAACGCTGAGTGACGAGGAGTACCACATGCTCCGTACCGCCGCCATCAAGATCGTCCGTCATCTGGGTGTCGTCGGAGAGTGTAACGTTCAATACGCCCTGCAGCCCGACGGCCTCGACTACCGTGTCATTGAGGTCAATGCCCGTCTTTCGCGATCTTCCGCACTTGCTTCCAAGGCTACCGGATACCCCCTTGCTTACACTGCTGCCAAGATCGGTTTGGGACACAGTCTCCCTGAGCTCCCCAACGCTGTTACCAAAACCACCACTGCCAACTTTGAGCCCTCTCTGGATTACATCGTCACCAAGATCCCTCGGTGGGATCTTTCCAAGTTCCAGCACGTCAAGCGCGACATTGGAAGTGCTATGAAGTCTGTCGGCGAAGTCATGGCTATCGGCCGAACCTTTGAAGAGTCCTTCCAGAAGGCTATCCGACAGGTTGATCCCAAATTTGTTGGTTTCCAGGGTGACAAGTTCGAAGACCTCGACTTTGAGCTTCAAAACCCTACCGATCGCCGATGGCTCGCTGTTGGCCAGGCCATGCTCCACGAAAACTACTCTGTTGAAAAGGTTCACGACTTGACCAAGATTGACAAGTGGTTCCTGTACAAGCTCCAGAATATTGTCGACTGCACTCGTGAGCTTCAAGCTGCCGGTAGTCTCGATGCTCTGCAGAAGGAACAAATCCTCAAGGCAAAGAAGATGGGTTTCTCCGATCGCCAGATTGCAAACGCTGTCAACAGCACCGAAGACGAAGTTCGAGCTCGTCGTCTCAGCTTCGACATTCGACCCTGGGTCAAGAAGATTGATACTCTGGCTGCAGAGTTCCCTGCTGACACTAACTACCTGTATACCACTTACAACGGATCTTCACATGACGTCACTTTTGAGGATAAGGGTACTGTTATCCTTGGTAGCGGTGTCTACCGTATCGGCAGCTCTGTTGAGTTCGACTGGTGTGCTGTTGGAGCCACCCAGGCTCTTCGGGAGATGGGAGAGAAGACTGTGATGATCAATTACAACCCGGAAACTTACAGCACTGATTTCGACACTGCTGATAAGCTTTACTTTGAAGAGTTGAGCTATGAGCGTGTCATGGACATCTACGAGCTGGAGAACGCATCTGGTGTTGTGGTGTCTGTGGGCGGCCAGCTACCCCAGAACATCGCCCTTCGCCTGCAGGAGACTGGCGGCGCTAATGTTCTCGGCACTGACCCCAAGGACATTGACAAGGCCGAGGACCGTCAAAAATTCTCTGAGATCCTTGACAGCATCGGTGTTGACCAGCCTGCCTGGAAGGAGCTCACCTCTGTTCAGGAGGCTGAGGACTTCGCCAACCAAGTGGGCTACCCTGTCCTGGTTCGTCCCAGTTATGTTCTCTCTGGAGCTGCCATGACTGTCATCCGCAGCCAGGAGGACCTCAAGGAGAAGCTGGAGGCTGCAGCCAATGTTTCCCCCGACCACCCCGTTGTTATCACCAAGTTCATCGAGGGTGCTCAGGAGATTGATGTCGATGGTGTTGCCTCTGAGGGTAATCTGATTATCCACGCCGTCAGTGAGCACGTCGAGCAGGCTGGTGTCCACTCCGGTGACGCTACCCTTGTCCTGCCTCCTGTCAACCTTGATGCTAGCATCATGGAGCGTCTCAAGGAGATTGCTCAGAAGGTTGCCAAGGCCTGGAAGATCACTGGTCCCTTCAACATGCAGATCATCAAGGCTGAAAACCCCGAGGGTGGTGAGCCTCTCCTCAAGGTCATCGAGTGCAACCTCCGTGCTTCTCGATCATTCCCATTCGTCAGCAAAGTCCTTGGAACCAACTTCATTGATGTCGCCACCAAGGCTCTCGTTGGCAAGAATGTCCCCCAGCCTACCGACCTCATGGCCATTGAGCGCGATTACCTTGCCACCAAGGTCCCCCAGTTCTCATGGACTCGTCTCGCTGGTGCGGATCCCTTCTTGGGCGTCGAGATGGCCTCTACTGGTGAGATGGCTTGCTTCGGTAAGAACCTCGTTGAGGCTTACTGGACTTCTCTGCAATCCACCATGAACTTCCGCATGCCCGAGCCTGGCGAGGGTCTGCTGTTTGGTGGTGAAATCGACAAGTCCTGGTTGACCCAGGTCGTCGACTACCTTGCACCTCTCGGCTACACTCTGTACGCCGCTAGCAACGATGTCAAGAACTTCATCGAGACCAGCTCAAAACACCAGGTCAAGGTTGAGGTGATTGAGTTCCCCACTGAGGACAAGCGTGCTCTCCGTGAAGTCTTCAAGAAGTACGACATCCGCGGTGTCTTCAACTTGGCCCTTGCCCGTGGCAAGACCACCTCCGATGTCGACTATGTCATGCGCCGTAACGCCGTCGACTTTGGCGTGCCTTTGTTCATGGAGCCCCAGGTAAGTGTTTCATCACACGACTCCCATATCTAATTAAAGCAACAACTGTGCTAACTTTTCCATTAGACCGCTATCCTCTTCGCCCAATGCATGAGCGAGAAGCTTCCTCGCCCCGAGGGCATCCCCTCCGAAGTCCGCGCTTGGTCTGACTTCATTGGCGGCAAGCCCCTGTAAATTATATACCCTGTATACAAGTGTCACATTTATTCTTTGTTCTAATGGCTTGCAATGAGCCCTTTGGGTTATAATTTGGTGCTACCTAGGTACCAATGGGCATGGCAAAGGGGAAGACTATGGAAGAGCGGCAAATGGATGGATGAATGGAGCCGGAAGTGAGATAAAAAAGGCGACTAGGCGTTTGTGTTAAAAAGAACCTTATTGCATACTATGATGCCTTGTCTTTGTCCAAGTGATGATGTAGAGGGATTTCAATGACCGAGAGGCCTCTCGAGGCTGTACTCTATTGTTAGACTCGTCAAGAGTTACTTGTGGTTTTGTGATGTTGCAACTGCGACCTATCAGATGAGAAGCGATCGAGTTGTCTGCTACCAACTTGCGCCTCAGTTGTGATACAAACAGATCATCTGACGAAAGAGTTTTGCATCTTCTTTGTCTCTCCCCCTCTTTTCATTCACCTCCCCTGCTTGTGCAATCTTTCTTTGTATGCAGGCAGCCACCTTATTCGTCAACCTCCCTTTGATCACAAGCTTTCCTTTGTTCATCAGCGTTCGGTTCTTCGCTGATAGCCGCTTTCTTCATCGGCAGCCACTTTACTCGCCAGCTGATGATGAAAACTATATAATCTGAACGAAAATCCTATCTTCCCCTTTCTTCTCTCCCTTGTCCTATCGCTATCCACCTTGATCTTTGAACAATATTTCTCGCCTCCCGTCCTCGACAAAAAAGCGCCTATTCACAACACAATGGATACTGTTGCCTTGGTACAACAGGAGGAAAAGGCAGACTGCCAAAACCCCAAGGATGAGTCGTCGACAAATAGCAAGCTCCAACCAATTGTCCCAGTCAACGACGGTGGGCTGGTTATCGGGAGATCAAAGGCGCAGGTCGAATGTGATACGGAAACCAACCCCGAAGCCCTTGAAACAATGAAGGAAAAGGCAGACTGCCAAAACCCCAAGGACGAGTCGTCGACAAATAGCAAGCTCCAACCAATTGTCCAAGTCAAGAACGGTGAGCTGGTTATCGTGAGACCAAGGGCGCAGGTCGAATATGATATGAAAGCCAACCTCGAAACCCGTGAAAAAATGAAGCAAAAGCTATTCCCATGGGCAAAGGACGCACCTAACGACTTGAACAAGGTAGCCCAGAGCTCCCTTTTCTACAGATATTCCCGTGAGCATGAAAATTGGTCCGACGAAATGAGGAAAGAGTTTCACGTCGTCGCGCCAACTATGGACTACTCGATGGGGGAGGAAAACATCATTACCGACCACCCGATCTGCACAGAGGCGAGCACCGGAAGCGCCACCTGGATTCATGCCTGGTTTTTGCAAGTGCTTTTCGGCAGAGCTGTTTGTGAAGGCCAGTCTTGGATTGAAGACCTGAAAAAGGAATATCCCGCTCTTCAGGTAGCGCTGTCTTCATCAGACCGACGGGGTGTCTTTTTCTTGAAACGTATAATAGATTGTAAACGTCGAAACGATCTTGAATGCCACAACAAAAAGATTCAAGGTCAGACACAAAAGATTATCGAGAACGTCAAAAACCATGATGACGAGGAGATTCGAAGACTACTTGAGAACAAGCCGCATATGGAAGCAGACCTAGCAAAAGCGATTCAAGACGTGCTCTCCAGTCATTTTCCAGTCAAGACGGTTAGCTATGATGGAAATTGAGGGCGCATAACCCCCCTAGATCTTATGATGGCCTTTGCCTAAGAGACCCGAATTGGGATGGGACAAGCATTGCAAATTCGCGATCGAGAGGGAGGAGGAATTTATGATGAGACAGACGGTGAGGTTCTCAACGGGAGGAGTGAAGCGGAAGACCCGGTTTCTCTTTGCTTTGATGGGCCACAAATTGGAGTTTTGTTCCCTCTTCTTTTTCTTTTGCTGGTTTCATTTGGTTTGATTTCTTTCTTCTTTCCTTTCTTGTTTTTTATATTTACTTCACCATCCGGATGAGGATGGTTGATGGCAACCACATGATTGTGAAACAAGACACTCCCTAGCTAGTCAGTTATAAAATGCTTTACAAATTTGAGGGAATCCTTGGTCTGAGTATATGCACGAAGAGTTTGAGAGACGCTCTATTTACATGAGACATAAATGTGTGAACGAAATTTCGGCGGTTTGATCTATCTCAGGTGATCTCAACAGGGGTTTCTCAGCTCATATACGTCTATCGACTTACAAGTCTAGCAGACAGAGGTAGACCAACGATCGCTACTTCGGTCCGTAATTTTTCGAAAAGTCTTGCAGATCCAGCGAAACAAAAAAAATGGAACAGTAACAACCTAATCAGAAGCCTTCTATCCTCTTCTCGTATCCTTTCGTTTACCACAAGCCTTTTTACTCTTTTCTAGGTAAGTTCTGCTACAACTGATTCATACGTTTCCACAACTGATCAACCTTCCACGCGTGCTCAAGCTTGAACGTATTAAACTCCTCCCACAACCTCTAGTTTCCTCTCTTCAACTCCCGGTTTCCATTCTCAAGCTGCCTAGCTCTCTGTTCGTGGGTGTTACAAACCGAACGCATCGTACCGTGTCCTTGCTTCAGCAGGGAACTCTCGCTCTCAAGCAGCGCAATCCTCTGTTCGAGAACATCGCAATTCAAACGCATTGTACCGTATTTCTGTTTTAGTAGCTTGATCTCCACTTCACTAGGCAAATTGAATTCTTGCTGATCATCGGAGCTGGATGCCATGGCTTCGATGTTTTGAGGAATTTGTTCATTTCTGGAGCTTGTAGTTATGGCCCCATTGCTTGAATGGGAGATTTCACGGCTTGAACGGGAGGAGTTTTGAGAGTTCTGCCTATCCCTGGACGCCTTGGTTCGGGTGCGTGGACGGGAAATCTCTTGAGGATATTGTTTCTCTTTGGAGCCAGATGCCTTGGTTCCCTTGGCGGGACGTGAGGGCTTCATCGGCATAACAGCCTTTCTTTTCCTATTCCATGTATATTTGAGAATCGGCGTTTCTTCTTTAAGGATCTTGGATCTTGGGTGTCCATGTTGTAGTTTTTGATGAAAGAATGGACGCTGTATCTTCAGGGACAACGCCTTCGTCTGCTTCATCCAGTACCCATGGGTGTTCCGCAGCAAGCTTCGCAAACCATGGTTGTCGCGAGCAAGCAATCGGACCAAACATTACTCGCAGAAACCAAAAATGCACCCAGATATGGGCATTCCATTTTGCATGTTTGCAGATGTAATGATTCGAAATCCTGCCTGTTGTTGGAAAGATTTCATACTTCAGAGTTGGCGCAACCTTTTTAAACTGCTTCGTCATTTCTTGGGTCCAAAGCCTAGATTCTCTTCTATATGCCTCTTTCAGCAACTTCTGAACTTGTTTCGTTATGAGATTGGCACTTGGATCTCTTGGAAATAAATCATCGAGAGCGTCACTGTTGTCGTCAGAATAATCAATTCCACTAGAGGAGTTATTTTCGCCGGAGAAGTCGTCGTAGTCGTCATCTTCGGAAGAGGAGCAGTCGGAGGAAAAAGAGTCATCAGAGATTTCCTGTGTTATCTGGGGAGACTGAAGGCGCTTTGATGAGTTGCCTCCGGTTTCCCCATCGAGAGGAAGAATGACTTCCTTCTTTAACAGATCGGCATCGTTTCCATTATTGTTTGGCGCAACGATAGTTTCCTTGAAAGCAGCCTCTTTGGCGGCGTTTCGTTCAGCGATGATTCTGTGAGATTCGGCCATGATCTCTTCGTCCTCGCGTCGAGCCAGAGATGCCATTTCGCTTGGTCGGAATCGTGGCTTGCGGGACAAAACAGGACAATAATGTAGACGCGTAATGGAAAAAAAAATGAAAATGAAAACAAGCATTAAATGAAGGAGAGAAGAATTAAGAAGAGGGAGGGGAATTTGTATAGTAGAGTGAGTGGTGAGTTGCCAGCTGTTTGTCAACTGCCAGGTCAGCCATTTTATCTATCATGTATCATGCGAGCAGCGGTCAAGGCAGCAAGATAGAGGGAAAGGAAGAAAGATTTATCCCGATCGTGACTTATGGCCTTGGGTCAGCAATCTCAAGATTGGATTCCCCTTGTTCTCCGAATATGGGCAACGCATGTTCCCTTAGCTTGCTTCCAAGGCCGAGGCGATTCACAGCGCCGACCCGCAAGACTTCTTCACTGCCTATATGAACGGGGAGACGACTCACAAAGTCTCTTCATTGATGAACATAGAATCAACACACAGGAAATCGTCATTATTGAACATATTCGCCTTTTTCAGTACGCGCGATTGTATATATCATGCAGAAAGGCGACCCAGCCAGGCTTGTCTCCCAGTCAACTCTACCACACATACCGTCGCAGATGATCTCGAATCAGAGATCTCGACAACAAGCATGTGCGAGAAAATCATCCAGTACGACTGTGGCCACATGTGCCGCCGCGCAATTCGCTGCATCGAACAGCAACCGAAATACCACCAGTCGGTGACTTGCTTCTCTGGCCTCGCCTACGCCTACGAACCAGACCACCACGAGACTCCCAAATTTGAGCGGCGCGCTACCCTCTGCCCAAAGTGCGAAGAAAAAGGAAAGGGTGGTGAGGTGTATCATAACGGCGTTCGACGAGCAAGCGCTCCTCCGATCGCGACAAGGCAGAATTCGATGCTGGTCCAGGAAAAGGAAAAGGAAAGGGAAAAGAGCACAATGACCAAGGTGAGTGCCAGCCTTGGCCGATCCAACTCCAATCCTGAACGGCCTCCCTCCCATCGTCTGAGGCGAGTCCGGGATACGGGCAGTAGCTCACTGCGCAACGAGTACAACCGTCTTGAACCAAGCCTCCAACGACATCCAGAACCACGCCTCGAACCACGCTCTGAGCCACGTGCCGAGCCACGCCTCGAGCAACGTCTTGAACATCGTCTTGAATCACCCCGGAATAACGGCTTTGAAGCCCGTCGCGGTCGAGCGCACCGTCCAAGGGACATCATCACGCGAGGTCTCGAGTTGGACTCGTTTGCGTCTGCATATGTTCCGTTCCGTGAAAGAACACCAACTAGCCCCGACAGCTTTACAGGCCTGCTAGATTACGCCGAAAGCACACACAACTTGTCCAGTCTTTCTCTCGGCGGACTCCGCCGTTCGACTTCGGTGTTAAAGGCGCTCCAAAAGGGCCTCGAGAGGAAGACTTCGGACGAATCATTCATCTGTGCATCAGCAAGAGAAGTAGAGAAAGGCGAAGGATACGAATAGAGTTTTGATGTTTTTTTTTTCTTTCTGTGTTGTAACTGTGATAGCCTATGGCTGCTAAATGTTACAAAAGGTGGTTAATAAAACAAATGCCGTACTGTACTTTTGCCCACCCACATCCTTGATACACCGCGCGTATTAGAGTGCAGTCCGCTTTGCACTTCTCCTTTGTATTTTTGAGGTACCATGGCCGTGTACAGACGCTATAGATGTGAAAACTTTTTTATGGTTGAAGCCCATCTGGAGGTGTAGATGATTGAGAGCGCTTGCTTGCAATATTAAGATTGTGTGATTGGAAAACTCAATGAGATGGGCGGTTTGTAGATTTGGACGCTGAAGAGATTGAAGAGGATTGTTTGCTTTTCGTCATATGGTGATGTCATCCAGTCTCGGTGAGAACGCCCCTGGAAAGGTTGATCGTATGACGAACTGAGTTGCGATGGTTGAGACATGTGGTTTACAGGTCCTGAGAGCCTTGGGTAAGGGATGGGGGAATGCCGCTCGAGACCAGAAACCCGTCATCTTTAAGTCAGTCTCGAATTAGTTGGCCTTGCCGTTCTTAGACGTGGCTTGGAACTTGGCAATCTCCTTCGACACGGACTTCTCAACTCGGGCCTGGAGTTCTCGTCGGTATCCGAGCTTGAAAAGCGTCTCGAGCCAGACAAACATGGGGGCGAGGAAGATGGCCTGGATGAGATTGTCCAACAAGGCAGGGGCGCGGCCCTCGAAGACGCCATGACCGATGAACTGTGCGATCCAGGAAACGATATGAACACCAAGGGCGACCTGGAAGGTTGTGGTGGGATCACGGAGGTGGCACGAGTTGACAAAGGCCGTGCTACCGAGACAAAAGGCAGCCAATACAAAGCCTGCTACTGGCTCTAACAACAGATAGAGCGATGCATAGAGGAAAGCGGCGATGGTACCGAGATTGAGATCCAAGTACGGGACGGTCAGCCAGCCGGGCGTGTGAATGAGCGTGCCCGTAAACGTGGCCTATTGCAGAAGGTAAGAACACAGAGTTGAGAGAAGGCATTGACATTGAGCGAGTTGAACATACCAAGGCAAATCCCGATACCAGCAGCAGAGGCACGCAGATCATGTGAATGGCCACATTGACGGGGTTATGGTGATAGGCGCCATACTGAGAGAAAATTCATTCGTTAGCGGGAGGACGAGGAAAGCATGAGGAGAGATGAGGCGAGCTCACAAACGTCAAGTGCCTTTCCAGATCCAGAGACATTTTGCCGAGGTTTAGAGACGGGCTGAAGGACAGACGGAGGGAGAGAGGGAGAAGCTCAACAAAATGCGAGAACCTGGTACCGCCAGTCCGAAGAATTGGCGCGACCGGCCGGCACGTGAGAAGAGATGCAATGGGACACAATGGACGAATCGGGGAGGAGAAGACAGAAAACCGCAGCAGCAAAGAGGCGCGAGGCAGCAACGAGACGGCGCGGGCGGCGTGCTATCGAGGTTGCAGAGTCGAGTGGAATTGGCCCGGCATGAGGGTTGATGATCCAAGGGGATGCAGATGCAGATGCAGATGCAAATTCGATGCACCAGGTCAGGAGACTCCGGAGGCGCTGAGAGCTCTGGGCGAGGTCCACTGAAAGCCGCTATGGCGTGTGCAAAGTTGGTGGGGATTTAGGAGCCTCGGGACAATTGACAGCGCGAGTGCTCAGCCTCTTGTCCCCTGGAAGTAAGCAAGCAAGCATTACAGGATACATGTACATAAGGTACTCAACGAGACGTGGTCGAGATGCTGGTCTATGCGAGTCTACATGGGGGATAGCATTGATGATGCACAAAATGCCTGTAGTCTATACTATTCCGAGGCATAAATGTGCAAGGGCCTTTTTTTCTTCTCTTCTCCCCGTGTTCTCATTGTTGAACAAGACTTGCCGATCTGTCTGCAACCTATTAGACATGGACCTAATGTAAGCTTCAGCCAGGTACCCGAGCTGCCGCCTTGACTACTAGCGCGCAGAGGTACCTTGAACCACGGGGTGCACCAAGCAGCAAAAGCTAAATGAGCGTCTTCTCTTGTCGATTCTGTGAGCTTTGATGAAGCAGTATCATGATGTAAAAACTGCGAATCTACTGCTTGGTCAAGTAATCGAATATGACGGGTGATTACAGTGCATCTCTGAATCGTTGTAGCACTTGGTAATAGATCGATACACGGTGGCCTTTTGTTGCGCGCTTCCAATGTCCCTCCTCCTCACTCATTCTCTCTCCAGGTACCTGCCTTGCACTTCACACAACAGTCGTAAAAAAAAACATGTGATGGACCCCTATTATGCGGAGTAAATGGGCAAACGCGCTCTACCCCAATCCCGAGTGCAGCGCATCAACGCAAATGACCTCAGCCTGCGTGTCTCCCGTTCGTTCGTCGCCCAAAGAATCGCTCTTAATAAGCTCGCGCCTGAGTCCCGTCCTGGGATAGCGCACAGACCATGTCGTAGCGCCGGCTCCAAAGATTTCCCATCCCAACCAAACCATCGCAATCGCAGCCTCGCCGCGCTTTCGTCTTCATCCTTCGTCCTCGCCAGCGCCAGCTCCATCAATCCCCAGCCGAGGAGCAGCAACGCACACCCGAAAGCGCAGAGATCCAGCTGTGCGTGTTGCGTCTGCTTCAAGGGCTTTGTCTCTTCTCCTCGCTCCTCGCTCCTCCTCCTCCTCCTCCTCCTCCCCTCCTCGCCGGGCTCCTCCCTTTCTTCGACGACCTCGATTGCCACGCCTCGCCGTCGCCGATTGACCAATAGATATCCGTGTAGCGCGCGAGTTCTCTCGAGAGACGAGATACGCCTTCATATGGGATATTGAGAGGCTTTTCTGGAAGGCTCACCCATTGCTCTCCGTCCAACCGACAGTTGCTATCCCGTCGTCATCCGAAGCCCTAGCCGTCACGCAACCAGTCGCCCATCATGTTCTTTCTCTACAATATGGAGCGCAGGGTCACCCTGCATCCGTCATACTTCGGCCGCAACATGCACGATCTCGTCACTAGCAAGCTGCTAAAGGACGTCGAAGGCACCTGCGCCGGCAGCTACTACATCATCTCCATCATGGACACGTTCGACATTTCCGAGGGCCGCATCTTGCCAGGCAACGGTCTCGCAGAGTTTACGGTTGGGTACCGCGCCGTCGTGTGGCGGCCATTCAAAGGAGAGACGGTAAGGCGAAATCTGCGCCCGTTGTGGCAAGCAGTTGTCTGACCCTGATCAGGTTGATGCCGTTGTCTACTCCATCAATCCACAGGGTTTCTTCGCCCAGGCTGGCCCCCTCAGACTCTTTGTGTCTGCTCATGTGCGTTTTAACTTCCCTCGCAATTCCGAATGGCCAATGGTTGGAGAGGTGCTGATTCACGTTGTTTGCCGCAGCTGATACCGAGCGACATCAAATGGGACCCCAACGCGACACCCCCTCAGTTTACCAACAACGAAGACACCGTCATCGAGCCGGGCACGCATGTGCGCGTCAAGATTATCGGCACGCGAACAGAGGTCGGCGAAATGTGGGCCATTGGAAGCATCAAGGAGGACTACCTAGGGTATGACTGATGGCTGTACGAGGACGCACACGTACATTGCCCGCTAACACTGCGCAACAGATGTCTCCAGGATTAATGGGTTATAAACATTCATTCATTCCTCGGGCCGAGGCGCAATTGAGCACATGAATTAACGACTCTGCGCTCCCATATGGTCTGAGCAGCAAAGGCCGAGGAATTAAGCGTCGTACGATGAGCTCAGCAGTTGGGCTTGATTTTCTGACAGGAGTTCAGAGATAGGAGATTGGGTAACACCCCCTTTCTGAAATCCAAACGAGGAAAAAAAAAACTCTGATACGCGTGGTTGATGCTGCTTTTCATTTTCGATAGAGCAAACAATATGGAGTCTCGCCCCCCACAACAATTAGATTCCAAAGATTGGACTCATTTATAGCCAACAGGCTTTTTTTTCTTTCATCTTCTTGGAGTATACAAATGGTAAAAACCCAAAAATCGGAAGAATCGGAATTGTTTTATATGTAAATATTGGTCCAGGCTAGTAATAGATGAATGGATAGCACATGCCGTGCTTGCTTTTTGCATGATGCATCTCCACATTGACATGACTCTAACTTCCGGGTACGTGGTATTATACAAGACTAAGACGACGGCGATAAGACAATAAGCAGCTCTCTCTATCAATAAGCAACAATCAATAAGCAATAAGCAATAAGCAATTAGCCCGATGGTAGCACGACTCGCTTCTTTGTTTGACCGAGACAGTCTCGCTATTCCCGTGTCGTGTCTCTGGTGCTTCCCCACGCCACCTTCAATGGCACCTCCACCAACTCTCCCCGCACTCTTCCTGTGATAGCCGACCTCATCCTGGACCATTCTCGTAGTGTAAGTCCAGTTTCGTCCCAGATCTCCCAAAAACATGCCACTGCCGGTTCATCTCTAAGTGCTTGTCCAATCATCGATTACAGAGACGGCGACGAGCTGCTCCGCCTGGCCTCTGACGTATTTTCCCTTTCACACGCCCCTTGCACTCCCCCTCCGATTCCGTCAAACACTGACCCGATTCTTTTTCCTCGGGAGCAAAACGAGCAGGCATGAATTCATTCTTCTTAAGAACCGCTACACCCCGTTTACTGCTCCGGAACATATCAGCTGTGCAACCCAAAATACCCAGAATGTCGTATATCGGAGCGGGAGTTGCGCCGGGAGGCGCGCAGGCGACGGTGCAGTCGGGCAACAAGCTCAAGGCGCTGTTTGACGCGAACAAGCCTGCTTTCGGCGGCTGGCAGATGCTTCCGGGAGCGACCATCTCGAGGCTGTTGGCGCAGTCTGGCGTGGATTGGGTGTTGGTGGATTGCGAGCATGGAGGCATGGACGGTGCGTTGCTGCGTGTGCAATTGATGTGAAGGTTTATGGAGTGAGTGAGCTGACAGTGGTTCTGGGTCGGTAGATCGTGCCATGCATGACGCGGTTCCTGCCATTGCGGCATTGGGAGTGTCTCCCATTGTGAGAATCGCGGGGATGGAGCCTTGGATGGTGAAGCGTATGTTTCCTCATTCTCTTCATATATACATGTAGTGAAGCTGACTCACTTATGATGCAGGTGCTCTGGACACTGGAGCTCACGGTGTATGTGTCCCAACTACTGCCTAATGACCAAGAATATCCAATATATAGTTACGTTAGATGCTGATGCAAGATTGAATACTGATACGAAACTTCCAGGTCCTTGTCCCGCTGCTGCGTACCGTCAAGGAGGCCGAAGACCTCGTCCAGGCCGCCAAGTTCCCTCCTTGGGGAAAGCGAGGCTTCGGGTCTCCTTATTCCGCCAAACAGTTCGGGCGCACCATCAGCTCCCTCGACTACCTCAACCAGGGCAACGAGTCCATCTTGACCATGGTTCAAATCGAGACCAAGGAGGCCCTCGAAGCAGTAAATGAAATCGCTGCCGTCGAGGGAATCGATGTGCTGTTCGTGGGTCCATTCGACCTAGGTAAGAAAGCTCGAGTAGCTATTTGTAAGCACCGCCCGAGATTCGGTTGTTAACTGGCAAACACATTCAGGTAACAACATCGGCCACCGCATCACCACCGAGGGCATCCCTCCGGAGCTCGACGCCGCCCTGGTCAAGATTCAGGCTGCCGCCGCCAAAGCTGGCAAGAAGAGTGGCATCTACACGCTCGACCCGGCCCACGCCAAGAAGTGCCAGCAGCTGGGCTTTGACATGATCCACGTAGTTACGGACTACATGGGCATCGAGGACATTGCTAAGCAGTCTCTCACCGCGGCCAGGAGTTAGATACCGAACTGCGCGTACCAACCAAAGAAATGTTCCTCTGTTGAATCTTGGGTAGATTAGAAATTAGAATTCTAGATGCCTTCGACTTGATCCATCTTGGCCTCGACTTGCTCCATCGTGAACCGGTGCATCAGCGTGATAGCCTTTCCAGTCTTGTTGACGTCCTCCTCGGGAGCGTCTGCTTTGCTAATGTGTATCTGTTCACCAGTCGTTAGTTAGGCCACTCCAATTGCTTGCCATCCGAAACAAGAGAAACACGGTACTCACAACAGGAATATCGAAATCGTATAAATTTTTCCACTGCTTGCATTCCGGCTTTGCCAAATTCACCTCCGTGTACTGAAACGGCCGCTTATCCCAAACGTCCGAAAGCACACCCTTGGCCTGCGTGCAGAGACCGCAGTCGTCCCTGGAAAATAAAGTGATCCTGCAAGCCTGCAGCAGACGCCTAGTCACAAACATCTTCAGCTACCTATTGCACATGAAATCCTGCGATTCTTTCTTCTATTTAGCATCGGATGTACTCTGAGATGTTTTTGGCGCATTCCACCAATGGCACAAGTCTCCAAGTCTTCCCTGGTACGTAAGATGGGACGATTTTAACTGGCGATGAGATCAGATGACTCAGCCTGCATAAACCCCACACAACCTGCATGAAACACACCGAAAAGACAAGGTCTGTTTCGCACCGACATCACAACTTCAAAAGAACCAAAACTTCCAAAAAGAAATTGCAAAAACATACAACAGCCGGTGTTCGCTGATGGTCACCCACTTAACTTGCTTGCCAGTATTACTACTCTGTGGGGTACTGATCCTCTACAAGATGGGTTTCAAACTTCAAAGGTAAGTAGATAAAGTAAGGCAAATTGATTGCGGATATGGCCCGTTGATTTCGCCTATATACGGCGTCTATCTGAACCACGCTACCCCCCATCTAATCAACTTGTTCCTCTCATCATTTCAGGCGGCAAAATACTCTCTTAATCCCTTTCCAATCCTAGTTTAGACGCCCAACAGATATCTAAGTACAGCTGTGCACATCCCATCCGAAGTAAATATAACGCTTGCCGGTAAGAAGTTGATCGAAGGAGGAGTTGTTCGAAGGAGGATTGAGATGTTGTCGAAGGAAGATGGAGATGTTGTCGAAGGAAGATGGAGATATTGTCGATAGAATATGGAGGAATTGTTCGTTGGAGAAGCTATATAGTACGTCAGCCGGAGACGATTTACGATGGTCCCCTCCGCCTCATCTTTATCTGAATCATTAGGCCAAAAGGCCCTTATAAGTATATTAAGCTCTGTAACAGTGCATGGGGCGCTCTAAAGCCATCATTCGATCTTGCGGTAGATCGAAAGACCGACTAAAGATTAGTTTACTGAGGTAGAGAAAAAATTTTTGATGCCAAACTCAGCTTATCGGCAAGTAATTCCTGCATCCTGTTGAAGTTCCGTGAAGGGCAGTATTCGCCTTCACATTAACACGAATAGCCTCTTTATCACGCGCGCGGTTTGAGGCCGACTTCATCCAAGGCTAAGATGACCGAACCACCGATAATACTGCTAATCGTTGAATGAGCTATTGAGAAGTTTCTTTTTTTTATCTTGAGCACACTACAGTTGCGACTTGCTTCGTGTGATTAAAGACCAGTGCCATGATCAATTTCGGAGTCATCGACTGCATTCCTGTTATTCACATGGACTCCTCGGAACAACGGTTTCATCATCCCCGCACGGCTTTTGTCGCAAAATTCATTCGAGGGGCCCATTCCGGAGCCCATTCCGGTATTATTATTCCGTGGCCAGCGTAAGACGTACGGCTTTCCGCTTGGCTGAAGCGTCGTTGTTTGACGTGCATCTCATCTACTGTTCCATCCAGGGAATACTCCTGAGTATATGCTGTGAAGTTGCGGTAATGCTGTATTGAAAGGATGACATTCAAGATGAAATTTGCTCCGATGAAGTTGAAACCGACTTCGATGGGCCTAGAGGGCAATGCCTTTCGAACCTGGCATCCGTGACGGGCCACTGCAAGACGCATTCCCTAGTGCAGTTCGTGCGATCTGTTATGGCTCTAGTACAGCAGGATTCTCCAGGTACGATGATGACGGGGCTGGTCAGATCAGGTCGTTGCCCCTGATCAATCTCGCGAGAGCAGCCCACACCTCTAAAGGAGCCAGAAGACAGCCACTGGCAAGACTTTTGTTTGTCTCTTCCATAGCGGTTGTCAGGAACTATGGCAAAGAGTTCTCTGCTTCGTCTTCATCAATCACCGTGCCAGAGGAGGAAATGCAGAGTCCGGAGACAGTGGTGCCCATGGGCGGGCATTTACTCGGACATGATTCTATTATTTTCCATCTCTGGTCAGTTTCTCCCAGCCTGCTTGGGCTATTATACTCAACTTATTGATAATGATACACGACACAGTAATCCGATGCAGAGGCCAAAATGGGTATGTGAACGTTTGCTCGGCCATGTTGGTCGCCACTTCCCAGACGAAATTGAGCGTGTTATTGTACGAATTGGCCAACTTTGGGGGCCGGAGGCATCGCCGGGAATATGGATGACGTCGGAGCATATTCCGGCATTATCGAAGGCGAGTAGTCTCATTGAAGCCATGCCTCAACTTGAAGGAGTAAGCCAATCACGTCCTTGATTCCAGGTGCTGTTTACTGACATATCATAGGACATATCTTTGGTTGCCAGTCGATCGAGCCAGTCGCTCTTTAATCGACATTCTATCCCAGCACGACAAGGTTCCTTTGGTCCTTCATGTCGAGAATCCTGTGCGGCAAAGTTCAGATAGCCACCGCGACTGAACCAAGTAGCGCTGTTAGGAATCGAACCTAACCTTGGATAACTCATCCGATCACAGATAGCATCATGAACACACACTGGCAGATGCGCTAGGCCTCTCTCTTGACAGGAAGATACCCTACCAGGAACGGCTCTGTAAGGTATCAAGTCTGGATGTATTCGACTCCCTGGTTGATTTCTTCACCAATTCTTCACCAACGATTTCCAAGACTTAGCTCTTGGGAAGATTCAACTAGATACGAAGAAAGCCATACACTGCTCAAAGACATTGCATGAGTCGCAGGGTGTTGATAACGACTTATTAGTAGAATACATCAGGCGGTGGGAGAAACAGTGAATCTTTACAAAAGCTGCGCAATAGCCTTGAGCTAGGCACTCACCATCACTTATATATATTCCCACTAACACAATCATTACAATCTCCGCTCCGAATACCACTAGCCATCGGTGTTCCAACCCTCTCTATACATTCTACAACTTTGTTATGGCTATCGTAATTAGTGAGAGATGGCTAAAGTACATGTACGCAGTTCGCACCGGCATCGTAATAGCCACTCTAGATATTATTGTGTCTGTATTCAGACAAAAAAGACTTGCCGGAAATCAACAAGAAGCATGGTTGGGCGTAGCTTTTTGCAAGGCCCAAGTGACATGTACTGTAGGCTGAGCGGCCCTCTTACATAAGCAGAACTAAAGGAAGTCTGGCGCCTTTTCTTTCTTTCTTTTATTTATCTAATCAATTCCTTTCCCAGAAACCTCCACCTCAACGTCAAACAACAATATCTGCCTCGCCATCAATTGGCCCGCCGCCGAGAGAATTGCGAAATGCTGCCTGCTACCATCAGGGCCGGCGCCCGTCGGCGTGTTTTCCAGGCTCTCTCTCGCGCGCGTGCACCTGCACTGTCCTCGACCCGATGCCTCAACTGTGCTCTCTCAACCACTCATTCCCTAACCACCGCTTCCTCGCCTACCTCAGATAGGACCCGCGAGATTGTGGCTCAGACTATTAGCAGCATTGGCAGTAAGCGTGAGGGGTAGGTCGTCGATGCTACGAGATAACGAGTGTCGGGGGATATTTACTAATATATATATATATACAAAATTTAGCGAACAATACATCAAATTGTTCACCAGCGTCTCCTCCTCCCAACAATTTGCTGTTATCAAAGTAGGGGGTGCCATTCTTCGAGACCACCTAGACGATCTCTGTGGAAGTCTTTCACTGCTCTTCGAGCTCGGATTATGTCCAGCCGTCGTTCATGGAGGCGGGCCGCAGTTGAATCACCTGTTAGAGGCTGAGGGGGTGGTTCCTGAATTCAAAGACGGAATAAGAGTAACCGATGCTAAAACCCTTGGTATTGCGCGAAAGCTCTTTTTGGAAGAGAATCTACGACTTATCGATCGCCTCGACTCCCTCGGCGTTGCGACACGCGCTATACAAGGGGCGTTCGGGGCAACCTACCTCGATAAAGAGAAGTGGCAGTATGTCGGTAAGATTACCGACGTCAGGAAGCAAGCTATCGAGAGTAGTATATCTGCCGGATATATACCCATCCTTACTTCAATGGCTGAAGGGGATGACGGTTGCCTCTTGAATGTTAATGCAGATGTTGCGGCTGCTGAACTTGCCCGTACTCTCAAGCCCCTCAAAGTTGTCTATCTATCTGAAAAAGGAGGCCTTTTCAATGGCGATGGCAAGAAGATCTCTCAGATTAATCTTGACGAAGAGTTTGACTATCTGATGGCCCAACCCTGGTGCCGTTATGGTACTCGCCTTAAGATTAAAGAGATTAAGGAGCTTCTTGATGACCTTCCCCGCAGCTCTAGTGTGGCGATTATCCACCCAAAGGATCTTCAAAAAGAGCTTTTTACTGATTCTGGTGCCGGTACGCTAATTCGCCGCGGTAATAAGATCCAAAAAGTTACCTCCATTGCCGAATTCAATAACATCGAGAAGCTAAAGACTACCTTAATCAGTAACTATAAGGGCCTCGATGCTGAAGCTGTTGTTAATCGATTTATCGACATGCTAAAGGAGAAGAAATTTACTGCTTATTATGATGATGATATGCAGTGTCTGGCTATAATAATACCTCAGGGTGAGAGTCAAGCTATAGCCACACTTGCCGTTCTAACTACAACTAAGTCTGGCTGGCTTAATAATATTATGGAAAATATCTTTACTGTTATTAAGAAAGACTACCCTATGCTAGTCTGGACTGTTAACCAGGAAGATGAGAACTTGACCTGGTTTTTCGAAAAGGCTGACGGGAGCTTTCTGAAAAATGGCAGTGTCCTCTTTTACTATGGCTGTGACTTACGCTCCGAGGCTCTTGTCCCCATATATGAGGACTTTGTATCCAGTGGACGAGCCATGCTCGGTAGCGCTAATCTCGAAAGGCTCCTTCGTTAGGCTGATCAGACTTCTATCTTGTGAAAAAGATAGATGCCCGAGAGGGGGTAAGTAGTGCAAGGGCCAGGAGGTTGGTGGATAGAAAGGACAGACCTACGTCTCGTTAGTTCAATGCCCAAGCATGGCTTTACGGTTTACTCTTTTGGGCGCTCATCTAAATCAAGGAAATTGCTTGCTCTCATTTTCTTCGAGGACGTCGTGTGTGGCCCTCACCGCCTTGTCCATCTGACTGACACAATGTGTTCGAAACTACATGTACCTGTTGGGCTCTGACCGGTACAGAGATTGGCCTTTTGACTTTCCGTACTATCTAATCTTACGACTCCGCGCCTCCTCCTTTGACTACAGTACCATTACTACGCTTAGTTCAGGGCGTTTGCGCCCTGTCTATCTCGGCCCGCTCGTATAATCAAGAGCTACGTGGCAGCGCTAGCAACACCAATATCAACACTTCTGTGGACATGAGGGACGTCTCCGATAGTTTTCTGCGCGGACAGGAATCACCAGATCTCAGCAACACACTATTTAAATCCCATTGAATATCTCAGATCTCAACCTCTATGTTGATTTCAGGTGTATCCCCTTTTCAGATATTATTAGCCAGAAGCTTCACGGCGGCTAAGAGTATGATTATATATATTTGTTTGTTTATTTATTTATTTTATTATTAACGTCTACTAAGTAAGCTAATTATATAAGTCTTTATCTAGGCACTAGGATAGTAAAAGCTACTAGGTTTAGATTAAGTATTTATTATATTTTAATATAATAAAAGAAAAGCAGGGGAATATTAATTTATATTATATATTTATTTTTATAAAAGGAGGGCTATATAAGCTTATATTTTTTATTAATTTTTAAAAATCCTTATATTTTTTATTATTAAAAAAATATTAAATTTAAGTAGTTTTAAAGTATATTTTTTTTTTAATACTTTAGGGAGAAAAAAGGCTATTATATAATATTTTATAAAATATTTTTATATTTTTAATTTATTATATTTATAAATAAACTTAATATTATATTTAAATTATTTATAATATTTTATAAAGTTTTTATACTTAAACTTTTTAATTAATAATTTATATAAAATTAATTATAAAAAATATAATTTTAAAAATATAAAAAAAGCTTTATAAAAATTTTATTTATTAACTTTATAAAACTTTAAGTAATTATTATTTTAATTATTATTTTATATTTTTTTATATTTTTTTTTTTTTATTATTTAATATAAATAATAATAAAGTAATTTTTTAAATAATAAAAAAAATTTAAATTTTTTTTTATTAATTAATTAGCTTTTTTATTTCCTAGTATATTTTTATAATCTAAAACTTAAGTTATTTTTATAATTATTTATAAAAGTAATTTTTAAGTAACTTAATATAGCTTTATATAAGCTTCTTAAGATAATATAAAAATTAACTTTAGTATTTTATTTATTATTATTAAATTATTTAAAAAAAGTAAAAATTTTTAAATATTTAAATTTTTAAAAATATAAGCTTTAGTTAATTTTATTACTTTAAAAATATTTATTATTTTAATATTATAAACTTTTATATTAATAAAAAAATTATATATTATAATTTTTTTAAAATTATAATATATAATAATTTTTTATTTTATATTATTTTATTTATTCTAAGACTTATTTAAGTAAGTAAAAGAAATAAATTTAAAAAAATTATTAAAAAACTTAAGATATTTTTTTATTATTTTTAATTTTAAAAAACCTTTAAAATTTAAGTTTACTTTAATAACTTTATTATTTTTAATAAAAAAAAATTAAATTATTTTTTTTATTAAAGTTATAATATATTATAATTTAATAAAAAAAATCTTAAGGAGAAGTTTTTTATTAATTTATTTATTAACTAAGTAATTTTTATTTAAATTTATAAAATAAATTATTATATAAAATTTAATTTATATTACTTATATTAATACTAAAAGAATTTTAAATTTTTTATATATAATAAAAAAATTAATTATTTTTTATATAAAAATAATTACTTTAATTATTACTTTAAATAATAGTTTTAAAATTATAATTAATTTTACTAAGCTTATTTTTATTTATTTACTTAAGTTTATTATATTTTATTTACTTTTACTAAATTAAAAAGCCTTTATTTTATATAAAGTTATAGGGATAATATAAGCTTTAACTATTATAATTATTATATTTAGTAAAAATCTTTTTTATATTTTATTTAAAAATTTTAAAAAATTAATTATTTTAAAAAAAAAAATTTTATAATTTTAAAATATTTTTTAAAAAAAAACTATAAGTTTAAGTATATTCTTAATTAATAAACTAAGTTTTAAAAAGTTATAGTTTTTTTTTTAAAATTTACTTTTTTATTATATATTTAGGTTTTAATTTTATAAAAATATATAAATTTAACTTTATTTAAGTTAAAAAAAACTATATTTTTATTTCCTTAATTTAAAATATTTTTTAATCTTTACTAAAGCTTTTAAATAATCTCTTTAATATTAGCTTTTATTATTATAATATTAATATTATTTATATACCTAAAGTAAATATTAAAATTATTAAGCTTTAGGCTAAGGAAAAAGTAAAATATAAAAATAATAAAAAAAATAAAAAACTTTTATAAAGTTTTATCCTTTAGCTTTATTTTTAAAAAAATAATCCTATAATTATTTTAAATAAAAGTTTTATAATTATTTATAAAAAAATTAATTTACTTTATAAAAAAAAAAACTATTTTTATTCCTTAAGTTTATATATTAAATAATTATATATAATTAAATTAAAAATATTAAAAATATTAAATATAAGAAAAAAAAAATCTTATATTAAAGTAACTTTAGTATTATATAATAAGTAAATTATTAAATTTATTATAAACTTTTTTAAAAAAGTTTTAAAATATTATTTTAATAATATTTTATATTTTATTATTAAAAAAAAGACTTTTTTAATAAAGAATTTTTTAAAGCTTTTACTTATATAAAAAAGTAAAAAAATAAGTTTATATTTTTTATATATAATATATATTTTTTTTAATTTCTTAAGTTTAAAAATAATAATAATCTTTATATTTTAAAAAAAAAGTAAGTAATATTTTATTATAAAATATTTATAAAAAAAATTAATTATATATTTACTAATAATAAGCTAAGTAAATTATAAAAAAGTAATTAATATATTATTTATATTAAATATAATATTACTTAACTTTATTATAGCTTTTTTAATTTTTAATTTTAATATTATTTAATTTTAGTAAATATTTTTATTAATAAAAAAATTTTGTTTTTATAAATTTAAAATATTTTCTTTTATTATTTTATATTTAAAAAGTTTATTTTTAAAAAAAATTACTTTTTTTATAAAATTTAAAATACTTTTATTTTTATTTATTAAAAAAAGTAATTAAAAATAATTTATTACTTTATATTATTTAATTATTAATTAAATATTTTTAATAATATTAATTTTTATTATAATTTTATTTTAGTAAATTTATTTACTATAATATATAATATTTTTAAGGATTTTATAAGCTTTTTTATAAATAAAAAAGCTATTTATTATTTTTTTATAAGCTTTATAAGCTACTTTATATTTTTTTAATTATTATAATATATTATAGTTATTTTAATATTTAGTTTTACTAATTACTTTTATAACTTATTTAAAAAAATCTTATAAAACTTTAGTACTTTTATTTAAATTAATTTTTAATAATATAATTAAATTAATTATAAGAAAAGTTTAAGTAAAAAAGTATATAAATTAACTAAAGTTTTTTTAATATTTTATTAATATATATTTTTTTTTTACTTTTAAAATTATTTTTTAAAAACTTAAAAAAGTTTATAATTATTATATAATAATTTAATTTTATATTAAAAAAATATTTAATTTTAATTAATATAAAATAATTTATGAAAACTAAATTAATATATTTTCTTAAGTATTAAATAAGTATATTTATTAAAGTTAAAAAAAAATTATATATTTTTATTTATTTTATAATTTTATTATTTATAAGGTTTACGCTTTTATTAAAGTTTTATAATTAATATAAAGTATTAAAGTTATTTATAATAATTAAATTAAAAAAAAAGATTTTATTTAATAAAAGTTTTTATAATTATATTTACTAACGCTTTTTAATAAATATTAATAATAATATATTTATATATTTTTATTTAATATATATATTTATTTTTTAAGCTTAAGGAGAAAAATTATTTATTAAGGAAATTTAAGGAAATTTTAATAAATATAAAAATTAAGGGTTTAGTATTTTTTTAATTATTTAAGGGGTTATATATTTAATATTTAAGGTAATTTTTAATTTATTTTTTATTTAAAATTTTATTTTATTAAGTATAAGGTTTTTAAATTAGTATAATATTATAATTACTTTTTTATATTAATAATAAAGTAATATTTTAATATAAATTATTTTTTTTAATATTAACTTAAAAGATTTTAAAATTAAAATTTTTTTAATAATTATAATAAAATTTATTATTTATAAACTTATATTAAAAAGTTTATTAATTTTATAAAAAGTATTAAATATATTTTTATTATTTTTAATTTTTTTTTTATTATTTAAATTAATTATATAAATTACTAATTTAATAAAAAAGGTTTTTTATAAAAGTTTTTTTTATTTAAATTAATTTTAATAATAATTTTTTTAACTAAAGCTTAAAAAAAGAAAAGTAAAACTAAGCTAAAAATTAATAATTTTATATAAGGGTTAATTTAAGTTTTTAAGTTAAATATTTTTTTAATATTAAGGGCTAAAGTAAAAATAAGTTTAAGTTTAAGTAAATTAATTTTATTATATTTTTATTAATTTAATTTTTAAATTACTTAAAATTAAGTTTTAATAATTTAAATTTTTTTTTATTTTTAATAATTAATTTAGTAAAATATTTTAAAAAATTTATTATATAAAGGCTATTATAATTAATATATTAAAGTAAAAATAAATAATTAATTATAATATTATTATATTTAAATAATAATTTATTATATTTATAATATTTTTTAATTTTAATATAATTTTATAAATTATAAAATCTTAAATATTATAAGTATTAGGTAACTTAAGGAAATTAAACTTAAATTTTTATTAAAAAAAAGTTATTAAATAACTTAAAATTAAGTTTAATATTTTTTTTAAAAAAAATAAAATAATAATATATATTAAAATTTTTTTTAAAAAAGGCTTTATAATAAATTATTAATATAGTTTTAGCCTTAGCCTTAGTATATATTTTTTTAAAAATTAATATATTAATAAAATAAGTTTTACTTATATTTATATAAGTTTTTAATATATTATATATTAAAAAAACTTTTTAAATATATATTTCTTTAATTTTTAAATTATTACTTTTTACTTATATTTAAAATATAATAATTTTATTTTATATATTTTAATTTTTACCCTTAGGGGTAAAACTTAATTAAATTTTTTAAAAATAAATAATATTTTTATTAATAAATTTTAAAATTTTAATTAATTTTTATTTAGCTTTTATAATTAATATTTTCTTTTATATATAATTTAATAAAACTTAAATAAAAATATAATAATTAAGTTTTTTTTTAAATTTATTAATTTTATTTTTTAATTTATTAATAATATAAATTAATTTTATATTATTAAAAACTAAGTTTTTTATAATTATAAACTTTTTTTATATTTTTTTATTATAAATATTTTTATATAATATAATTTATATTTATATAACCTTAGGGTTTTTTTAACTTACTTTTTTAATAATTATAAATATTTTTATTTTAGTAAAGTTTTTAATAATTTTTAATTTATTAATTTTAATATAAAATATATTAATTAATATTATTTTAATTAATTAAATAATTTTTTTTTTATTACTTAATTTTTTAAAATTTTTAAGTTTTTCCTTAAGGTTAATATAAAAAGTAATAAAATTTTTAAAAATAATATTTAAATATAAGTAAATTTATTTTACTATTATTAAAAAAAATTAAAAAATATATTATATTAAGTAAAAGTTAATAATTATAATTATATTTAATATTATATTTTATTTAATTTATTATTATATATTAATTTTATTAATTTAATTTATAATTTTATTTTTAATAAAAAATTTTCTTTTTTTATTTAAATTAATAATTTTTTTTATATTATTAAAAATAAAAATAATAAAGCTTTTTAAAATTATTTATATTATAATTATTATTATTATTATACTTAATTTTACTTTATTAAAACTAAATAAAAGTATTTTATTTATACTAAAGGCTTTTTTAAAATATTTTTTTTTTAAAAGTAAAAAAAAAAATTATAATTTTTTTTATTTTTAAGCCTAAGGGAGTTACCTTTTTTAATAATTAAAAAGCTATTACTAATTTAAAAATAATAAGTTTTATTTTATTTCAATTATCTAAAGGGTTTATAAATATTTTTATCTCTTTAAAATTCTTAAATAAAACTATAAATAAAAAAATTATAGTTATTTTATTTAATAGCTAGTTAAATAGGTAGGAGTTTTTAGTAGTTAGGTACTTAAAAGGTGGGGTACCTGTAGATATAGGAGGGAAGCTTGCGATTATATATAAGGGTCCGTCGTTGGAAAGTATCTTCAAATAGGCATCTTCACAACCCTTTTCAGGGGAATTATATACAATGTTTAGACGCAGTTTGGGAGCTCTAGGGTTGTTATCGACGTTGTTGCCAGTTACTGGGATAGCTACATTGCCTAATGACCGAGTACTTAATATAACAAGTACTTTATTCTCCATGAGACTTGGAAAGGACGGAGTCTTTCTCTTGGCATCACGGCGCTGCGTAGAAAGTTAACTGGTTGAGGTCGTGTTGACTTGCAATTCTTTGATATCCTCGTCCGATGGAAGGTGGGTCAACAAGTCATTATTGCGTTACGTTGCTATCAAATACTCAAAGTAGTGAATACATTCGAGGAATTCTTTAGCGTAGAGTGCTGATACAAAGGAATTCATTCATACCCGTGCTCATTAACTACAACACCAAGCGCAAACAAGCAAATTCGCCAACAGACACAGGCAGTAGGCAAATTGAAACACCTGGGGAAAAAACACCAAAGCAGAGAGCAGAACAGCTGAGAATCGTCTGGAGTGAGAACATCCGTCGCTTCAAAAATATTGAACTTGGGCCTGTACGCTGGGTGGATTACGGTTGCCCATATATCGTATTGCTAGATAACATCATCCAGTGATCAACATCAGCTGCTAGACACACTTAGGAAGAAACAACATAGGCTTGTCTGGATCAGAATCAGTTACTGTTCTCAGCACTATTCTGATGCATGTATCTGAAAATAGTAGCTAATACTTTCATTTCCCAGCTCGCCTCCATCCATTTGTCCCTTGGTCCTTTTCGTCGCCATCGATGAGTATTGCGGTCTTAACAGATTGATTGGTAGTTAGTCGGCAAAGCGTCCAGGGGTACTCCGTAAGGTCAGTACCAAGAGGGAGGAGTAAATCGAGTTACAAAAAGAGATGGCTGTATAGCCAGGAGCACCAATCAACGCGGGACCAGAGAGGGACGCTTAGGTTGCGATAGCGGTCATGGTAGCTGTAGTACCTATTCCTCGTCACCATCTTCAACATCGGCAGACTGGGCAGCAAGCTGCTGTTTCTTTAGTGCCCTCCGTTGGTCGCGTATCTTCTGCTGCTCCTTGTCAACGACTCTCTGACAAGGTGCGCATCTCTTGAGACCACGTCTCCCCTCCCCGTTGCAGCTCTCGCAGATCGGCTTCACTCTCTCTAGGCACACCGCGCACCTTGCTTGCCCTGGCACAATCTCTCGATCACAGCCATCCTCGATACAGTCTGTTTCAATGCCGTCTTCTCTCTTCTTTTCTCTCCTTCTCTGTGCCTTGTAAGCTCTTAAGCAGGTGGGGCACAGCCCTTTTTCGCTGTAAGAAGGTACTTTGCATTTTCTGCACTCCCCGAGAGGCACTCCTGTTTCACGACTCTCCCTGGCCTCGACTGTCTTCCGCTTGGAACGCGCCTTTTTGTTTTCCTCCTTCCTCCTCTGACGACATTCAGCGCACCTTGTAGACAGGCCCTCTGGTGGTCGGGGGCAATCCTCTTCTTCGCATGTTTTAGCCATACGCGCCTCATCGCGTTTCTTTTGATTCCACTCTCTGATTCTCTTCTTTCTCCATTCCCGGGCACAATCGGCGCACCTCGTCGACTTCCCCTGCTTTAGCTTTCCGCAGTCGCAGTCTGACTGCTCGCCTTCATCAGTGTCCGAGTACTGCTGTCTCTTGTAGGGCTTTAGATGATTGTCATCCTCATCGTCTTGATCTCTCTTCCTCTTGTTAGCCACCGCGTTGCTGCTCTTAGCCAGCTCATCGCCACTATCGACCCTTTCTTCATCGGCTGTACCCAAGCTAATCAGGTCTTTGTTGTTAGACCTGCGGAAACTCTTCATCCGCTCCTTAAAACAATTCACGCATCTTCTTAACCCCCCAAGTCGGTCTTCGTTACACCCTTCTTCAATACAAGCGAGTTGCACCAGGCCATCGACATGAAGTCTGCATGTGTCGCAGAGCCTGTCATAGCTGATGACTTTTCGTCGACATACCTTGCAACGATGCCTCGTTCTGCGCCGGCCGTAGCGCCTTACTGCACATCTGCCACACCAGGATTGGCCATAAGCGACGCCTCCGCAATCAACGCACTCACGGGCCTTGCAAAGTTTGCATTTTCTGTCGCGAGTTGCGGCCCCACAATTTCCACAGCGGATGTCTCTCCTCTCGTTCACCATGGTAAGCAGCGCCAAGTCAAGTTCTTGTTCGGTGCACGCGCTGCCGGCAGTTTTGTTAAGAGCATGTGCCCGATTTCGGCATCGCGACCAAAACCACCCTCCATATTGGGCATTGATAGGAATCGTTTCGTATGCCTGTTGAACAATCAGCGTTGCAGCTGGGTTGGCGTTTGGCTCAAGGAGAGCTACTCTCCACAGTGTCGACCTGGGCGCCGACAGTGTGTTATTTATGCTCATCAGTAAATCATGTGCTTGCTTGTCTGGGCAAGTCCCATATTCGCCTTCTGATTCTTCACGACGCGCCTTGCGGGTCACACGCTCAGCAACTGCCAAACTGGTTCGGAAAAACCCGTGTTGGAAGAGGTGATAGCTTACGGCGCGATACAAAGCCATCTGCGTAGCAAACTTGTATTCCTCCAGCTTATCCTGCAGGAACAACAAGCAAAGTTTCTCCTCGCGAGCAGTCCAGGGACGCCTAATCAAAATGTCTCCATCGCCACTGGCATCCTATGGCAGTTGGTCGAAGAGCCGGAGAATCGACATGCTGGCGACTGGCACTTCAACTTTTCCGTGGTGGTACTTCTGCTGTCGGGTGGATAAAATATCCATCAACATCACCGCATCCACAATAGCATCATGCCATCTGAATACTAGGTCTGAGGGGTAGTACAAGCAAGCAACATATGCTAACTGATAGCCTGGCAGCATTGGCCCAGTTACTTGGAGCCATCGCATAGGGGACACCCAGTTCCCAGGGGCCGGGAGAATGTCTTCATGGTTGTATCCGGCGCGCTTGATGTTATCGCGATAAACAATTTGATCGAAGGGATGAGTGGCCCATTCAGCCATAAGCATATCCGGATACTTCATCTTGAGTGCCTTTAACTGATCAACAAGCCAGTGCATGCTATCGCCACGGGGTTTCTTCATGGACGGCGAACCGAAAGCTTTGCGCAGTGCAGCCATTTCCCGGCTGGTCAAAGTCCCACCGCAAGTCTTGGTAGCAAGATCCCACAGTTCCTTGACCGTTGCACAACTGTGATGGATGTACCCTCCGATAACAACATTACGATCCGCATCAATAATTGCCATTTGGATGAGAAGAGGGCCCACAGTCTCGACATCCGTGGCAAAAGCATCTCGACGGTCACGAAGCCGTTCATAAAACTCGATTTCTTCATGCGTAATGCCTTGAATTATGTTTCTTTCATCTGCGAACCATCGTGCGGCCTCATTGGGAGTGCTGATATCGCAATTCATTCGCCGATTCTGGTTGTGTTCGACGGCAATCCTCACTGGTGATCGGGTCACACTTCTGTCCACCGCATTGAGGGCATGGCTCAAGCATAGATGGGTTCCCATAGCCAATTGGTTGCCGCAATTAAGTGTGTCGCATGCGTCTTGCTCAGCTGTCGGCGCACGCCATCTACCTGAACAGAACATTGAGCTTATCAGCTGACGGATTCCTCGGCAAGTTTCATAGACTGTTCCCAAGATCAACGTCTTCTGAAAGATGCCATTGGCGTTTCTTTTGACGGTAAAGGATACGATAGTGTTTCTCATGTTAATAGTTTTGTTGGAAACACAACTCAAAGTGTCCCATGCGCCAACGCATCTGATACCTTGGCGATAGAGGAGTATACCGTCGTACCCAATGGAAGCTGTTGAGAATTGTCAGATAGATGGCTTGATAATTGAATTTTGACTTACCAAGCTTAAACAGATTGTGGTCGTAAATCACTTCCTCATCCTTAAAAATAGCTTGGATACGTAACTAGGTAGGTATATTAGTTTCTACCTCCACATCAATGTCACTACGAGGGATATTTACCTGCTCATAGATTTCGGAAGATCTATATGACGGCTTGCGGCGTGCCCCGACCTGTTGACAATCCTCAATAAGAGCTCCAGGTAATGGTAGAGTCGATGTTGGGATATCCGCACTGGTGGAAATGTCAATGTAGGTGAAATTCGGATCGATCATGGTTGTCCTCCCCATGACTTCTTTCAAATCTAGGCTCTGGAGAGCTGCGAAGGAGCCCGTGACGAGCGCGTGTCGAACATTCAAGTGCACCATCAGGACTCTTCGTCGTGCTTGGCGACCTTTGGTTCTCGAGCTGAATTGACATTCCGGGAATGGGCAGCGGTTTGCCATTGCCATTGCCTCATGAGCCTCAAAGCGGTGCAGCTTCAAGGCCCAAAGTGTGAAGACGCCTGGGCTGTCTTGGCAATCTTCGTGCGAGCAAGTTTCATTTTGGCTAGCATGGCAAGCTTCAAAATGAAGCTGTAAGGAGGCTGCTCGAAAAAAACTCCTGGGGCAGTATGGACAAGTCTCCAGATCTTCTTCAGTTGCTGGCAGAACAGTGTCTGTTCTGACCCTAGCCGACTGTAACATTGTAGCAGGACAGCACTTGATGTGCCTCACGCATTCAAACCGGCTGCAAAAAGTCCTTTTGCATTCATCAATCGAACAGACGTCTTGCAGTGCCATAACATCTCCGTTCGTCGTTATAGTCGCGCATTCGAACAGGTTCGGAGCGTCATCTTCGTCGTCGCAATCGGAATCAGACGAGTCACTCTCATCGTCTGGGTAGCCAGACCCCCTGTCGCCATCGGAGTCTGAGTAGTCAGACTCTCCGTCCGAGCTGGGGTCGGAATCGGAGTCTGTGTCCACATGTTGGGCTGAGTTCGTTACATGTTGCCTTGAAGGTCCCAGTGGTTCTGGAGCTGCTGAGGGGCGACCTTCAACAAAATCACCTGTGTTCTCTTGCTTCTGTCTCATACTTCTAGAAATTTTCAAAAATCAGCTAGAGTTAAAATCCATAGCGAAGGATTAACTTACCTCGTCGCCACCATCTTTTGATTCCCAACGTTCGCTGTTGGCTGTTGGAGATCGGATCTGGAAGCAGGAAATCAGATATTTGAGAGGTTGGAGAAGAGAAATTGGAAATCTCGTGGCAGGGATTAGAGGAAATCTGGCATAGGGCCGGCACCGTGCCTGACAGGTACCGCAGGTGCCAAAGGTGCGTTTGTGCGCTGATGTCCGCCCAGGCATAGAGCTAGGGCTGTCAGGTAAGTCTAAAATGATTTGAATTCCAACTGGCAACTGAACATTAATAACACGATTGAGCATGGATCACCATTTGCACGATGTCCGTTTCTGTCTTGTCGCAATAGGTGCCATCTACCAAGAACGATGGCAGAAAAATACTCGCTGTTGCGAACCAGTAACATATCTCATGCGTTTGTTAAATTGTATGTCCAGTCACTTAAAGAGTTTTAGTCAGAAGAATTTTGCGGTCGACGGCAGATGATAAGCGCCAGACAATGCACCCGAACCTTTACTACTAGGTATGTCTTAGACATGTATGTGTATTCGTAACCTATTTAAACTCCCGACCTTTTAGCAGTTGTTGAGGACAACTCACTGACAGGCCCCAAATGGGACTGTTTGCCCGACTGTTGGCGCATTCATAAACAGGTAGAATACATGTATGCTTTCTGGTATTTAATAAGCCAAATGGATCTAATATATTTCTAAGATGTCGAGAATTGCAACAGTGCGTCGGGAGCTAACTGTAAATGTATCTAACTTGTCCCTTTGATAATGTAATCTCGTTTAAAAGAACTCTGTTGTTAAAGAATTATTGTGATTGGACGGGTATGGGTTCCTTTAGCCACTTCTAAACTGCTGATGTTATGTAAGGCTTGTAAAGGCGTGAGACAGTTGGCGAATTTAATATTCTTTTTAGACTGACGGCATAAGCCTGCAAAGGAATAAAGAGATTGCTGCTGTAAATATAATAAGAAGGACGCTCTGGCGATTGTGGATGGATCTCATGTCCTAAATTATAAAGAGCAGTGGAGATATGCCTGGCAGAGAGTTAGACTTTAATATTTGCACTCCAGCTAATACTAGTAAATTTCCCACTGATCTAAACAAAACCTTTAAATAAGTCACAGTCAAAGAGACTGGATTTCTCTGCGAGTTTTTAGATTATTAGGGTATTTATATAATAGAAACCGCGTGCCTTAATATTATATATAACTTTATAAGAAAGAATAATAAATATATATAAATATAAGTAAAGGAGAATATAGGGTCCTGTTAAGCTCTTTCCTTAAGTATAATATCTTTTACTTTTAGCCTCCTAAGTATTTAAAACTAAAGTTATATAATTTTATTTTTAATAATTAATTAATAACCCTATATTAAAAATTTTTTATTATTTTTTTAATAAAAATAAAAATATTATTATTATTTTTTAATATAAAATAATTAATTAAGTTTTTAAATTTATTTTTATTTAATATTTCCTTTTTTTAATTTTTTTTACTTATTTTATTAATTACTTAATTAACTTAATTAATTAACTAAGTTTATTAAACTTTTTTTAATATAATAATATATAATATTAATAATAAAATTTAATAGTATATTACTTTATTAATATAATAATATTATTAATTTATTTTTTAATATATATAAATATTAAGTTTTTATTATAACTTAATTTAACCTCTTATATAATTTAAAATAAGTATATACCTAAAATAAAGTTATTTTATTCTTATTAATAAAAAATTAAAGTACTAAACTTAATTACTAAAGTGCTTTATATAATTACTCCCTTAAATAATAAAGTAATAAATTATATTACTTTATAAAAAAATAACTTACTATATAAGAAAAAATATTTATATTTATTTAAATAGCTTAAATAATTAGTTATTAATATAGTAATAAAATTAATTATTATTTTAATTTATTAATTATATAATAAAATTACTTAATTATACCCTATTACTTTTATTAATATAAATTATAATTAATTTATTATTTTAAGAACTATATTATATTATTTAATATAAACTAATTTATTATATATTAATAACTCTTATTTAAATTAGTATTATATATTATTTAAGTAATAAAAAATACTATAGCTTTTTAAACCCTTAAACTTATTATTATTTTTAAAAGCTTTATTATAATTTTAAAAAAACTCTAAGTATAAAATAACTAATTAAAAAATAACTTAAAGTTAATTAAAAATACTAAAGTTATTAAAATAATTAAACTTAAGTAATTAAAACTTTTTACTAAAAAAGTTAATATTTTATAAACTTTTTTTAATTAATTTAAAGTTTATTATATTATTAATAATAAATAATTTTTAATTATTAAAAATAAGATTTTTTATATTTTTAATTATATAAAAAAAGCTATACTTAATTAATTTAAACTTATTATAAAAAATTATATTAAAATTATAAATATATTTTATAATAGTAAAATTATTTATATTTTTTTAAACTATATAAATTTTAAAATTATACTTTAGTTAATTTTTAAAATAATTAATAAAAAATAAATTATTAAATAAAAACTTAAGGACTTTTATTAAAAAAAGGCTATATTTAAGTATATTTTTTAATTTATATAAATTTTTTTAAAACTTAAATAAAAATATAAACTCTTAATAAAATATTTTTATAAAAATATTAAAAAAAAAATAAAAAAAAAATTATATAAACTTAATTATTTTAATACTTTTTAAAAATATATAAATAAAGTTATTAAAATTAATAATAAGTAATATAAATATTAAAAAAAGTATAAAAAAAAATTATAATTTTTTTTATTATATTATTATAAAGTTAACTAAAGTAAGAAATAATATAAAAAAATTATTTATATTTATAAAATAAACCTAAAATAAATAAACTTTAATATTATTATTAAAAAAAAAAATTCCTTTATTATAATTATAATAAAAAAAACTATATAATTTAAAATTATTAATTTAAAAAAATTAATAAAATATAAAAATAACTTAAATGAATTATTAATATTATTTATAAATTTAAGTAATTACTAAATTAAAAATATAATAATAATAAAATTTTTAACTTAAATATAAGTTAAGTTATAAAAAAACTTAAACTTAATAAATTAATATAAGCCTTAGTAAAAAAACCTATTTTAAAAAAAGTTAATAACCTTAAGAATATAATATTTATATATAATATTATACTTTTACTAAAAATTATTAATATTATTATAATTAATATTATATTTTTATTATAAAATATACCTAAGGTATAATAATATATATAAATTTATATAATATTATTTATAAATTTTAATAAAATTAATACCCTTAAGGTATTTAAACTTATAATTAAAATCCTTAAGAAAAATAATTTTAAAATATAATAATAATTTATAAATTAAAAAAAAATATAATATAATATTTACTTTACTAAAAAATATAATTATAAAAACCTAAAATTATATATTAAGTTTTATTATAAAACTTATATAATTTTTAAAATTTAAAAATAATATATTTAATAATATAAATCCTTAGATTTTAAAAAATATAACTTAGTAAAATAATATTAATATTATTATTAAAATTATTATTATAATATATAAATTAAGAAAAAGCTATATAATTATAATTATAATTTTTAAATTTATAAAAAATAAAAAAGTATAAATAATATTAAAGCTTATTATAAATATAATTTTATAAATATATTTATTTATAATTATTATTAATATAAAATATATAATAAAAAACCTTAAGTATTATAAATATTATTATATATTAATAATATTAACTTTAAAAAGAAATAGCTAAAATAGTTTATAATTTTTAATTTTAAAAATATTTATTATATAATTTAGCTTAAAAAAATAAAAAAACCCTAAAGAATAATAATTTAAAAAAAAAATAACTTTTATAAAAAATTTATTAATATTATTATATAATTAATATAATTATTAAAATTTTTAATAAAAGTAATTATTAAAAAATATAAATTTATAATATATTTTAATAATAAAACCTAAAGTAATTATATTTACTTATATTTATATTTAAGCTATAATTACTATATAAAAATAAAAGTAATAAAAATTATAATATATTTATTATAAATAATTAAAAATTTAAATATAATAAAAGAATTATTAATATTAAAATATTTTTCCTTAATATTAAAATTTAAAGTAAAATAAAAAAAATTAATTTTAATATATTAAATATCCTAAGATTTAAAACCTTATTAAAATATATATAGCTAAGGGAAAATAACTCTTAAATTAACTAAAAAATAAACTAAGTAAGTTAAATATATAATTTTAGTTTACTAAAAATATTAAAACTTAAATTATAATTATTTTAAAAAAAATAATAAAAGGGTAATATATTATTAAAAAACCTAAAGCTTTTTAAACTAAAAAATAAAAAGTCTAAAATAAAAAAAGTTAAATTTAAAACCCCTTAAGAAATATTATAATAATACTAAAATAAAACCAAAGGCTAGGGCGTAGCCTTCCTTTGACCTAGCTATTATAGCTTTACTAAACCTCTTAATAATAAATATAACCTCCTCTATACTAAAATAAATAAAATAAAGTAAAATAATAAAAAGTTTATAAAATAATTACTTTAATATAAATAAAACTTTAAAATTTAAATTAAGCTTTTTTAAAAGCTAAAAAAAAAGCTAACTTTAACCCTAAGGAATAGTAAATAACTAAAGTTTTATAATAATATTATAAATATAAAAAATTATATTAAAAAACTTTAAAAATAAAACTATTACTTTATATAAAATAAAATTATAAAATTATATTTAAAAAAGGGACTTTTTTAAAGTTTTATAAAATTTATAACCTTAGTAAATTTAAGCTTAAAATACTTAAAAAATAAATTAAAAAATAACTTTAAAAAAAATATATTATATTTTTTAATTTATTTATTAAATACTTTATTATTTTTATATTAAAAAAAAATAAAAAACTTTAATTAATTATTAATTATTACTAACTTAATAATATTATTATTAAAAATAAAACCCTATTACTATTAATTAATAAAATTAAAAAATATTTTTCTAAAATAAATTATTTTATAATACTTAATTTTACTAAAGCTTATAAACTTACTTATATAAAAGTAAAAAATAAATAAAAAATTACTTTTTAAACTTAATATAGTTTTTATAAATACTTAATTATATTATAAAAACTTATTAATACTTTTATATTATTTTAAAAATAAATTAATTATATATTAAAAATATACTTAAATAACTTTATTATTATATATATTAATAATATTTTTATTTTCTTAAGAACTTTTAAAAAATATTAAAAATATATATATTAAGTATTATAAACCCTTTAAAATATTAATTTATTAATTAACCTTAAAAAATATTAATTTTATATATAAAAAATAAAATTCTTTAAATATATTATTATACTTAAAGAAATTTAAATAAATTTTAAAAAAATTAAAGTAATTAAAAATTAAAAACCTTTAGTTAATATTAAGGAAATATAAAGCTTTTTAAAATTTATTAATTATTATTAATAATTTATAAAAAACTTTACTAAAATTATTATATTATTAATAAATTTTACTAAAAAAATTAAAAAATTTTATAAAGCCTTAATATTAATATTACTTTTAAATAACTTAAAAATACTATAATTTTTAAATTAATATTTATTATATTTAACTTTAATAAACTTATTATAATTAAAATAAATACCTTAGATTTTATTATTAATAAATAAATTAATTAACTAAATAAAAATAATAAACTTAAATTTATTATATTTCTTTTTAAAAAACTATATAAATTAGCTTTATAATATTTTATTTATAATAAAGAATTTATAATTATTATTATTATATTTAAATATTAAAAATATTATTATTTAAGAAATATATATAAAATTAAAGTTTATATTAATTATAAAAATATTATATTTTTTATAATAACTTAATAATTATTTAAAAAATAAGTTAAATATTTTAAGTTCTTAGTTATATTTAATTATAAAATAATTTATTATAAAAAATTTAAAAATAACTATATTAATACTCTTAGCTAAAGGCTTAATTATTTTTAAAAAATACTAGATTTTATTATATAAGTTTTATAACTTAATAAATAAAAAGTCTTAAAATAATAATAAATTAATTTTATTTTTAAAATTAAAAAATATAATTTATTTTTAATAAAAATAATAAAATATATTAAACTTTAGTAATTAATAAAAAAGTATAATATTTTTACTACATAAGTATAATTTTACATAAGTATAACTTTTAACTTAGTTTAATTAACTAGAAAAAAAATATCTTTATAAGTATTTCTTAGTATAAATAGTAAAGCTAGCTACTTTAATAACTACTTTTAAAAGTATACTTAAGCTTTTGCCTGCTTTTTAATTTATAAATTAAATATTTCTCTTAAGTATAAAGAATAAACTACCTAAAAGCTAAAATTAAAATAATTATTATTAAACCTTTATTTAGCAGTTATTAGCTAGTAGTAGCCTAGCTAATTTATATTTTTTTTTATAATTAATTTAAGTTACTCTTTTTTACTTTATTTATTCTTTAGGCTTTAGTAAACCTTTTTTATAATATTAATAGTATTAGGATTATAAGTTTTTATAATAATAGTTATTATTTTAGTAATAATTACTATTAGTTTTTTATTACCTTTAGCTATTATAGTTATTTATAATAGATTTTAGTTAGCTATTAACTTATTTTTTATTATAAGGGTTTATTACTTTTATAATATATTATTTTATTAAATAGTCTTTTGTATTATATATATAATTTATTTTTAAGTAGGATTATTACTGCCTTTTATAACTTAATACAATAATTAGCTTATTTAGTTTAATTAAGTTATTAAACTATAAGTTATAAACTTAAAGTTTATATTATACTTAAACTTTATTATTTAGGCTTTTTTATATATTTTAAGTTTAGTTTTAAACCTTAATTAATTATATTTTATAATTTAAATTTTTAAAATTTAACTTAATTAACTATAGTTAATTAAGTTAAGTTATAAATTAATTCTGGATTTTAAACTAAAGGCTAAGGTATAGCTTTTCTTTAACTTAATTATTATAGTTTTATTAAACCTCTTAATAATAAATATAACTTTTATAAATTAAATATATTTTTATAGTTTTTTTAATTTATAAATTAAAAGAATTATTATTATTATTTTAATTTATAAATTAAAATAACTTACTTATTACTATTTATAACTTATTTTTTTTTATAAACTTTTATTAATTTTTTATTTTTTATATATTAGGTTATATTTTTTAATTACTTAAATAAATATTTATTATTTTCTTAAATTTAAGTATTTTACTTAGTTAATATTTTTATAATTTTATTAAAAAATAATTAAGTAAAGTTTTTTTATTTTATATATTTTATTTAATAATTTTTTTTATAAATATAAATTTATTTTAATTATTAATTAATTAGCTATACTTTTATAAATTTTATTATATTTTTATTTAATTAATAACTTAATTAATTAATTTATTAAAAACTTAGTTATTTATTATAATAATTAATTATATTAAAATAAATTATTTAGTATTTTTTAATTTTTTTTATAATATAATAATAATATTAAAATTAAAAATTTAGTAATATAAATTTATAAATATTAATTTTTATAATAATTAATATAAGTAAATTTTTTATTTTATAAAGTTAATATTAAAACCTAGCTTTTTATAAACTTTATAATAATAAAAAATCTTAAGTTTAAAAAAAATTATATAATATTTATTATAATTAACTAAATAAAATAAAAAAAAAGTTTTAATATTAAATATAAACTTATATATTATATATTATTATTTATTAATATACTTAAGTTTTTTTAATAATATTATTTATAATAATTTACTTAAATATTTTTTAATAAACCTTAGGTATTAGTAATTAATAAAAACTTAGTTATTTATATAAATATTTTTAAAGTTATATTTTTAATTATATATTATATTTTATATTACTTTAATAAATTAATAAAAATAAATTATATTATTTAAAAAATAGTTTTTTATATTATTATTATTTACTTTAATACTTAAAATTATATAAATATTAAAATTATAATAATAATAAATAAAATAATATATTTATTAAGCTTTTATTAATAAATATATTTTATATAAGTAATTTAAAATTATTTATTAATTATTAAACTTTAAATAAAAATATATTTAAGTTTATTTATATACTTACTTTATTTTAGTAAATAAAATATATTTTTATATAAAAAAAACCCTTTAATAAATATAAGGGATATTTTATTAAAAGTTAAGTTAGTAAAAGAGAGTAAAAAAATATAAAAGTAAGTTTATAAAGGCTTTATATTAAATATATAAAATAAGTATATAATAATAATTATATTTATCTTTAACTTTTTATAATTTTATAAAACTTTTAGTTATTATATAATACTTACTACTATATTAAAAGCTATATAGCCCTTAGCTTATACTTTCCTAGCGTAATTA